>NC_083689.1:104122173-104452530 GCF_033118175.1 Dama dama
AATTCTCTTGGTCTTTGAACTGGGAGTGGTTCCTGGGCTCCTTTATTTTCTTGTACTACTCTTACTCTGAGTTTAGGAGAATCAGCTATCCAATCCCTGTATAACTTGTGAGGTTTTTAAAATATTTTTGGAGTGAGTGTTGCTTTCATATAGTCTGGATGTGTCCCGTCTCCTTGCTCAGCATGTGCTGGCCATTATCCCTTTGATGGGGGGCATGCAGGTTGCACACACTGTCACGAAGGCAGGGGCAGTGATCGGCTTCTACCTGTAGGACACTCGGCGGAGGCACTGGCCCACTTCTGCCTTTGGAGGCCAGCTTACACCTGCTCAGGCCACGTACAGCTGCTCGTGACGCCCGTGTAGGTGGGGCCCTGCTGTCTCCAGTGTGCAGAGAATGAACCTCCTCTGGTGAAGCCCCACCTCACGTTCCCCCAGCCATGGTGCCTTGCCTCTCTGGCAGTCCCAGACTTCTTCCCATGCACCCTCGATTGTGGTCCGCCCCACATCTCAGCTGTCTGCACGCAGCTAATCCCTGTCCTCTCTCTGGGTATGACTCTGAAGCCAGAGCCGCACCATCCAGCCCCTTCCCATGACAGTGGACAAGCGTCTCAGGTGCGGGTTCTCAGGAGGGGGCACCAACCATCTCAACAGGTCTCTCTCCACTTTACCCCCTGCAAACCTGTGGCTGTGCTCTCCTCCAAGGCCTTGAAGCTCCTCCTCCATCCCAGTTGATCTCCCCACCAGCAGGAGGACTTCCCAGGGTGTGGAAACCTTTCCTTTATCCCAGCTTCCTCCTGGGAGTGCAGATTCCGTCCTGATTTCCTTCTGTTTATTTTTTCTTTTGTCCCACCTAATTACATGGAGATTTTCTTGCCTTTCGGTAGTCTGGAGTCTTCAGCCAGCATTTATAGATGTTCTGTGAGAATCTTTCCACATATAGATGCATTTTTGATGTAGGTATGTAATACTCCTCCACGATCTTGATCCCCGCATAGATGTAGTGTCTTAATTCCTAACCCCAGGTGCACTATTGTGCCCTCATCATTATTATTACTGTATAACAGTAATATATGAAAGCATATTCTTGTTCTTACATACATAGATAATTCAACTTAATATATGTGATATATATATACATATATTTAATATATGTGATATTAAAGGTGATTAAAGGATGTAAAACGTGTCTTAAACTGTTACTTTGTGTTATTGTCAGAGAAGAACTAGGGAGATTAAAAGAGGACAGACAAGAATATACTCATTCAGAATTTTGAGATAGACGTAGAAAACCCTTGTACGGATAGGCATGCCAACATGTGTGCGTGTTACCACTTCCTTGTTGTTGTCCAGTTGCTCAGCTGTGTCTGACTCTTTGGGACCCCATGAACTGCAGCACACCAGGTCTCCCTGTCCTTCTCTATCTCCGTGAGTTTTCTCAAACTGATATCCATTAGTTGATGATCCCATCCAACCACCTCTTCCTCTGTCATCCCCTTCTCCTCTTGTCCTCACTTTTACCAGCATTGAGGTCTTTTCCAATGAGTCGGCTCTTCACATCTGGTACCCAAATTATTGGAGCTTCAGTTTCAGCATCAGTCTTTCCGATGACTATTCAGGGTTGATTTCCTTTAGGATTGACTGGTTTAATTTCCTTGCTGTCCAGGGGATTCTCAAGAGTCTTCTCCAACACCACAGTTTGAAAGCATCAAATCTTCAACACTCAGCCTTGTTTATGGTCCAAATCTCACATCTGTACATGACTACTGGAAAAATCAAAGTTTTGACTATACAAACCTTGGTTGGCAATGTAATGTCCCTGATGTTTAATATGCTGTCTAGGTTTGTCATAGCTTTTCTTCAAAGGAGCAAACATCTTTTAATTTCATGGCTGCAGTCACAATCTGCAGTGATGTTGGAGCCCAAGAAAATACAGTCTCTCACTGTTTCCATTGTTTCCCCATATATTTGCCATGAAGTGATGGGACTG
Organism: Dama dama; assembly: GCF_033118175.1. NCBI lineage: Eukaryota > Metazoa > Chordata > Mammalia > Artiodactyla > Cervidae > Dama > Dama dama. The sequence continues at coordinate 104,124,161 of NC_083689.1, forward strand.
GATGCCATGATCTTCAATTTTTGAATGTTGAGTTTTAAGCCAGCTTTTTCACTCTCCTCTTTCACCTCCACCAAGAGACTCTTTAGTTCCTTTTTGATTTCTGCCATAAGGGTGGTGTCACCTGCATATCTGAGGTTATTGATATTTCTCCTGGCAATCTTGATTCTGCTTGTGCTTCATCCAGTCATGCATTTCCCATGATGTACTCTGCATGTAAGTTAAATAATCAGGGTGACAATATATAGCCTTGACGTACTAGTTTTCCTATTTGGAACCAGCCTGTTGTTCCATGTCCAGTTCTAACTGTTGCTTCCTGACCTGCCTACAGGTTTCTCAAGAGGCAGGTCAGGTGGTCTGGTATTCCCATCTCTTTCAGAATTTTCCACAGTTTACTGTGATCCACACAGACAAAGGCTTTGGTGCAGTCAATGAAGCAGAAGTAGGTGTTTTTCTGAAGTTTTCTTGCTTTTTCTATGATCCAATGGATGTAGGTAATTTGATCTCTGGTTCCTCTGCCCTTTCTAAATCCAGATTGTACATCTGGAAGTTCTTGGTTCATGTACTGTTGAAGCCTAGCTTGAAGGATTTTGAGCATTATCTTGTTAGCATGTGAATTGAGTGCCATTGTATTTTAGTTTGAATATTCTTTGGCATTGCTCTCCTTTAGGATTGGAATGAAAACTGACCTTTTCCAGTTCTATGGCCACTGCTGAGTTTTTCAAATTTGCTAGCATTTTGAGTGCATCACTTTAACAGCATCATCTTTTAGGATTTGAAATACCTTATCTGGAATTCCATTACTTCTGTACTCCAGGATGTCTGGCTACAAGTGAGTGATACACCATCATGGTTATCTGAAACATTAAGACCTTTTCTTGTATAGTTCTTCTGTGTATTCTTGCCACCAGTTCTTAATCTCTTCTGCTTCTGTTAGGTCCATACCATTTCTGTCCTTACGTGCCCATTTTTGCATGAAATGTCCCCTTGGTCTCTCTAATTTCTTGAAGAGATCTCTAGTCTTTCCAGTCTGTTGTGTTCCTCTATTTCTTTTCATTGTTCACTGAAGAAGAGTTTCTTTTCTCTCCTTGCTTTTCTTTGGAATTTTGCATTCAGATGGGTATATCTTTCCTTTTCTCCTTTGCCTTTCACTTCTCTTCTTTTCTCAGCTATTTGCAAGGCCTCCTCAACAACCATTTTGCCTTTTTGCATTTCTTTTTCTTGGGGCTGGTTTTGGTCACTACTTGCTGTATAGTATTACAAACCTCCATCCATAGTTGTATACCACAAATACTATATTTAGTTTATGTTGTGTGCAGAAACATAAAATTACTATCTCAGAGAAAATTTCAGAGAACAAAAATATAAGCTATTTCCATATTTCACCTGATTTTTTCCTTGGTGCTATTCAAATTGTGGACTTGAAATTATTAAACCGTTAGCTCAATTTCACATATAGAGACGAATACCCTCCTGTGTTATATGTATGTGTTTATTTTTTATACTCTGTGTTTCAGAGTGGAGTTAACCAGGATTAATTTTGTAGGAATAATGGACCATAAATCTGGAGGACTATTAATTCTTTCCCTCTTTTTTATTACCATAGTGCACATTTTCTATTGACAAGGATAGGTACTGTCTGGAAAGTCTACATAATCTAAAATCTGACTAATTTAAAGCAGAGATCAATTTCACTCTAAAGTGTTTATAAAGTGATAGAATATGAAATCCTACTCAGAACTTCCAAATATACTGTACCTATAATGACTGCCTTGGAAATCACCAGTGCTCTTCATTCTACTGTTTTGAAATTTATATTATGATGAAATTTGTCAATCATATTTTTCTCCAAAAAGTGGAGAGACTTACTTTTGTGGGATTCATGTGCCATGCAATTAATTGTTACTTTCTCCCTTAAGGTGAAGATTAAGAAAATGTATAGTGTTATAAAAAATTTTCCTTTCACCTGTAATATGAATTGTTCATATAGTGTGCAACTGATTCACAACCAGATGGGAAAAGAACATTGTTTATAGAAATAATTCTGTTCTGTATATTTCAGTAGTTTATCTTGAAAGAAATTTTAACCTAAAAGGTTATATGATGATATATATGAATACATGATAATGGCATTCACTTATGACTTCAGACAGATCCAATTTAAATACCTGAAGTGGTTACAGGAAGTTCCACTTTACTTTTTTGCTACACATCACAGGTACTACACAGTTTCTGGTTTACGTGAAATACTGTTTTTATTAGTAATAGTAATTAAGTAATAGAGTGATGTACATAATAATAACAGTAAGCTGTAATTATGTGAGATTTTTATTATGGTTACCAAATTTTGGTGCTCTTCCCATAAAGTAATTCTTCATTTTGTATCTGAGTGAGCTTGTAATAAAGCAACTGATTGAAGTACAGGATGACAATTTCAGTATTAGTTTTTAAAAGGCCAGGCAGTTTCTCCTTTGTTTGCTAAAAGTTTCACCCTTGGTATCCAGAGTCACAATATAAAAAATCTGATTACTTATGACCACCATGCTGAACACCCAAGTCAACAGTACCGTCCAAGGCCAGATTCCAATCAGATCCCTGCCAAAGGAGCAGACATGTGAGTCAGGCCGTGCTGTATCCCACTGGACTAGCCTATAGCTAAAACCCACCAAGTAACTCCTGTTGACATCACATAGGACCGAAAAACCACTTGCCTAAGTCCTGCCAGAACCCGTATCCCACAAATAAGAGAATTAGATTAGGAAAATTATCGTTTTAAGCCATCTTCTGAAATAACTTATTACATCAAAATAAATAATGGGGACACAAGTCAAACATGCTTTCTGATAATTACATATGCTTTTTCCTGAATCTAACATCCAGAGTATAATTTCTCTATTGAAGAATCACATGAAAATCTACTTACAGTAAGCTCTAGAAACCACAGATTTACTATCATTTATTGAGGAGTTTGATCTTATGAAGCATGGAGTTATACATTATATATAAATAACTGTCATAGAAATCATATTATCTAGGCTAAGTATATTATACACATTAACAAAATCCAGACATCAAATCAGGTGTAGAAAGTTGAGGAAAAGTTGATGGAAAATATGGTCTTTGCAAGTGTATAGAGAGTGCAAGATGGAAGTTCTGATTTGTTTTGGGATCTCAGCAATGATTAATGATGATATCTACTCTGTACAATATAATCACATTATTAGATATGAAAGCCATTGTGAAATGCCCTTTATGATTAAATAACCAAACAACTGATATCGTTGAAAGCTGTGTTTGAATATAAAATATGAGTATCTATAGGAAAACCCTTTTTCACCATTTCAAAAAGAGAAATAGGTATAAAAACCTTTCAGGAATCAGTATCTAAGGCATTTTTTTTCCTAAGAAATATGGAAATAGATTTCTACAAAAGGTTTACTTTGCAGTTTATATGGAAAAGCCAATATCATTTGTCTTGACAATATTTCACTAACTCACTTAAAGTTGAGACAGAATGTTACAATAAGTAAATTAAGGAAATCAATTAAACTTTGATCACTTATGTTGTATTTAAACCACTTATAAACGGGTGAAATACTGTATGACCTGTGTCTGGACTAAATAGTGTACACCTTATTTGTTTCAGAAGTTCAGCTACTCCAGTAGACACCAGAAATTTAAAGATAACTGAGACCCTTGAGAATCTCACAGATGAGTTAGGAATAAAGATGGAGTATTTTTAAAAGTTATAAGGTTTAATAAATTATTAAGTGCATGAATACACAGAACACATGGAGTAGGTGGTTACATTTGCCTGACAGTGTCTTAGTTGCTCAGTCATGTCCAGCTCTTTGCAAACCCGTGGATGAAGGAGCTCACCAAGCTCCTTCATTCATGGAATTCTCTAGGCAAGAATACTGAAGTGGGTAGCCATTCCCTTCTCCAGGGGAATCTTCTCAACCCAGATATCAAATCTTGATCTCCTGCAATGCAGGCAGACTCTTTATCATATAAGCCACTGAAAGTGAAATTTGCTCAGTTGTGTCCGACTCTTTGCGATCCCATGGACTATATAGTCCATGGAATTAACTAGGCCAGAATACTGGAGTGGGTAGCCTTTCCCTTCTCCAGGAGATCTTCCCAACCCAGGGATTGAACTCAGGTCTTCTGCATTGCAGGCAGATTCTTCACCAGCTGAGTCACAAGGGAAGCCCAAGAATACTGGAGTGGGTAGCCTATCCCTTCTCCAGTGGATCTTCCCGACCCAGGAATTGAACTGCAGTCTCCTGGATTGCAGGCAGATTCTTAACCAACTGAGCTATCTCAAATTTGCCTGAGGTTGGCAAAAAAAATGAGTATGGATAGTTCATGTATTAGTTTTCTAGTGCTACGACATTTATTACAAACTTAATTTAAAACAATATAAATAATAATCTATTATCCTCCTGGTTTAATAAGTCTAAAATCAAGATGATATGTGACTGGGTTCTCATCAGGAGCCTCTTGAATTGTTGGCCAAACCCAGTTTTGAAATTGTAAGACTTCGAAATTGTAGGTCTCTGTCTCTCCTAGAGGCCTCTCTCTGGCCCTTGTATAGAACGTTCTCTGCTTTAAAACATTCATTTGATTAGATTGGGTCTATCGAGATAATCCTGGATAATCTATTTTAAAATTTATAACTGTAATTGTACCTGAAAATTCCTTTTTCATGTAGCACAATGTAGTCATGAGATTCTAGGATTAGAATAGACATTTTTAGTTAAAGTATAGACATTTTTGAGAGACCATTCTGCCTCGCACAGTTCATGAACTTAATTATTTTTTTCCCTTTTCAAATGAAAGGTTGGGTGGGATCTAGAAGCAGGAAATAAGGATATCTACGGCTTACCTGATAGCTCAGTTGGTAAAGAATCCGTCTGCCATGCAGGAGACCAGGAGACCCCGGTTCTATCCCTGGGTTGGGAAGATCGCCTGGAGAAGGGTCAGGCTACCCACTCCAGTATTCTGGCCTAGAGGATCCCATGGATTGTATAGTCCATAGGGTTGCAAAGAGTCGGACATGACTGAGCGACTTTCACTTCACTTCACTTTGCGAGTAACTAACTAACTTGAAGACCTGATAAAAAACCAACCCATGATAATAATACTAAAAACTAATCTGGAAAAGAGTTATGTTCAGGCAGGAAGAGAAATGTTGTGTCCTTTATCTTGTGATAAGGCACGACATTAGCCTTATCATGCACAGATCATGTTAGTTTGAGCCTCCCAGCTTTAGCCTGGTGGAGCGGCCTCATACACAGGTTCTGTTCCTTGCCTACAATGAAGAGAAGCCAATAGTATCAAAGACAAAACAACTTCCACAGGAAAGATCCTCCCTTCTTCTCCATTTATTACCCAGTGTTTGCACCATGCACAATATATCACACATTTGTAATGCTGGAAGAACAGTGACTCCTGGAAAGAAAAACTCTGAAATCAATAACTCATTGGAATTTGAGATAGCACCATTAAAGTGGCATTTCCCATAGAAGTGGGTAGATCCTAGGGAGCTTTGAATTATACATGCATGCTCAGATTTCTGTTTTAAATTCATTCTCTCCTCTTAACCTGGGAATATGAAGGTGTATTTAAGCTAATACAAAACTAGGGATTGTACATGTGTATATGCATAATGAGATGAAAGGATAGAAAATCACAATCTTGGTTATGGGTATAAATATAAATAACAACAACAACAAGAACAACTGGTTTGTCATCAGAGAGAAACTTTGAAACTGGCTTCTCAGGAAATGGAGAGTATCCATCATTTTTCACCGTGTGAATGCCTAAAGTCTACTTGATAGAATTTTAAAGTGTATTTTAAAGTGTATTTAAAGTGTATTTTTAAAATCACTAGTCCAGAAAGACTCTGACTACCTTGTGTGTGAATTTGGGGAATAATCTCAGTCTCCTGCCTACTAGAATGAATGTTAGTTCAGGTCTTCAGAGAAGCAGTGACAGAGAAGTGCAAGAGATTTACTGAGGAAAACTTACTTATGAGGGGAAAATGGAGGAAGCTGGAGGAGGCAGGACAACCTATCAGAACAAGATGAAATGTGACGACTGCAGTGGAGAAAGGGGAGGAAGGAAGAGACATGTGAATATCCCTGACTGGAGCACAGCTTTAAGAAAGTTTCGGCCAGGATGGGAATATAGCATCCTTAAGCCAACATCACCAGTGAGACAGTCTTGCATTTTGTAGAAATTCGTCTTTCTATGTCCACTTGTTGGCTGGGAGCAACCAGTGAAAATCATGGACACAGTACATATGTACTCAGAGGCCTCACTGGCTGGGGGAGAAATATAGGTTGGTGAGGTGAACTATAGCTCCTTGCCAAGGTGATGGTTAACGGTGAGGACAGAGGCCTTGAGATTAACTGCAGCAAAGGGAACCTTCTCTTTTGGGCCTTTGACCATGTCATCTGGTATACGGTCCACAGCAACATTCCAGATGCAGACTATATTTCCACAGATCCCCAAGAGGCCCATCAAGTGCTGTGCTTCCTTCTATGTGACAAAGAATGCCAAATGCATCCGTTTGTCTTTTACCTTGGGACGGTTCTCAATACACATCTGAACACTGGACCCTGATAATACCACTGAGTGGTTTATTCCTGGATCTTTGTAGAGTTTACAACCTATCATGTAAAGGCATATCTTTTTTAATTTAATTTTTTTTCCATTTATTTGTAATCATTAGAGGCTAATTACTTTACAATATTGTAGTGGTTTATTTTATATTGGCAAATAGTTGATTTGCAATGTTGTGTTAGTTTCAGGTGTACAAGAAAGTAATTCAGTTATACGTATATATATATCTCTATTATTTTTTCAGACTTTTCCCATATAGGATATTACAGAACATTGAGAAGAGTTTCTTGTGCTATATAGTTGGTCCTCATTGATTATCTTTTTTTTGTGTATGGTAGTATGTATATGTTAATCTAAAACTCCTAGGCTACACCTTCCCTCCATGTTTCTCCTTTGGTGACCATAAATTTGCTTTTGAAGTCTGTGAGTCTGTTTCTGTTTTGTAAATAAATTAATTTTTATCATTTTTTTTTACATTCCACATATAAATGATACCATATGACATTTGTATTTGTCTGACTGACTTAGTATGTTAATCTCTAGGTCCATTGATGTTGCTGTAAATGGCATTATTTCATTATTTTTTATGGCTGAGTAATATTCCATTGGGTACTTATGACAAATTTTCTTTATCCATTCATCTGTTAATGGACATTTATGTTGCTTCTATGTCTTGGCTATTGTAAATAGTGTTGCAGTGAACATTGGGGGGCATGAATCTTTTCAAATTATTATTTTCTCTGAATATATGCCAGGAGTGGGATTGCTAGATCATACGATAGTTCTATTTTTACCTTTTTAATGAACCTCCATACTGTTTTCTATAGTGGCTGTATGAATTTACATTCTTACCAACAGTAGGAGAGTTCTCTTTTGTCCACACTCTCTCCAGCATTTATTATAGGAAACACATCTTACCAAGGCTAGTGAATCATCTTCTTCTTACTCATAGTATACAATCAGGATAATGTTGCTGATGTGATGAGTCACAGTGATATTCCATGGGGTTGCCAGACTGTTCAATTCAGACCAGGTGGTGCTAGAACCTCCTGCCAATTCAGGAGATGTAAGAGACATGAGTTTGATCCCTGGGTTAGGAAGATCCCCTGGAAGAGGGCATGGCAACCCATTCCAGTATTCTTGCCTGGAGAATTCCATGGACAGAGGAGCCTGGAGGGTTACAGTCCTTGGGGTCACAAAGAGTCGAACATAACTGAAGTGACTTAGCAGGTAAGCACAACAGAAGGGAGAGAGAATTAAATTATTCATGAAGCAAAACTTTAAATGAATATTCTTTACTTTCATATATGAATGTGAACTATTTCTTATTCTCTTTTATTGTCAGAATGAAAAAGTACCCACTCTCCAAATCAATGGCTGTATACCATGTATCCGAGACCTTGTTAAATGGTTCTAGTCCTTCGTCTGGCAGGGCGGCTGGAGGTGGAGCTTGTACATGGTTAAGTCTGTAGGAATCTGTGGCCTTTCTGCAAATCTGAGTTTCTGTAAGGACAGAAAGTGAATTAAATGTACATGTGATAAGGACAACCTCTGCAACTTTTAGATCTTGAGTGGCAGTAGTAATCTCCAACACCCCTCTGAAAAAGTGACATTTTTTATTTACTGTCTTACCTGGAGAGGAGGCAGCATTTTAAGGAGTTGAGGCCTGACCTTCTCCAGTCATAGCTGTTACACTACAAGCCAAGAACCACATGACTATCCCTCTAACTGCCAAATAAAGTCCAAATTTATGTTTGGGGACAGAAGAAGCACCCATTGAGTAAATCCACAGACAGAGTAGGGCCTTTGTGATTTAGATTCTAGTCAATATTCCTTTAATTTTCTGCCATACCTAAGCCTCCACTCTCAAAATGGGACAGTTATGACACGTGGGGTCTTCGGTTACCCATGTCAGCTCACACTCAGATTCTGATCATCTTCAAATGTGTGGGCACTTCCCTTTTCTTCAGCCCTTAATGTTCTGTCATGCTGCACGACACCTCCTCCAAGGGAACTCACCACCTGTTCAGTGAATGTCTTCCAATTGGCAGTGGTCTGAAAATTGGGATTGGTCTGAAAACTTTTTATTGAGACCTATCCAAATCCCTGTGTCTTAATTCTTGCTTTTGGGAGGATGGGATGTAGATATCAATTGGAAACTTTGTCATCTCCCCATCTATTTTGTCCTAGAGTCTCAGTGCTCAATTAATCATTTCCGCAGCTCTTTGTGGGTCAAGCTCCCTTCATTGTCTATTTGATCATGCCAGTCTTTACAGTCATTGCTGTCCTATGGCTTCTGGATTCCAAGTACCTCTACTATTTTAGGGCACTGTCATCTCACAGATATATCCAGCCCAGTTCTGAGCCAACTTTTTGTTGTGTTAGCCTTTGCCTAGGGAGGAGAACTACTGCTGTCTTAGTGATCCTATGCACCTCTCATCAGTACATGCTGATGGCTTTGATAAATACTGTGATTTCAGGGCCTTCCTATGGGACATAACCAAATAGTAGGTCTTTGTACCTCTCATAATAGATCCATTCCAACAAATCTACTTGCCTCAGCCTCTTTATTACTTCCTTTACTTTCTTCCAGGGAAAATCAGGCATTTCCATTTTCCTTAATATTAGCCAACACTTTTCTCTGGGTTTCTAAGAGCATCTCTGCAAGAGAGTTGGCCTGGCATCCCAGCCAAAGTATAAACCCAAGTTTGGTTAGGACTCTCTACGTTGATGAATTTTTGCCTTTCCAGTCTTGCATTTCATTCTTCTGGTCAGGTGCTCTCAAAATCCAACCACAGTAATACGTTCCAGTTACTGTATGTTCCTGCTCCTAAATTTTGCTATTTCCTATTGTATTTACATCTCTCTTCATATTAGACCCAGAAGGTTAGACCCATATAAGACCCTTATAAGACCCTTAGCTAGGTTATGGTAGGATTTAACCCTATATCCTAGGAAGTAGCCAGGAGAAGAAGTGGGGGTAACTGCTGAGGGGAGCACTCACTGCCTCATGGTGAGGGAGGACTGTGCTATGTCCTCGAACCGAGTAGGAAGTGGGATAACTAAATCTTACTGGGCAAGGATGGGACCACTTTCCAAGTTCTGTCAATTCAACATCTGTAGAATCATCATCTACTTGAACGTCCTTCCAGATGGCCCCCGTTCATGTTTCAGGGCCCCAGAAAAAGTTTTAATCTTGGCACAAAAGATGTGGTTGAAGGAGTCTTCAGATGTGTCTGGAGTTTTGCCCTTATAATCATCACATCATCACTTTGCTTCTGTGTCAGTGCTTCCACTCCAAGATATAAGGATCTTCTTTAACACTATGAGAGGCCCTCTGGACCTCATACTTAGCTGTTAACTGCTTGCTTATACCCCTCAGCTTCTCTGCAGAGCACCAGTACAGTGCAGAAGCCCACTGGCTTTCTTGATGCTGCTCCCTACCCTCATATTTTTCAAATGCCTGAATCATTGCTAAGGGCAATTTTCTTCCCCTGGCATACATTTCCAGGTCAGTAATGGTGATATCATTAGCAGTTAGCCTACTGTGTTGTATTACACGGTCTCTGTACTTCACCTACCACTTAGGACGCCGAAAACCTTTGGTGTCATGCATGAGCCTGTCTCTAATCCTTAGTCTTGCCACCTATGTTGTGAGCTCTTTTGGTAAAATTTGTGTTAGTTCAGATCCTCAGAGAAAAAGGAGGATGCGAAAAATGGGCTTATTTGTGCAAGATATTTATCGAGGAAATACATATAAGAGAACAAGGGTAGGGAGTCAGAGCAAGCATGATGCAATCTGACTCCTGGGAAGGAGACTAGGAAGGAGATAGGGTTGGGGATGAACAGTCTCAGACCACAGCACACACACCTCTACGAAAGATTTGGTCACACCAAAGGCAAGTCCGTGAACCGAAGTTATGTGCCAGATGAAACACAGATGTGTCCTGTATTTTGCAGGTGCGGCCTTTTATTAAATATTGTGGTAGAAGTAGCAGGGCCACCCATCAGTGCTTCCTATGCAGAAGATCTCCACAGAGAATTGTTCTCATTGCTATAGAAAACATGAAATTATGAGTTATGTTTTTAGAATTTGCATCAGAAGGAAATGTAGGATGGGAAACTGTCAAAAGGGAAGGGCCAGTACTTGCAAGTCATAGACATTTGGAGCAAATTTATGACTTAGAAAGTATGGTATAGTAAGTGTTCTTGGAATGTGATTTTTGATGGGGGTGAACAGTGGAGGAGAGTAAGCCAGAGGCTTAGCTAGAGGCCAGATCGTAACAGAGAGTGGAAATAAAATGTGAAATGAGCACTTGAGCAATACTGATGGGAGGAGATAGGGCTGGGTAGGATAGATGCCCTCAACTTGTTCCAGAGCAAAATCTCTGTGCAACTGGGTCTCACCAAATTCACCAAGAACTTATTTTAATTAAACAGATCTGAAAGAGACACGTGCACCCCAATGTTCATCGCAGCACTGTTTATAATAGCCAGGACATGGAAGCAACCTAGATGCCCATCAGCAGATGAATGGATAAGGAAGCTGTGGTACATATACACCATGGAATATTACTCAGCCATTAAAAAGAATTCATTTGAACCAGTCCTAATGAGATGGATGAAGCTGGAGCCCATTATACAGAGTGAAGTAAGCCAGAAAGATAAAGAACATTACAGCATACTGACACATGTATATGGAATTTAGAAAGGTGATAACGATAACCCTATATGCAGAACAGAAAAAGAGACACAGAAATACAGAACAGACTTTTGAACTTTGTGGGAGAATGTGAGGGTGGGATATTTGAAAAGAACAGCATGTATACTATCTGTGGTGAAACAGATCACCAGCCCAGGTGGGATGCACGAGACAAGTGCTCGGGCCTGGTGCACTGGGAAGACCCAGAGGAATCGGGTGGAGAGGGAGGTGGGAGGGGGGATCGGGATTGGGAATACATGTAAATCCATGGCTGATTCATATCAATGTATGACAAAACCCACTGGGAAAAAAAAATAATAATAATAAAAATTAAAAAAGAAAAAAAAAATATCCGAAAAGGCTAAATACTCAAAAAAAAAAAAAATAAATAAATAAACTGCCACTGGTGCTCAGTCATCAAACCAGCAACTTTTGAACTACTCACAGCTGACGAGTGCAGAGAGACTTAGGGAAACTGACATCTAGTCCTCTGGTGTCCAAGTCTTGCGCTGTGGCCATGGTCATGTCTGCTTGGCAGGAGAGGTGTACGGAAGCCCTATACTTACTCAGAGAATGCTTTATTTATTTATTTTTCTCACTGAAAGCATATTAGATTAATAATGGATCATTGCCATCACTTATTAAAAAGTTCTTTCCATAGAAAGTGCTTCAGTTTAGAATTTATTGTTATTTCTTCTACTTCTTTTTTTTTTTTTTGCTTAATTTTAGGGCTTTCAAGTATGATGCAAACAACAAGAGAATCATGTTCGTGTAATACACAGATGATCAAATGGCTTCAGATAGGTCCACAGAGGATCTATGAGTTTTTGAGTAAAAGAAACAATGTGGATGAGTATCATCCAGTGTCACCAGTTTAGCTATCACATCATCGCCCCTGATTCATCTCACTGAAGATAAGGCACAGTGATATACAATTTTGCTTTTTGTCAATGTCAAAACAAGGTTTTCAAAGCTTCCTGTTGTTAATACAGTTATACAGAGTTTTTTTTTTTTCCCCCCACCCTTACAGACATAAATATTTACTACAGTATTTCGTTATATACAAATATATATACATTGGAGAAGGAAATGGCAATCCACTCCAGTATTCTTGCCAAAACTCCATGGACAGAGGAGCCTGGCGGGCTACAGTCCATGGGATCGCAGAAAGAGTCAGACACAACTGAGCGACTAAATCACTCACATATATACACACACATATATTTATGATATGCACATGGCACTGTACATACGTCAACCTCAGTCTCCCAATTCATCTCCCCGCACCAAGTCCACCCATCCGTTCTCTACGTCTGCATCTCTATTCTTGCCCTGCAAATAGGTACCTCTGTACTATTTTTCTAGGTTCCATGTATATGTATTAATATATGATATCTGTTTTTCTCTTTCTGACTTACTTCACTCTGTAAGATAGACTCCAGGTCCATCCACAAATGACCCGATATTGTTTTTTATGGTTGAGTAATATTCCATTGTGTATGTGTACCACATCTTCTTTATCTGTTGATGGACACATAGGTTGCTCCCTTGTCCTTGTTATTGTAAATAGTGCTGCAATGAACACTGGAGTGGATGTGTCTTTTAATTATGGTTTTCTCAGGGTGTGTGCCCAATAGTGGGATGGTGGGGTCATATGGCAGTTCTGTTTTTACTTTTGTAATGAACCTGCATACTGTTCTCCATAGTGGCTCTATAAATTTACATAATATATTTTTTAGCAATACTCAGTGGATTTGCCAAGATGATACATAACACTTATCACAAAGTCGAGCATATATTTTTCTTTCTTTTCTATTCCAGCATTATCACTTGAAAATTAATACAGATTTCTCTTTTCACCATTGGTATGTGTTCAGGACTGCTTAATATAAGCTTGGCTATAAAACATCATATCATATGACTTGATGATATTTAATTTTCAGGGGCTTATTATCAAGGTAAATGTAAATATTTTATATTAAATATTCAAGTTACCTTTTCTGTGGTACTTCTTTCTGTGGGATAATTGTGCGTCCCTGCCCTGCTGAAGTCAGTCATGGCCATTAGACTTGGTATGGTGTATGCCAGTTTCAACGCAGAATGTTTTTAAATGCCAGATCTTGCTTTGAAATTTTTCTGTCCTTTGACAACAGTAATTGGGAATATTCTGGGTGGAAACTGCTTTATTAGACTGGGTCCCAGAGTAAAACTGTGAAACAATTTCTCAAATGGCATACAGCATGAGGAAGAAAGAAACAGGATTTAGCTCATACTCAAATTCTTTGTTTAAAATTACCTTTTTTTTTAGCATCCCAAACAAAATCTCCTAGTTTTTCATGGAAATTGACTCAAAAATCTTGGTCAAGAGTCTATCCTCATAGAGTTGGTCTAATCTAAGGAGAGTATATAATAGATTATAACAAATTTCATATTAAAATAATGAGAAGTGCTTTTGTTAATAATTCTAGCTCACACCTCAGACTCTTAACAGTTCTCCTGTAGTTATTTGCAGTACCTGAGCTGCTGCTGCTAAGTCGCTTCAGTCATGTCCGACTCTGTGCGACCCCATAGACGGCAGCCCACCAGGCTCCCCCGTCCCTGGGATTCTCCAGGCAAGAACACTGGAGTGGGTTGCCATTTCCTTCTTCACCTGAGTTGCTAACAAGTATTAATTTTGATAAAGATTTACACGTATTCCAGTAGTGTTTAAAGAATGTGAGAGTACAAACACTTTAAGAATTGTCATAATTATACCTTACCACTTTCAGATAAATGGCTAGTTTGAAAGGATGGTACTAACCACTAAAGATACCCAGAAGTTGATGGGGAGACAACTGCTAACAAGAATCTTAGGTTTCTTGTTGCTCAGCAGGTTATCCTGTGTTCAAAAACATGAGTGGATTATACTGGTTAAGTAATGGATTGATGTCTCAAGAAAGGATGACCTTCATCAGAGAGTTGAGGGTGAACAATTTTAATTGTCTTTTTTGTTTTGTTTTGTTTGTTTGTTTGTTTCATTATTGTTGATTGGCATTCCTTTGGTCTTGAGAAGAAATTCTAGCTTGAAAGAAAGCAGGTTCAGAAACACTAAACTAATAGTCATGGTCCAGAGTGTAAATGAGCTGGAGTGGAGGCCCCATGTTCCTCACCCAACAGTAGAAAAATAAAATACTTTTATTTCCCAGTAGAGAAATAAAAATACTCATATATCTAGCAGAGGACAAACTGCATAAGCAACATTTCCTCATAGAGAGAGAAACGCACAGAGTCATGTTTTTTGCCGGTGCCTAGTCTGGGAGTTGGTGACGGACAGGGAGGCCTGGCGTGCTGCGATTCATGGGGTCGCAAAGAGTCGGACACGACTGAGCGACTGAACTGAACTGAACTGAGAACATCATGTACGGATGTGAGAGCTGGACCATAAAGAAGGTAGAGCACCAAAGAATAGATGCCTTCAAACTGTGGTGCTGGAGAAGACTCCTGAAAGTCCCCTGGACAGCAAGAAGATCAAATCAGTCAATCTTAAAGGAAATCAACGCTGAATACTCATTGGAAGGACTGATGCTGAAGCTGAAGCTCCAGTGTTTTGGTTATCTGATATGAGAAGCCAACTCATTGGAAAAGTCCCTGAGGTTGGGAAAGATTAAGGACAGAAGGAGAAGAGGGTGTCAGAGGATGAGATGGCTGGATGACGTCAACAATGCAATGGACATGAACTTGGGCAAACTTCAGGAGACAGTGAAGGTCAGGGAGGCCTGGCATGCTGCAGTCCGTGGGGTCACAAAGAGTTGGACACAACTGGGAAACCAAACAACAACAACAGAATATTTGTTGGCAAAATCAATTTTCAACAAATAGTTTAGAGTAAAGAAAATTAATATCTTTGAAAGAAGAATGTTACTTCTTTCTCAAGATGGACATCCTTTCCCACTGCACGCAGGCTAGTAAGTGATGAGAAAAGACAATTCTCCAAACAAGAAAGATCTATAGATCAACCTGGCAATCAGTGGGGTCACTGATCTGAAAATAGATGGTTTTACATTTCAATTACAAAAGTATTAATCCAGTATGATTTTCCCTACAACAGAAGGGCCATTAACAATTTCTCCTTTAATATCATCTTACTGATTATTCATTTTATCTTCAGGATATTCTTTAGTGCTGCAAATTGAAGAACACAGCAACATTTTCCTGGTTACTGAAATTGTCAGAGCATAATCAGCTTTATTTCCTTACCTTCATATTTGAGAGAGAGACAAAGCCACCCAGGTGAACCTACTTATTAATTAAACTATTTCCTGAAAGTGCATTTGTAGTACCCTTTTTGAAAGTTTCTGTGGTTCAATATTGGTGATTGGGGTCTTTTAGTTTTCTTTAATTGCGTGTGATTTCCACAAAGAAAATCTAGCTTAGTTTTCAAAGCAAAGTGTTATTTTTCATTAGAAGCTTATTTCATCCTTGTCTATATTTTTAAATAATTATTTACATATTCATTTTTCCTCTCTCACTATTTAAAATGCAGACTGGACTCACGTTTTTATATGAAAGAAAGGGTTTTGAACTAGTGACCTTTAGACGCATTTTTAAATGATCTCTGTCTTTTCTAATACTTCACCCTCATATGAGATCTTTCTGGAAGTGAATGACAAACTAAGCTTACTGATTTAATCTAAATTCAGACTTAAAATAATTCTTTCATAGATCTCATTATGCTGTGGCCTAAACCAATAAATACAGCCCATAAAGATGTTTCTAAAGTCAGTTTCTAAAATCTAGACGTTTCAACTCTATGGCCCTAAAATTGATGGCCTCAATTCTCCACTTACCTTGTAACCCTGATGAAGCTGATGCAAGCACGATGCTCCTTGAAAGTAGAAGTGCTCTGCTTAAATTAAGGCCTGTGATGGTGCAGAACAAGTCACATTTTTAGGTGAAACTGTTTCTTAGGTGAATAAGAAATCTTGACATGTCCATGGAATATGAAACTCAATTTCACAAGAGTTTTCTAGCGCCAAAAGAGATTTAAGTAGAGCTCTCATTTTTAGTCTTAACAGAAAGGATAAGTCTTCCTCTATAGACCTCTGCATTCCTTGCCTCTAAAATGTAATTTTATCATTCTTCATAAAGGCAGTCATTCTTTAAGCCTTCATGAAAGCAAAATTACATCTCATCGCCGGTCCACTTTCTGTTTTCACTTTTGGAAACTCTTATCGTTTCTAATGGTTTCATTGCTCCTTCCTCCATCCCACTTAAGAATCTCTTTATTATTAACTAGACAGTTTTCAGAGCTGCATTTATTAGAAGGGAAAATAGGGACTTAAAGCCTCCTTTAAACTGTATTGTCTTACGAAAGATAATAAATGATTCCACAATCTATCAAATGTAAGATGGGAGAGTACCCTCAGCTGAGTTAAAATTAAGAACATTTTCTCCAAAAGCAGCATCAAAACCCAAGAGGACTATAAAAACAAAGAGAGAAAAAGAGCTAAAAACAATTCTAATTGAAAAATCTAAGAGTTACTTAGAAATAAGAATTTTGAAATGAATTAAAGTTTTAATATTTATTCTGGCACCATTTTATTCTAGAGCCATTATTTATTATCTGAATGGCTGTATTTTCATAATGTATCAGATGTTACTTCAAATTTTTAAGCACCTTTTATTCTCAATCTTCTGCAGTAAATCCTGAATATTTTTAGTAAAATCCCCTCTTCCATTCATTACACCCAGGCATTAGCTCAGTCCCCCAAATCAAACCTCAGATGTTCTCTACTTATTTTTAATCAGAACAAGAATCAAGGACAACTTACCCAAAAGTACTCACTAATGAGATTGCCGGTAATCAAATAAACATGTGTGCCAACGATCAGCTATTTCTTAAATAGTAACAAACCAAGTACATTTTACCTGCAGGAAGTACTTTTAAAAGTCTGATGTCCACAGAGAAGGTAAATATCACGTTGGAAAAGGACAGAAATATTGTATGATCACAAAAAAACAGAAGTGTACTCATAAATCAGCAGATGTTAACCTCACAGCATATGAACATTGCCATTTGGGGCAAGCCATGATGGGCTAATTATTTCATGCCACTGTTCATAACTGCCTTTTAGTTTCTTTTTCATTCCTTTGGTAACTAAAGTTCTTATAGACTCCAGATGTTTTAATTCTGGGGTGTAACTACTGATAATGTGATAATGGAAAAAATAATAAAGATTCAAGGGAAATGAAGGTGAGACAACTCGGCGGTTCCCAGTGGTGGCGGTGTTGGTGAGCTCCGTGGGGAAGACGTGGTGTCCTCTCCTACGGCTCAGCTCAAGTTTGGTCTCTCTGCTTTAGATTCCTGCTGCACCTTCTAAGCTGTGTGTTCATCCAAGAAGTATTTTTAAAGAGGAGAAAAAACACTGAATACTATCCCTCTGGAATTCTATGACTTCCCCTTGCTGTTCTTCTGTTATACCTAACCAGGACTACATGTAGATCAGACCTCCAGGAAACTCTTGAGCAGAGGACATCTCCCTTCCAGTTTAATATTCAAACTTCGCTACCATTTGTGATGCATGTTGAGAAAATAGAAGAATGGAGACGATAACTAGGTTGCCTGAATTGTTTATTCACACCCAGAATTCCTGAGAAATTCTCTTGTATGGCACATCCAGGTCTATTTCACCCATTTCTCCCAAGTGAGCCCATGAGATGCTGTCTGACCATGTCATGGGTAGTAGTAAAAGTCAAGGAATCTGATCTGGGAATACGTGCTTCATGAACAGTCATTGCATTGGCGTGCAGTTCCCTGAGTTCAGACAGGAGAACTGTAAAGGATCATTTTCTGCTTTAACATTTTAAATCCCATCACAGTCAAATTCCATTCTGTTGGAAGCCTCTGGACAGGAGGAGAAGCAGATTTCACTATGAAAATGAGTATTGGCTTTATGATGAGAAATTATATAATCAAATTACTACTATCAATTCATTGCTCACAGGGACTATGAACCCTTATATCACTTTCCAATTGTCTGTCTCATTTATATGCTTTTTATGTCATTCCTCAATAGATTGTCATAAGCCTTAGCTACATTTTATGGATTATCTTTATAGCATCTAAAATGCTCAGCCTCCAAGGATGATGTCGTATATCTTGCAACATGTATTTGCAAAGGTACGATGCTAAAGGCATATGCTAGCATACGGGAGACTACCCGTGCCCACACAGACTGCTGGCACTAGCTTGCACTTCCCCTTGCACTTTTCCCTGTCTCAGTTATTTATGGTTAGTTCAGCACATCTTTATTTCTACCATCTGCTTAGTATCCCAGTTACAGAGCTGAGATTATTTTAATTAGACTTGTCATAGGTGATTCACTAGTGTCTTGGACAGTCAAAAACTAATGCCTGAGCTAGTCCATAACAGGTTTTGCCAACTGTGACCCTCCATGACTGCTGTTTATTAAAAAAAATTTTTTTCTGTATTTTAAAATAGAATGTATTCTACATTAAAGATAAATGTTAGTCCAATTCCACTCTTGAAAATATAGCATTTTGTCCTTCGGGTTGGATTATAATCATTACATTATAAACTGTGCGAAATGACTAATGCAAAATAGCTACTCCCTGCCAATAATTTAAAGTGGTGGATATTGCTGAATACAAACTGAAGTGTGTAGCTTTTTCCATAAAGAATATGCAAATGCAACATAAATGGCATTCAAATGTAAATCACAGAAAGGTTATAATCTTTACTTTATATTCATGTTTACTATTTCTTTTTTAAAAAAATCAACCAATGAACACAGACGTACTTAAAAACAGAAGCAGCTATTTATGTTGGATAGATCTCTGTGAATTGCTAAATATAATATTAGTGAAACTAATATGGATCATGAAGAAAAAGGGGTGAGGGTATAATGAAAAATTTGAGGATTTAAACTGGATGATACTGTCAGTTGCAACATGAGTTGTATGATAGAAACATTTCAACCTCTTTTTTATTTATTTCTTTTTTTTTTTTTTAATTGAGGTAAAATTTATATAACGTAACATTTACCCTATGAAAGTATGCAATTCAGTGGCATTTAGTACACTCACAAAGCTGTTCCATCATCTCTATCTAGTTCTAAAAAACTTTATCATCCGCAGAAGAGCCCCTATACTTGTAAGCGGGGTGCCATGTCTATCTACCACCAACCTCTTATAACGACCAATATGCTTACTTCCTGTATGGACTTACCTCCCTTGGATATTTCATATAAATGGAACTGCAGAATATGTAGGCTTTGTGTTTGGCTTCTTTCACTTAGTATAATATTTTCAAAGTTCAGCCTTATCCACACTGTTACATGCATAAGTTCTCCATCTCTTCTTTGGGACTGAATAATATCCCATGGTATGACTATACCACATTTGGTTTATCCATTCATCTGCTAATGCACATCTAAGTTGTTTTCACCTCTGGGTAATGAATATATGTGTACAAGTATTTACTTGAACACCTGTTTTCAATTCTTTTGAGTATATACCTAGGATTGGAATTGAAGGGTGCTTATTCTGGGGCTTCCCTGGCTGTACAGTGGTGAAGAATCTGCCTGCAATGCAGGAGACTTGGGAGAGGCAGGTTCAATCCTGGGTTGGGAAGATCCCCTGGAGGAGGAAACAGCAACCCACTCCAGTATTCTTGCTTGGGAAATCCCATGCATAGAGGAGCCTTGTGGGCTATAGTCCATGGGATCACAAAGAGTCAGACATGACTGAGTATGCAGTAGGGGTCAATGTTAGTTCTATGTTTAACATTTTGAGGAGCCAGTATATTTCATTAAAAAAAAATTCATTTATAAAACTTATTTTTGTAATTTCAAGTGACTTTCATATTTTCAATTTCAATAATCATAAAGATCAAGGAGAAAATATTACCCATACTTTATGGATATAAATCCTCAATTTTAATAATTTAATATATATACAGTATTGTCCAAAAGTTTCAACAAGATTATTTCTTTTTTTCACAAATAAATCATACAAATATTTATTAGAGAATTATCTAGCTTACTTTCAATAAACTAACATTAAAAGAAAAGAGAAACAGAAGCAACCAAGGCTACATCAGCAAATTGGGTTTTGACCAACAGCTAGACTTAAACATTCCTGGGAAGTCCAGTGACACAGCACATCTGGAGTCCCAACTGGGAAAGGTCCCAGGCAGCGAGTCCACTCTGTGGATGAGACTTGAAACTGCAGTTCGGTTCCGCTTGTATATAATCCCGGGACACAAACTGACATCGTCATCGATCTGTGAGTAAACTGCAGCTCTGGTTTCATATTAATGCTGTCTGTTTTGTCTTGTCAAACTTGGACTGTTGTTAAGCCCGGGGCCTGGTTGGCCAGAGTCCCTCCAGGGGCTCAACCATCTACGTACCATGCCGCTAGGCTTGCGCTCGCAGCACGTGGTCAGGGCACTCAGGACGGTCACTCACTGTCAGAGCAGTGTCCAGGCAGGTTAGGAGCAACGCAAGAGCCTGTTTTGCTTTGTCTCTGAAGCCTAAACAGGACTGTCTCATTTTCCTAACAGTCAGCCCCAGGGTTATGTAAGCTGAAAAGCATAGGAACCAGGCAGAACAGCACGAGCAGTCTTATTCATTCTGTAAGTAACAGTGCAGAACGTACTGTAGGCTTAGCGAACACAGTCCATCCACAGCCATTGATGGAGTGTGCCAGTAAGCAGTGTTCTCAAACTCAAGAAGTCCGTCCTGTCTTTTGGTGGCCTCGTCACAGTCTGTCGGTAAGTGGTTGCAGTTATCAAAATTTAGATAATTTCTAGTAAAAATGAGGTAATCAATGTTTTTCTCTAAAAACAACACGTAAAACATGAAATTGGCACATCATGTCCACCCAACCCTACACCTTGTATGGGCAGGAAGAGGAACATTAAAATCACATTTGCAAGAGTGTATGATTTTGTTCTGTTCAGTAGCAGTAGGGCAGGTGAAGTTGTCTTGGGTCTTGGCTGGGTGATATTCTTGTATTGGGACTTCTCCAGTCTGTCAATGCAGGGAATGTAGGAGACGCGTGTTCAATTCCTGGCTGGAGAAGGAAATGGCAATGCACTCCAGTGCTCTTGCCTGGAGAATCCTATGGACAGAGGAGCCTGGTGGGCTGCAGTCCCTGGGGTTGCAAAGAGGCTGACACGACTGAGCGATTGTGCACAATTTTGTATTACCATTTGGGGATCCATTTGCTGCATATTCAAAGAAACAAACTTAAAGCATGCATAAACATAGAAGAGCTGAAAATGTGCCTAGAATAAAGGCTAGCCAGGAGAACCAGGACCAGACATTAGCCTGTGATGTTACCGTTTCTCTAGGTATGAGAAGATGCCAAGAATTTGGATCATAAATAAACATATATATAAATATATATTACATATATATTTATATAAATGCGAAAATATCTGACTCTCTGAAGGCCTGTTTGGCCAATTTTCCCCAGAGCACATTGTAACTGCCTAATTCCTAATATCTACCCTGAATTCCTTTTAGGGGGTGTTGAAGGGCAGCAGCTGAAGTGGTCATGATTTAATCTTTGCAGAGGCAGCTGGCAAGGGCCAGTTTCTGATCAGCAAGGTCCCTTCATAGCCATAAAGAGGCTCCTTCATAAATTTGACCAAGGTTTGGGGGCATTGCATGGCCATTGTGTCCCATGGTGCTGGGAACGCTCATTCCCAGACCTGGCAAAGATTCCACTGATAGGCCACTCAAATCATCAATCTCATATGGAACCATATATATCATCATTTTACCAGTGGCTCAGTCACATACTTGGCAATGGAAGAGACAACAATTTTCTGAAACAGGCCACATAGAAAATAATTTAGTTAGCAGTTACTAGTAAGGTCTCAACAAGATCACTTCTAAAGTTCACTCCAACTCTGTAATTCTACTCTTATAAAGTTCTAGGTGATCCATAAGACGTAAATGGCAAAGTCCTTTCTTTTCAATGAACAAAGTAGCATCTCCAAGCTATCCAGTCATGCTTTCACCAGCCTATTTTTTGTTGCTGGAAAGGAAAAAAGAAAAAAGTACAGCTTATGCCTCAGATTTTAGATCACCAATGGCTCGCTGGCTCCCTTTGGAGATTTTTCTACTTCAGAATCCTTTTCACTCTTGTCATCCATGCTTTGTTTATTTAATCTCAATCCCAGAAATTATGGTTAAAACTCATTAAATTGCATGGTGGGACAAAGGAAGGAGGTGGCCAGGCTTCGATTATCCAAATGATAGGAGCTAGGAATAGTTAAATCAGTGGTCACCTAAGATGTATAAACCTCTCTTTGAAGACAAGATTTATAGCAAGTTACACTTAGACCTGTGAGTACTGAGAGAAGATGTAATGTGTGGTACAAAAACAGGAATGAAGGAAAAAGTGGAGAGATGCAGGGCATATTGTTCTTAGGGAGTTCACGATTTCTGTGTTCTGTTTCTTACTCAAGTTACTTTCTGCACTAACTTGATTTTTGGTCCATCTCCCTGCTAAACACTTCACATTTTAGTTCCTTCTGAGCCTTTAGGGGAGATTGAAAGTAGCAGTTAAAGCTGGTTATGCCCAATAGTCAAGGCAAATTTTGTTTACAAGATACTCCCTGTTACAGTGTTTGGATTGTCTAAATAACAGGCAATAAAATCGATCAGCTGGAAACCTCCTCTTGTAAATGAACAGACTATTTTAATCAGTATCTTCCACTGAACAGCCTTTCAAGGGCATTCTAGTTTAATATTTAGAAAGCTGCCTATAACCTTCAGATATAACCCATCTGTAAGTATTTATTGAATTAATGATCATGCACTCAGAACTCTACTAGGTTCAACAATGGATACAAAAATAGTATAAAACATTCATGCTTCTGGGAACTTATTTATTTGTGGGAACATATAGGTTTGTGGGAACAAACCCCCTCGAGTTTTTTTTTAATGTGGAAAGAATTTTTTATGGTGTTCTGGGAATAAATGTCAAAAGAGACCAGCTTATAGGAAATAATTTGGGGCCAAATACACAAATACATAGTTTCAAGGAAAAAACGAGATCTTGAACTGAGCCTCAACATTTTTGAAAATGTGAAATCATTTATGTATAGTGGTTTGTATTTGTTAATCCCTTACTCCTAATTTATATCCCCCTCCTCCCTTTTGCCTTTGGTAACCATAAGTTTTCTATGTTTATAGATTTGTTTCTGTTTTGTATATAGATTGATTTGTATTATTTTTTAGACTCCACATATAAGCAATCTATGGTATTTGCCTTTGTCTGACTTATTTCAGTTAGCATAATATTATCTAGGTCAACCAATATTGCTGCAAACAGCCATAGTTCATCTTTTTGTAGCTGAATAAAATTTCATTGCAGATACATACACATTGTCTTAATTCAGTCATCTGCTGAAGGTCACTTAGGTTGTTTCCATATCTTGAGTATTGCAAATATTGCTGAACACTGGGATGCATGTATCTGTTTGCATTAGTGTTTGTGTTTTTGCTGGATATATACTCAGGAGTGGAATTGCTGGATCATATTTCCAGCTGGAAATATGGAAACTGCTGTATCAGTTTCTTTCCATTCTGTTTTCCATGTACCATTTTACAATCCCACCTAGAGTGTGTGAATGTTCCTTTTTCTCCACATATGCTCCATTTGCAATTTATAGATATTTTGATAATAGTCCTTCTGAGAGGTGTGAGGTGATACTGCAATGTGGTTTTAATTTGCATTTCTTTATTGATTTGCAGTGTAGAGTATCTTATAAGACAGTTAATCATCTGTATGCATTTATTGGAAACATTTCTTCTCAAATCTTCTGACAATATTCAGATTTTTTTAAAAAAAATATTGATTTGTATGAACTCTGAATATTTTTGAACAAAGTCTCTAGTCACTGTATTGTTTGGAGACATTTCCTTCTGTTTGATAGGTTTTCTTCTCATTTTGTTGATGTGCAAAAGCTTTTAAGTTAATTAGGTCCCATTTATTTATTTTTGCTTTTCTTTTACCCTGGGAGACTGATCTAAGAAAATATTGCTGCAGTTTATGTCAAAGAGTGTTTCAGCTATGTTCTCTTCTAGGAGTTTTATGGTGTCATGTCTTAAATTTAGGCTTTTAATTAATTTAGAATTTACTTTTGCATAGGGTGTGAAGGAATGTTCTAATTTCATTGATTTACATATAGCTGTCAGGCTTTCTTGGCTTTAAAAGACTATCTTTTCTTCATTGTACATTTTTGCCTCCTTTGTCACTGATTAAATGAGTTTAGATGTGTGGGTTTGTTCCTGGATTCTTTATTCTGTTTGTTGATCTATATGTCTGTTTTTGTGCCCACACCATACTTTTGAATACTAGAATATTGTAGTATATGGTGAAATCTAGGTTATACTTCCAGCTTTGTTCTTTTTTTCTCATGATTACTTTGGAAATTTGCTGTCTTTTGTAGTTCCATATAAATTTTAGGATTATGTTTTTCTGTTTCTGTGGAAAATGTCCTGGGTATTCAAATAGGAATTGCATTAAATAGGGATTGCTTTGGGTAGTATGGCCATTGTGATAATATTGATTCATCCAATCCAAGGGATACCTTTCCATTTCTTTGAATCATCTTCAGTTACCCTAATCAATGTTTCATAATTTTCAGCATATAGGTCTTCCACCTTGTTGGTTAAGTTTCTTCCTAGGTGTTTGTTTTAGGTAATTTTAAATGGGATTTGTTTTTTCTCTTTCTGATATTCCATTATTAGCATATAGAAATGCATCAGATTTCTATATATTAACTTGCAACAGCTGAATTCATTTATTCTAAAAATTTTGGGGTTGAGACTTCAGGGTTTTCTGTGTAGAGTATCACATCAACTGCCATGGCTAACACTTTTACCTCTTCCCTTACAATGGGGATACTTTTATTTCATTTTATTGTCTGATCGCCGTGGCTAGGAGGTCCAATACCATGTTAAATAGAAACAAAAAGAGTAGAAATACTTGTCCTGTTTCTGAATTTAGCATGAAAGCTTCCAGTTTTTCACACTTGAGTCTTATGTTGGTTGTGGGTTTGTCATAAATGGCCTTTATTATGTAGAGGTATGTTTCTTCTATACTCACTGTGATGAGACTTTTTATCGTTAATGGGATGTTGAATTTTGTCAAATGCTATTCTTGCATCTGTCAAGATGATCATGTGGTTTTTGCCTTTACTTGTGTTAACGTAACATATTATTGATATCAATTGTTGTTTTATTTGCACATGTTGAGCTATCCTTGTGACCCTAGAATGTATCCAACTTGATCATGGTGTATGATAGTTTTTATGTATTGTTGGATTTGGTTTGCTAATATTTTATTGAGAATTTTTGCATCTATATGCCTCATATTCTTTATATGATTGATAGAATTCCCCTGTAAAAGCCATTCAGTCCTGGACTTTTATTTGTAGGGAGTTTTATTTTTAATTACAGATTCTATTTTACTTGTAGCGATTTGTCTATGCAAGTTGTCTGTTTCTTCTTGACTCACTCTTGGCAGGCTATGTTTCTAGAAATTTGTCTACTTTTTCTAGGTTGTCCGATTTGTTGGCATATAACTGTTCATCGAATTTTCTTATGAGATACCATGTGTTTGTTTTCTTCCCAGTTTTCTTTCTGTAGTTGGTTTTTAATTTCGTATTCTATAGTTGGAAAAGATATTTGATATAATTTCTATCCTCTTAAATTCAGTGAGGCTTGTTGTTGTTTTTTTTTTTTTCACCTAGTATGTGATATATCTTATAGAATGCTCCATGTGCACTTGAAAAAAAAAAGATGTATATTCTGCTTTTTTGAATGTAGTGTCCTGTAGTTATGAATTAAGGCCAACTGATCTATTGTGTCATTTAGGACCTCTGTTACCTTGTTGATTTTCTTTCTGAATGATGTATCCATTGACATAGTTAACATTTAACTATTATTTAACTATTATTAAATATTAAATATTTATGTATTAATTAATATATTACATATTAAATCCAAATTTGACTGGATTACTGTCAGTTTCCCCTTTTTTGCCTGTTAGTATTGCTTTCTATATTTAGGTACTACTGTATTAGTGCATGTATGTTACTGGCTGTAATAGCCTCTCCGGGTATTGACCACTTGATCATTAAATAGCACCATTTTTGCCATTCTTCTTTGTCTGGTCTTTGTTCATTTGACTGAAATGTCTTTCAGTGTGTATGTCTTCTGCCCTGAAGTGAGTCTTTTGTAGGCAGCATGTTGAAGAGTTTTATTATTATTATTTTTTTTTAATCCAGTCAGTGACCCTGTGTCTTTTGATTGGAACATTTAGTCCATTGACATTATTGATAGCTAGGTACTTATTGTCATTTTATTCCTTGTTTTCTGGTTCTTTTCATAGTTCTTCTTTGTTCATTTCCCTTCCTTATGTTTTTCTTTTTGTGGTTTGATTTTGATTTGTAATATATTTGAGTTCCTTTCTTTCTAATTTTTTGGATCTCTCGTAGTTTTTTGACTCATAGTTAACATGGAGTTCATATATTTTGCTTTAAATCTGCTAGCTTTAAATTGATAATCATTGAAGTTCAAATACATTCTCCACAATCTAATTTTTTACTCCCCTCCTCCACATTTTGTGTTTTTTATGTCCTCTTTTACATCTTCATACTTATCATTCTACTGCTGTTATAGTTGATTTTACAATTTTTTGATGTGTGCCCTGGCTTATTTCAGTGATGTTCAATCCTTACTATATATTCTCATTTCCTACTGGGATTTTCCCTTTCCTGTAGATTCTTGCTTCTTTTCCAGTTAGAAAAGACCCTTTAATATTTCTTGTAAGCAACTTTAGTATTGCTGAATATTTTCAGTTTTTGCTTGTTTGAGAAATTATTTCTATTATATATGACAATCTTGCTGGTTAGAGATCCAAGTTCTCAGATTTTTCTCTTTCAGAGAAATTAGCTTATGAGAAAGAAATCAGTTTATGAGAAGAAATCTGTCTTGTGAGGAGTCCCTCATATATGACTGTTCTTCTCTGCCTTTAGAATTCTCTCTTTACCCTTTGCCATTTTTGTTATAATATGCCTTGACTTGGTTTGGATCTATTTGAATTCATCCTGTTTGGGACCCTCTGTCCCTGGATATCTGTTTCCTTCTTTGGGTTTGAAAAGTGTTTAGCCATACTTTCTTCAGATCCATTTTTAATCCCCTTCTCTCTCTTCTCCATCTGGAACCCCAATTATGCATAACTTGGCATGTCTTATATTATTTTATAGATCTCATATGTTGCTTTCATGTTTTAAAAATTTGTTTTTCTGTCTGCTGCCCTGATTGGATTATTTCTATTATTCTATCTTCCAGATCACTCATTCATTCTTCTGTGTTATTTAGTTAGTAGCTATTGTTTCTAGATCGCTATTTACATCAGAAATTGAATTGTTATTTTTACATTTGGATCATCTTTTTATTGTCTAGTTCCTTGTTAAAATGATCTGTCTTTATATTGATACTATTTCTTAATTCAGTTAGCATTTTTTTTTGTCACCTTTTTGAATTCTGTGTGTGGTAGATTATTGATCTCTGAGTCATTATTTGTTCTTCCAGGGGATTCTTCTTTCCCTTTTATGTGGAGTAGTTTCTCTGCTTTTTCATTTTACCAACCTTCTCTTTCTCTATGAATTTAGGAGAAATAGTTATCTATTGTGGTTTCGAAAGGGATTTTTATGTGAGAATATTCCTATGCAGCCTGTGTGTCCACCGTCTCCATGCAAGGGCAGACTTTCCCGTGGACACTAACCACGCCTTCCTTAAGGTGTACCGGCCACTGTCCCCTTGGTAGGGAGTGTGGTTGATGGAGGATTTAAACGCATAGTGTGTGAGCAGGACTTCTCTTCTGCTCCGTGGCTCTTGCTGGCCTGTCAGGGGTGAGATCTGCCGCCATACTGCTGGAGGAATCATCCTGAGGGTCAGCCCAAGCCGTCTCTGTCCCCTTTGAGTCTGCAGGGAGCGCTGGAGTGTGTAAGGCGTGTGTGCTCAGAGGTCTCCTGAGCTGTGGAGGAAGCAACAGCCTTACTCGCAAGGGTGCATCCCTTCACCGATGTGCTCATCCCGGACCGAGTGCAAGGCCCTGGCAGAGAGTGGCCGGGCTGGAGCATTTGCTGGACTGGGGGAGCGGGCACTGCGGCTGCGAGAACCGAAGCGACTGCAGATTTCAGAGCTCCGTGGGGTGCGGATGGAGCCAGCACCGTCACTGCCTGCCTTCCGCCCGACACCACGCGCCACACCTCTGGGCCTTCGCTCCGCCCCTGTCTTCATCTTCATCCCGGCCCCGTCTGCCCCAGGTGGAGCGCCAGATGGTGATGTGGCGTGCGCAGAGCTGAGAGCAGGCCCGGCCACGGCCTGCGGGGCGTGGGGCTTCTCAGGGCGCCGCTCAGAGGGCCCTCACGAGGACCGCGGCTGCTCCTCCGGGGTCGTACCCCAGGCCCGGGGGTTGTCTCTGCTTAGTTAGAAGGCGTCGTTTCTGACCCTGCCCCAAGCTGTGAGGTGGAGTGAGGAGGGGGGTTCATCTTCCTTGGAGCGGGGAGCGCGGTGAGGCGCGGTCACCAGCGCCGGGCTCTCTCTGCCAGGCTTGTTGCAAGAGCGCCCATGCACCGTGTGAGACCAGTGTCTCGGCTTCTCAGCACGCCTGTCTTCCCAGCGGCTCGCTCAGCCGCCGGGCAGGCTCGTGTCCGCCACGCAGGGCCCGGACGGGATGCCCCGTCTACGGCTTGGCCTGCTTGCGCCCCAGGATAAGGTCTGCGGGTTATGTGCCTTCCCTTCCTTTCAGATGCCTCCCCTCTGGGTGGAGGTCTCAACCATATGCCTTTTTGTCCATCCTACCTCATTATGTGGAACTTTTCCTTGCAGTTTTGGTTGTAAAGGAGTTGTTCCGTCAGTTTCCAGTTGGTTGTCCTGCTGGGAGAATTGTTCCACGTGGAGATGTATTTTTGATGTGATTGATGTGTTGGGGGAGGTGAATTCTACATCCTCCCCTCCTCCCTATGGGAATGATCCCCAACCAGCACTGTTACTGACTGTATTTAGAATAAAATCAACACCTTATTATTATCATCACATTATTATTTAGCTTAATCTTTTCCCTGTAATTATTCATGCATGGAGGTCTGTGGATATCAATGCCACATTTTACAGATTTGCCTGAAGAATAGGGATCTTTTTGAATCTGGCACCTGAGGTAGCCAGAGGAGGTGGCTTCTTAGGTATACTCTTCCTGATTAACTAAATGTTCATAATTTTTAAAAGCACAATAAAATGTATTATATTTTTAAGACAAGGCAGGTAAATAATATCAAGTATAGATATAATTGAATTAAATTTATACAGACTAATTTGTTTCATCATCACCTAAGAGACAGTATCTCTAGATTGATTAATTTACTATATTTTCCTATAAAACAAGCCTGCATTTTTCCTTTACCAGGACCTATCTGTCTTTCTCACTAAAACTTGAGGTCAGTGAGATTTTTGTATTTGATATCTGTAGAATTCACAATTCCATACAACAAAATAAAGATCTTGCTTTTGGCATGAAGATATTTTACATTTTATTTGAAAAAAGGTAAAATTTTAATTTATAAGAAAAGCTGAAGAATGATACTATTAAGTGGGATTGATAGCAATGTCCCTGCTGCAGATTTCATCTACAGACAATTATTTTTCAGTAATGAATTTTCAAAGAGTGCTGTTGTTGTACAGTGTGTAGATAATGTTTATACATTTGGTATTTAAATGGCTGAGTTTTAAATGAAAGCAATATCACTCTTACGCAAAAAAGGTCTAGTTAGAAAAAAGGCAGAAAGTCTTTAAATTGGAGTAACATTTGAAAATGTACAGAAAAATGCTTTAACTCAATAAAATTAGACATTTCATTATAAGTTATTCATATAAACTATTCAAATGGTTGAGCTGTTTTTGTTCTCATCTTAATTTAATATGAAATAACAAGCAACTAAATGTTACCTTTGCCAGGTATGATTTAACATAAGATGTTCTGAACTTAGTCAAATGAAAAGTTGAACCAATATTTTCATCTCTGTAACAGTTTTGTATACAAATTACTGACAACTCAGAAATGTGAGAGCAGAAAATAGGAACTACCAAAGATAGTTTTAATGGTTTAAAGCATAAAATATATTGAAAAGAAAAATATGTATAATTTAGAAAAACTTTTTTCTCATTAGTGCAAGGAAAGATACATTTTGTTTTATATTTGAAGACTATGAAGCATCCTAAGGACTTTTTTTAAATACTTATTTTAACCTTTTAAAGTCTACTTTTTAAAGGAATATTTATTTTACAGACTTTTTATGTGAAAAACTGACTCACTTTCAAACACCTAAGATTTTGTTAGTCATTAAAAATATTAAGCTATTAGATAGTCATTCAAGGCAGTGTTACAAATGGCTGAGTTATTTTCAATGAAGACTCAATTACATGTCTTTATTTTTCTTCCCCTTTGATATGAGCAATCATCAGAGACGAAAATCATTTCTGTGATGGACAAAAGACATTTCATATTGACTCTGAGGTTTCCCAACGAATGGAGAGGATAATGAAAAAGAAAAAGGAGTGAATAAAGAATGTAATGCTTTATAATCTTGAAATCTATTTTTAAAGAATCTGTAACCGAGATCCACTTCTGAATGACACCGTACAACATTATATCTAATGCTTCACCAGAAAGACAGCTTCTCTTTTCAGAAAAGTTTTATCAATTATATATTTCAAAAATGCCAGGGAGATGAGAGCTTAGTTGGCCTAAACTGTCTTAAATCCCAGCAGGTCAACGGGGCCATTGATTCTGTTATTTAGACATATCATGAATGTGTTATGAATTGTTGGGTTTTTCTGTCATATGAGGAAAATATCTCAGACAAGATACTTTTGAAAGAATAGTTTGTTTTTCTTTTTTCTTTTTTTTTGCTTAAGTTTAATCCTACTGTCATTTCTTTTTAGTAACAATCTTAACTTCCTTCAAGTCCTATCATTAGTTCAATAATTTAAGTAAACAATAAGCTCAAAAAAATTGATCCCCCAAAGTAGACTTTCTTCTGTAGAGACTAAATGACAATTTACAGCATATTTCAATAGTGCATGATTTTTTCACAAATTTCATTAGCACATCATTGATTGCTCATTTTTCAGCTCTCAAAACAATTTAACATAGTCTCTTTCATGCAGAGGATAACATATTCATATTATTTGATTTTTGATGAAACCAAATGACCCTTTAAATTTGCAATAGAGTTCTTTAATTTTGTATGAGTTTCTTTACTGCTGTTCATTTAATTTTCTGTTTCCATTAACCATCTGCAAGCATTTGACTCTATGACAATTATTCAGCTGTGCTACATCATGACTGACATATTTAATAAAAAAAAGGAAAAAAAGAGGAGAAAATGGAGGAGGGTTAGGGATCACAAGAGAAAGGAGGGGAAAGCAATCGAACACAAATGTCACGGTTTGGAATCATGTATTTTCCATTCAGCTGAAACATCTGAGTGGTAATTATTGGTCCAACTGTAAATCTAGCCTAATTGCATTTTGTCTTCATTTCTGATAAGCACTTCACGATGATGATGATTACTCTTGCTAAATGCATTCGTTCCATGAATGTTTCCCCACACTGATGGCCACGGGGCCTTGCAGATAAAGACTGCAGACAAAATGGCTCAATTCTGCTACAGCTAAATCAGTATTGATTTTTTTTTTTCCCACTAGAAGAGGGTCTTACTATATAGGCCTTTCATTTCTCTGCCTACCCACCACATAGAAGGATTTGGTCAGTATCTATGAGGGTGTACTTTAATTAACTGTCATAACTGAGAGGCCAATCCTGAGCAATTAGCACTGATTAACTTTGTCACTTATCTGACAAATAAAGAACATTACATCTTGCCTGTTTCCTTAAAGCTTCAATTGAAAAGAACCCCACTGTTTGATTTAATTTTTCTTTGTACCCTAGAAACCTCTGCTATGTTGATCTAAATAATTTTTGCCTCTTTATACTTAAGCTTTATTTCTTTCCTATTATTGAATACCCAGTGAGCCTTTTCAATGACGGCATGGGGACAAGCTGTTAACATCTTTTCATAAATCTCTGTATTTCATAGTAGGGCAATTAAGCTAAACATTTAGATTTCTACTAGAAATAAATGAGCAAGTGGAAGCAAATGGCTATGGAACTGAAGGCCATTATATGGCTTCAGCATTGCAGTTCAGCTTTTTAAACTCGGTGAGTGTTCTCACAAAGAAATTCTAGAAACATTGTTGTTCTGGAGGCTTTCTGCGAAAATCTCAGTTACACAGCATCAAGTAAAGGTTATACAGACTGCAAAACACATTTAACTATTCATTTGGCTGATTTAGACATTTCATCTAACTTCTTGAAACTTTTATGTGCAATACTCAAATCTACCTTCACCAATGGGGCAAGGGAGAAAGACTGTCATCAGGCTTCTGGAAAAACCTCTGAAGAGGGCTTATGATAACCCAGGGCTGAACACCTGCAGATGGTGGATAATAGTGGAAGATGTAAAAAGCTAATATAAAAAGAAATATGCAGGCTGCAGTCACACAGCAGAAAGAATCTGGTTCTTAATGTCTAGTATAATTATAGGAACATGCAGAAATAAATAAATCTTGATAGACTATAGGGTGCTTCCCTGGTGGCTCAGACGGTAAAGCGTCTGCCTGCAATGCAGAAGACACGGGTTCGATCCCTGGGTCAGGAAGATCCCCTGGAGAAGGAAATGGCAATCCACTCCAGTACTCTTGCCTGGAAAATTCCATGGACAGAGGAGTCTGGTGGGCTACAGTCCATGGTGTAACAATCATAAAACCATTCTAAGTGGACTGTTATTTGCTTTCCCACCATCTATTCCTCTTTCATCCTGAGATGGCCCCTGATTTCATTTGGTCTTCCATCCTTCCCCCATTCTCAGTCTATGTGTCCTGAAACTGAGGTTCTGCTCTATGTAAACCAAGTCCATCCTTGAACAAGATTTTCTGGCCACCTGATTCATTTAGGGGTGAAAACAAGCTAAGCTAATCCAATCAGAGTGACTCTCAAGGCTCTTTCAAGACAGTATCTCCTTCCACAGGACTGTAACAAGGGGGCATCTGTTGTATCCACATAGCTTGCCCTTTATGCACAGCACAGAATGAAGTGAACATGTTGAAGGTAGAAAGAAAACAGGAGCCAGCACCATCATTTATTTAGTGTTAGTTGCTCAGTCTTGTCTGACTCCTTGTGACCCCATGGACTATTAGCCCGCTAGGCTCCTCTGTCCACGGGATTCTCCAGGCCAGAATACTGGAGTGGGTTGCCATTTCCTTCTTCAGGACATCTTCCCGACCCAGGATCAAACTTGGGTCTCCCACATTGCAGACAGATTCTTTACTGTCTGAGCCACTCCCACTAAAGCCTACAATTTACATTTGTGCTTATTGAGTCAATACAGTCTCTGGTTGCTTAAGGCAGTTTGCATTGATTTTTCTGTCACCAAAATAGTTAATTATAGAGACTAAATCTATTTGAGCAAGATTATAGAGCAGCATGAAAAGCAAATAGACATAAGTAAGAAGATGTTCAAACTTTGGTTTGGAGCAGGAACAACTTATCTTCTTCCACTGTCCTCTTAAGCTTCGTTGATTGAGTGTAAACTTCCCTGATCCAGATGAAAATTCTAACGGGATCATGCTTTTACTTCACATTATATATCATAAATAGTCCAAAAATCACTTTTAGTCTCAGTGACTCAGAAAAATAAGATTGCCCTGTCCCATAGAAGAATAAAAACTCTAAGCATGCCTCCCTATTCAGTCTTTCTTTCCTTCTTTTTTACTAGCTTCACAATGAAAATACATACAAGAAAGAACATGGTTCTTTATTTTTCTCCATCTTGTTGTTTCTCTTCATTAACTGTGGCTTCAGAACCGGGTGATTAGGGCCATGAGGCTTAGGATGAACTTTGGGGAAATAAAAGAGGGGAAACCAGTTTATTTAGTTACCGCTCATACAATAGACATAGACAAGATGGAGTGACATTGAATTGGGTAAGAAAAATGGCTTCAGAGTCAGAAAAATGGTTAGCATCTCTTCAATGTTTCAAGGTCTATGCCTTCAGGGTAAGTTGCTAAACTTTAGCCTTTACAGCTTGGGATGAAACCTATCTTTCAGAGCTGCTGTAAGAAATACAAGATCAATGTCCACAATGGGCTTCCCCATCGTAGATGCTTAGTAAATTGTTAAAATTATTTGGGAAGATTTATTAGCAGGGAGTGCAAACAAATGAAGAATGATTACTTAGTTTGAAGTGTTATGATTTGCCATGTGAAAAAAGGTAAAAAAAAAAAAAAAAGAAAGAGAGAGAAAATCAATGTTATAGACTTATTCTAATTATCCTTAGGTAGAAACATTTTGAACCAGGAGTTAATTATTTCTGAGAAGGGGAAACAATAACTACAGCCTAGCGATGAGGCTTAAGCCCTTGGTGAGGAGCTGGCAGTCTCGGCATCCCTGAGAGTACATTGAAGAGTGCTTTGCACGCAGTATCAGTAACTCCCTGACTAGCACATTCATAGCTGTTGGCCAAATACCCTATATAAGCAAATGTGATGAATATCAGAGACAACAACATGTTGTGCTTTTCCGAAAAAGTATTACTTTGTGTCTCATTTGCAAACACAGCAAACTAAAACTCATCTCAGCAATGATTCCCTTCCTCAAGGAGTGATGCTTGCACACGACTGCACACTCCTACAATTCTTCGTGTATTGCATTAATGTACTTTGTAAATTGCACTGCCACATGCACCATAAACCATTTACTTTTTCAACTCTGGGTGTTCAGTTCCACAACTAGATATGTGTTAATGGCTGAAATATCAGTAGATTGGACCTGTTTGACAGTAAGGGGTTTATTTAAATTACTCCTGTCTCTAAATGAAGAGCGTATTTCCCCCTCATACAGGAATATATAGGGAATTTGTACATGAAATATACTCTTGACGAAAAGCATGTATTGTTTTGAAAATGAGAAATTAAGAAACATTATTGTGAAGTATGATTGTTATCATAAAATAGAAAATAAGTTGATTAATATGACTATTATCATCAAAAAATTTAAAATTTGCTTATTATCATGAAAATAATGGAGAACGCTTAGGCTGGTTCTATAGGTAGATGCTGGAGATTACTTTGAGGGTTAGAGGCTTTATTAGTTTTTTATAAAACTAAATTTTTATATACATAAAAAATTACCCCACAGCAATAAACAATGTAAACATGTATAAAGCAATACACATGTATTGCCTCACGGTTTCTATGGGACAGGAATCTGAGCATAGCTTTGTTGCACCGTTTGCTCATCAGGGTCTCAAAACACAGAAGTAAAAGTGGTCGCCACGCCGCATTCTTTTTTGTTGCTGAGGGCCCTCTTCCAGACCCATGTGGTTGTTAGCAGAATTCCTTTCCTTGTGACTGCCTGACTGAGAGTCCATTTTCTTACTGGCTACTAACTGGAGGCTATGCTTACTTCCTAAGCGCCCAGCAGGTCCTCGCCCTTTGATCTCCGCATACACACTTGGCTCACGTGGCTTCTCAAGGCCATTCAGAAACCATAAATGGCCTCCAGGAAGGTCCCCGTCTGTCCTTCATAGAGCTTGCTTGATTAGGTCAAGACCCCAGGATAACCTCGCATCTTAATTCAGTCAAAGACAACTGACTACTGGCTTTAATTATATCTGAAAAAATGTATCATACAGTTTTTCATACAATGTGTCATAGAGCTTAATCTCATCGTATTCAAGGGCCCTTCCCACCAGCAAGGACAGAGATTACAGAAGCCGTGTACTCCAGTGCGTGTGAGCCTTGGGGACAATCTAGAATTCTGCTTACAAAAGAACTTACTGGAGAAATATATCCTTAATCAAGACTAACTTTTTTTCCCCACATATAGATGCTGTTCAGTTCAGTTCAGTCGCTCAGTCGTGTCCGACTCTTTGCGACCCCTTGAACCGCAGCAGGGCAGGCCTCCCTGTCCATCACCAACTCCCGGAGTTTACCCAAACCCATGTCCACTGAGTCAGTGATGCCATCCAACCATCTCATCCTCTGTCGTCCCCTTTCCTCCAGCCCTCAATCCTTCCCAGCATCAGGGTCTCTTCTAGTGAGTTAGCTTGTCGCATCAGGTGGCCAAAGCATTGGAGTTTCAGCTTTAAAGAATCAGTCCTTCCAATGAGCACCCAGGACTGATTTCCTTTAGGATGGACTGGTTGCATCTCCTTGAAGTCCAAGGGACACCACAGTTCAAAACCATTAATTCTTTGGCACTCAGCTTTCTTTTTTCTTTTCTTTTTTTTTTTCTTTTTTTTTTTTTGCACTCAGCTTTCTTTACAGAGGTAGTGATTAAAAATAATTCACCAAATCCAACTCTTTAAACATAGTCATGATTAATCCCGGTTATTCTAGTCTCTTTTTATACTCTTTATTTCTCATACTCTACAATGAGAAATTGTGCAGAGATAGCTGCTTCTTGCTTCAGTACTATCATTTGTAAAAATTCGTCATTGTTTATTCATTTGTGCAAAAAACAAATCTCTAATTAGGCAGACTTCATCAATTCTTTTTTGTGTTGACTTTGATTCCATCTAAAATGCTCAGAAAAAATATTGGCTGTGACTATGTGATTCTGTAGTTTCCATTTCTTTAACTGTAATTATCATTTTGCTTTAACTGGTGCCATCCAACCATGTATTCTATTTATGAAAATGGAGGTTTGACTTCTTTGTGATGGAATAAACTAAATTTATCCTGAAGTCTGAACAGAAACTTGGACCGTACTGTCTATTTATTATCATTATACATCTAGTAAATTTAACAACTAACTTTACATTCAATGTCATAGACAGTTAAAAATATAAGATAAAACAAATCTTCAGAGTAGAAGCTGGAAGCCCACATGTAAAATATTCCATTTTTCTGATTTTAAGTTTGGTATTATACTCTTCAAAATAGTACATTAGGGTATGGATAATACCCCATTTTTCACCCTGAGGATGTGGTAAGGTCTTAGAGGTAAGGGAAAAACAGAAAGGATTTGTTCAGGTATTACTGAAAGTACAGCAGTCTCCTGGGTCATGTATGTATGTACACTCACATGTCTATGTAATGTGAATGACTGAAAATAAGTAAAATTTATAGTTATAAGTATTATTTCTCAATATTATTTTTCAATTTGAGACCAAGTACATATGTTACAGGCTCTTTCTCTTTGCCAAGTTGTTTACTGCCTATTAGGACGTCAGTGGGCATAAAATTGTCCTGAAAAAGTGCTATCCATTCTGAGAAATGGTTTATTTCAAAAGATAGGTATTTATTTTATTCAAATAATTCTCTCTCTCTCTCTTTTTTTTAACTTTTATCACCGATTATAGATACTTTTTAACTGTTGAAGATCCTAAACACAGGCTAAGTGGTTGACGCAGACATCCAGGGCTCAGGAACTGAACATAGCCTCTGAGTCTCTTGACTTGCTCCCAACAGCGTCCTCAGAGGGCCATTCACATTGTAGTTGGTGAAGCAGCTGGTGTCCCCCTTGAACTCCGGGTGCACATATGTGCACTGTACATACACGGCATTGGCTCAAATCCATGCCCGTTGAGTTGGTGAGGCCATCCAATCATCTCATCCTCTGCCGTCCCCTTCTCTTTTTGCCTTCAATCTTTCCCAGCATCAGGATCTCTTGCAATGAGTTGACTCTTCGTATGAGGTGGCCAAAGTGTTGGAGCTTCAGCTTCAGCAGCAGACCTTCCAGTGAATGTGCAGGATTGATTTCCTTTAGGATTGACTAGTTTGATCTCCTTTCTGCCAAGTTACTTTCAAGAGTCTTCTCCAAGACCACAATTCAAAGGCATCCATTTTTTGGCACTCAGACATCTTTATGATACAAATCTCTCATATGTACATGACTACTGGAAAAAACAGAGCATTGACAATATGGGCCTTTGTCATCAAGTAATGTCTCTGCTTTTTAATACATCTTCTAGATTTGTCATAGCTTTCCTTCCAAGGAGCAAGTATCTTTTAATATCATGGCTGCAGTCACCATCCACAGTGATTTCGGAGCCCAAGAAAATCTGTTACTGTTTCCACTTTTCCCTCTTCTATTTGCCATGAAGTGATGGGGCC
Source organism: Dama dama (assembly GCF_033118175.1). Taxonomy (NCBI): domain Eukaryota; kingdom Metazoa; phylum Chordata; class Mammalia; order Artiodactyla; family Cervidae; genus Dama; species Dama dama. The sequence goes on from NC_083689.1 coordinate 104,162,756, forward strand.
AGATGCCATGACCTTAGTTTTTTGAATGTTGAGTTTAAGCCAGCTTTTTCACTCTCCTCTTTCACCCTTGTCAAGAGGCTCTTTACTCTCTTATGGCCCTCAGCCATTGGGGTATCATTTGCATATCTGAGGTAGCTGATATTTCTTCTGGAAATCTTGATTCCAACTTGCGATTCATCCAGCCCAGTTAAATAAGCAGGGTGACAACATACAGGCTTGTCATACTCCTTTCCTAATTTTGAACCAGTTTGTTTTTCCATGTCTGTTTCTAACTGTTGCTTCTTAACCTGCATACAGGTTTCTCAGGAGACAAGTAAGGTGGTCTGATAGTCCCATCTCTTTAACAACTTTCCGCAGTTTGTTGTGATCCACAAGTCAAAGGGTTTTACATAGTCAATGAAGCAGAGATAGATGTTTTTCTGGAATTCCCTTGCAATTTCTATGATACAACACATGTTGGCAATTTGATCTCTGGTTCCTCTGCCTCTTTGAAGTACTCAGTTCAGAGAACTAAACTTGAGAAGCCTAGCTTGAAGGATTTTGAGCATTACCTTACTAGGATGTGAAATGAGCACGCTTGTGTGGTAATTTGAACATCCTTTGACATTCACTTTCTTTGGGATTAGAATGAAAACTGACCTTTTCCAGTCCTCTGGCCACTGCTGAGTTTTCCAAATTTGCTGGCATATTGCGTGCAGCACTTTCACAGCATCATCTTTTAGGATTTGAAATAGCTCAGCTGGAATTCCATCACCTCCATTAGCTTTGTTCCACACTAGCTTTGCTTCCTAAGGCCAACTTAACTTCACACTCTAGGGCATCTGACTCTAAGTGAGTGACCACACCATTGTGGTTAACCGGGTCCTTAAGACCTTTTTTATATAGTTCTGTGTGTATTCTTGCCACCTCTTTTAATCTCTTCTGCTTCTGTTAGGTTCATACCATTTCTGTCCTTTATTGAGCCCATCTTTGCATGAAATGTTCCCTTGGTATCTCTAATTTTCTTGAAGAGAGCTCTAGTCTTTCCCATTCTTTTATTTCCCTTTATTTCTTTGCATTGTTCATTGAAGAAGGCCTTCTTATCTCTCCTTGCTGTTCATTGGAACTCTGCCCTGAGTTGGGTATATCTTTCCCTTTCTCCCTTGGCTTTCACTTCTCTTCTTTCCTCAGTTATTTGTAAAGCCTCCTCAGACAACCGCTTTGCCTTGTTGCATTACTTTTTCTTTGGGATGGTTTTGATCACTGACTCCTGTAAAATATCTCTGGAGATTTACTTTTACATTTAACTTAAGATGAACTCTATCAAAATTCTAAACCATGATGCACCTAAGGTTCTCCTTCCATAAAATCATCATGCATATAACTTGAGATTTCCACTTCATCATACTCCTTTAAATGCAAGTTATTGTTGTGTTTCTTTCCATTAGTTGAAGCCATCTGAGAGGATCTTTGTTATTGATAAAATATGTTTTTATTTTTGTTAGTAAACAGAAAAATATGTTTACATACAAATTCTATATGTGTGTATGTGTTTTTGTGTGTGCAATTTCAATGTTAAACACTGGAGTTGAATTTTGGGAAATATTCCCAATAACATCAAATTATAAATGTATGGAGAAATCATTTTCATTGAAATTAAGTTCAGATTTATCAAGGAACTAATTTTTCTTCTAGAAGTGAAACCATCACTATTTTTCTTTAATCAAAGACAACATTACAAACAAATTTTCAAACTTATGGTAAAAGTTTTTGTGATTCTAAAATCACATGTGTGTTTGTGTGTATGAATATATATATGTATATACATATATATTTATATATATCCTTAATATATGCATATGTAAAATTTACATGTTTACTCTTAATTACTCAATTATTTCCTTTCAAAATTTCACCTTTGCCTTACCTGATTATTTTCTTTTTATTTTGAACAAAAATTTAAAAAGTAATATTTCCACCATTTAAGGATTCATTTAGAGAATCATTATCATTAGAAAGTGACTATTTTGTCTCATGTTTTCCAGTGGTCTAATATAGGGCTATGAAATTTCAAATTTTTCTTATTATGTCACCTTACTCTCCAGTAATTCATGCATGCATAGTCAGTTCCTCAGTAGTATAGGACTCTTTTGTGACCCCATGGACTGTAGCCTGCCAGGCTCTTCTGTCCATGGAATTTTCCGGGCAAGAATATGAGTGAGTTGCCATTTCCCACTCCACCAGTAATTCATAAATGACCCTGAATTTAACTAGTAATGTGGCTACTATAAATATGTTGTCCTAATCTATGCAACTTTTGCAGATGATGAAGCACAATTTCTCTTTAAAGTGTCCCATGTTTTAGATTATGATTTATTTTTTATATGTTAAAATATTAACTGGAGTCTGGTAAGTGAAGAAAAGCCTTTACAATCATAGAACCCCTCAAAAACTCAAAGAACTCAAAAATTGCTCTGTTAAAACAACAAGCTCCAGAGGGAGAGCTAACAACATAGAAATCATTTAGGCAATGAACACTCTACAGAAAAGAAAAGAAAAAAAAAACCCCAGAAAACGTGCTGTCCAACCTCTACCACTTACAGCTGCCCAGATTTCCAAGGGCATCAGGTTGTAATGAGGATACCTGATCCCACACAGATCCTTGCTGGTACGGTATCTAACAAGGCAAGGTATGGAACCAGGGGCTTTTCATCACTGCCAAGCCTAACCCACTGGACCCCCACAGGGAACCTGAATTTCAGACCCCTACATGGAGATTTAAAAGAAAAAGAAAGAAAAACTTCCTTACCCTCTTTGTTGAGAAAGTGTCAGAAGAGATCTAGGGGCGTCGATATTTAGCCTTATCATAGGAGACCATGCCCAGAAAGGCCAAGGAAGAGCTGCCCTCTCAGCCAATGCAGTAAAAATGGAGGTCTTATTGGGGAGCCTTGATTCCCACCCCTCCTCTGAAAAACCAGGAGAATCTCCCCACTCAGTGGCAACAGAGGCTTAATGGAAAAGCTGGACTGACTTCCACTTGGTAGGAAGTAATTAGTATCAGTTCCTTTCCCCTGCTGTCAAAAATAGGAAAATCGGAAGTTGAATGAAAAGAAAATCAACAGATGCCAAAACTGAATGATACAGATCCTAGAATTATCAGGATTTTAAATAACTGCCATAAAATGCTGCAACGACAATTACAAGGACATTTGAAACAAATGGGAAAATGAAAAGTCTCAGAGAAGAGTTTAAAGAGCCAAAGAGATAACTTAAGGCTTAAAAAAGTAAATAAAGTTGTCAGGTTCACATCGAAATGGAGAAGAAGGTATGTGGGTTTCGCATATTCCCCTGCCCATACACGTGGATAGCCTCCTCCATTACCAGTAGCCCCTGCCACAACCAAGTGTGTGTTAGTCCCTCAGTCGTGTCCGACTCTTTGTGGACTGTAGCCTGCCAGGCTCCTCTGTCCATGGGGTTCTCCAGGCAAGAATACTGGAGGGGGTTGGCCTGCCCTCATCCAGGGGATCTTCCCAACCCAGGGGTCCAACCCAGGTCTCCCACATTGCAGGCAGAGTCTTTACGATCTGAGCCACTGGGGAAGCCTCACATTTGTTTTAATTGGTAAACATACACTGCTATGTCATAATTGTCCAAACCTTATGTTAGGGTTCACTCTTGTTGTTGTACATTCTATGGGTTTGGACAAATATATAATAACACATATCCATCTTAATAGTATCATACAGGGTATTTTAATGCCCTAAAAATCCTCTCTACTATAAACTATTCTTCCCCACCCTATTGATATTTCACTAGCTCCATAATTTTGCCTTTTCTAGAATGTCATATAGTTGAAATCACATAGTATATAGTCTTTTCAGATTGGATGTTGCTAACAACATGCTTTTAGGCTCCCTCTCTGTCTTTTCATGGCTTCATAGGTCATGTCTTTTTGCTGTTCAGTCGCTAAGTCATGTCCGACTCTTGTGACCCCATGAACGGCATTTTTAGCAATGAATAATAATAATAATAATATTCCATTGTCTGGATGTACTTCAGTTTGTTTATCCACTCATCTACTGAAAAATATCTTCATTACTTCCAAGTTTTGGCAATTATATATAATTCTTCTATACATCCATGTGCAGGTTTTATATGGACATAAGTTTTCAACTATTTTGATAAAAACCAAAAAGCATGATTGCTGGGTTACATGATGAGTACATTTAGATTTAAGATCGTGCTTACTCACGTTCAACTCTGCAACTCCATGTGATGTAGCCCTCTGGACGCCTTCCTTTAGGATGAACTGGTTGGATCTCCTTGCAGTCCAAGGGACTCTCAAGAGTCTTCTCCAATACCACAGTTCAAAAGCATTAATTCTTTTGCACTCAGCCTTCTTTATGGTCCAGCTCTCACATCCATATATAACTATGGGAAAAAACAAAATCGTAGCTTTGACTATATGAATCTTTGTTGGTGAAGTAACCTCTCTGCTTTTTAATGTGCTGTCTAGGTTTGTTATAGCTTTTCTTCCAAGAAGCAGGCGTCTTTTAATTTCATGGCTGTAGTCACAATCTGCAGTGATTTTGGAGCCCATGAAAATAAGAAAATAACAGTCTGTCACTGTTTCCATTGTTTCCCCATGCCTAGTCACTCAGTCATGTCCAACTCTTTGTGACTCCATGGACTGCAGCCCACCAGACTCCTCTGTCCATGGGATTTTTCAGGCAAAGATACTGAAGTGGGTTTCCATTTCCTCCTCCAGGGGATCTTGTCGACCCAGGGATCGAAACCAAGTCTCCTCTGTTTCATGCATTAGGAGCAAATTCTTTACTGCTGAGCTTCTTTCACATATGATGCTTAGCATCTTTTCATATGTTTATTTGCCATCTATATATCTTCTTCAGTGAGGTATCTTTTCATTTTTTGAGTCATTTACAAATGATTCAATTTTTTAATTTGATTATTTTATTTTTCTTATTGTTGAATTTAAAAAGTTTTAAGGATTCTTTGTATATTTCGATAAAAGTCATTTATCAAATGAGTCTTTTGCAGATATTTTCTCTCAGTCTATGGATTCTTTATTAGACTGTGCCCTTGTTGTTGTATCTAAAGAGTCATCACTATGCCCAAGTTATCCAATTTGTTCAATACATACAGGCCTATTCAAACTGTCTACTTCTTCTTGTGTGAGTTTTGGCAACTTTTGACTTTCAAGGTATTGGTTCATTTCATCTAGGTTTTGAAAACTGTGGACATAGAATTGTTTGTAGTATTCCTTTATTGTCCTTTTAATGACCACAGGATCTGTAGTGATGGCCCACTTTTCATTTCTTATATTAATAATTTGTGACCTTTCTGTCTTTTTTTAAGCCTTACTTTTTTTGGGGGGTGGGGGGCTCCAAAATCACTGCAGGTGGTGATTGCAGCCATGAAATTAAAAGATGCTTACTTCTTGGAAGAAAAGTTATGACCAACCTAGATAGAGTATTAAAAAGCAGAGAAATTACTTTGCCAACAAAGTCCGTCTAGTCAAGGCTATGGTTTTTCCAGTGATCATGTATGGATGTGAGAGTTGGACTGTGAAGAAAGCCGAGCACTGAAGAATTGATGCTTTTGAACTGTGGCATTTCAGACTCTTTTGTTGACTATGATGTCTATTCCATTTCTTCTAAGGGATTCTTGCCCACAGTAGTAGATATAATGGTCATCTGAGTTAAATTCACCCATTCCAGTGCATTTTAGTTCACAGATTCCTAAAATGTCAATGTTCACTCTGGCCATCTCCTGTTTTACCACCTCCAATTTGTCTTGATTCATGGACCTAACATTCCAGGTTCCTATGCAATATTACTCTTTCCAGCATCAGACTTTTTACTTCCATCACCAGTCACAGCCACAGCTGGGTGTTGTTTTTTCTTTGACTCTGTCTCTTCATTCTTTCTGGAGTAATTTCTCCACTGATCTCCAGTAGCACACTGGGCACCTAATGACCTGGGTAATTCCTCTTTCAGTGTCCTATATTTTTGTCTTTTCATACTGTTCATGGGGTTCTCAAGACAAGCATATTGAAGTGGCTTGCCATTCTCTTCTCCAGTGGACCACGTTTTGTCAGAACTCTTCACCATAACCCGTCTGTTTGGCTGGCCCTACACGGCATGGCTCGTAGTTTCATTGAGTTAGACAAGGCTATGGTCCATGTGATCAGATTGGCCAGTTTTCTGTGAATGTGATTTTCAATCTGTCTGCCCTCTGATGGAGAAGAATAGGAGGCTTATGGAAGCTTCCTGATGGGAGAGACTGACTGAGGGGGAAACTGGGTCTTGTTCTGATGGGTGTGGTTCAGATGGTAAAGCGTCTGCCCATGATGCGGGAGATCCGGGTTCGATCCCTGGGTTGGGAAGACCCCCTGGAGAAGGAAATGGCAACCCACTCCAGTACTGTTGCCTAGAACATTTCATGGATGGAGGAGCCTGGTGGGCTACAGTCCACGGTGTTGCAAAGAGTAGGACAGGACTGAGCGACTTCACTCACTCTGATGGGTAGGGTCATGTTCAGTAAATCTTTAATCCAATTTTCTGTTGATGGGTGGGGCTGTGTTCCCTCCCTGTTATTTACCTGGGGCCAAAACTATTGTGGAGGTAATGAAGATAATGGCAACCTCCTGCAAAAGGCCCCATTTGGGGGCCTGGCTTGGCAGTGGCGTGCTGCATGGCTGGGGGCACTGAATGTACAAGATGTTAGAGACAGAAACAGATACTTATAAAAGCAGAAGACTACTATGCTCACTTCAATAGTAGGAGGGGCATATAAGGAGATGTCATATGTATTTTGGACAAAATTAATGGAAAGTTCAAAACATTGACACTCTTATAACTTTAAGGAAGAAAATTACAGACTCTTATCTGCAGAGTTTAACCTACAGGAAGAGAGAATAGACCATATGTGATAATGTTAAGAGGGTAAAAGAGATTCCTGTCTGATTGGCTCATAGTTGCTGAGAACTCTTGAGTGTGTCATAAAATCTAAGAGGTAAACATGCTGACTGGTGATCAGTCATGAAAGTGTTTGCAGAAAGGAGAAAGGTGCTGTCCCTTCACATGCATGCTGAGTCACTTCAGTCCTGTCCAACTTCCTGCAACCCTGTGGATGGTAGCCCCCCAGGCATCTCTACCAACGGGGATTCTCCAGGCAAGATCACTGGAGTGGGTTGCCCTGCCCTCCTCCCGGAAATCTTCCCGACCCAGAGAGCTAACTCACATCTCTTATGTCTCCTACATTGGCACGTGGGTTCATTACCGCCTGGGAAGCCCCTTTAGAGAGCTGTTCAACTATTAGGCATGGAGGTAACTCTATATGACCAGGGTATCTGGAAAATTTGTACACAGAACATAATCTAGAATGATAGACTTTAATATGATTCTGATCTGAGGAGTCAAATAACTTGATAAATTAAAGAAAAGGCAGAAAATGCGATCTAAATACCAAGATTATGACTAAAAGTTGGGTCAGAATTTCTTTGGATGTACTGCTGTCTGCCTCATTCCTCCTGCCATTAAAGCAGAAATTAGAAAAAAAGAAAAAATGATGACAATGGGATTCTAAGTTTATCACCATTAAGTAAATGTTAATATAAATAAACTATGATTTGATACTCTTCCCAAATCTAAATATTATAAGATCTGATGTTTATCAGGAATTATGAGCAAAAAAACATAAAACTAAAAACTCTGCAGAAAATAATCACCTATTTCCCCAAGTATTTTAGCTGAGACAATTCTATTCAACTCCAAATTAAGATGAAATCCAAGTAACAAAGTTTGAACTCAACTTATTATGTCTAGGAGACATAAAGATATTACAAAATTAAATTGTTCAATTTGAATATATGTTTAAGATATTTTAATTAGGTTGTCAATTTTAACTTGAATGTATGTCTTTATTCAAATTGAGCACATACCTGAAAATATACATATATATGCAAATGACTATGAAATGATAGTGACTATGAGCTCATTTTAGTCTTGCTATAAACACTGGTACCTACAAATCTATTCACTCAAAAAATATACTAGATAGTTAATGAGTGTTATGATCAACTGTATTAGTATAGAATTAATTATCAGTTAATTACATATTTCCAGTGGTCACGTATAGATGTGTGGGTTGGACTATAAAGAAAGCTGAGTGCCAAAGAATGGATGCTTTTGAACTGTGGTGTTGGAGAAGCCTCTTGAGAGCCCCTTGGACTGCAAGGAGATCCAACCAGTCCATCCTAAAGGAAATCAGTCCTGAATATTCTTTGGAAGGACTGATGCTGAAGCTCAAACTCTAATACTTTGGCCACCTAATTTGAAGAACCGACTTATCTGAAAAGATCCTAATGCTGGGAAAGATTGAAGGCGGGAGGAGGAGGAGACCACACAGGATGAGACGGTTGGATGGCATCACCAACACAGTGGACATGAGTTTGAGTAAGCTCTGGGAGCTGGTGACGCACAGGGAGACCCGGCGTGCTGCAGTCCATGGGGTCACAGAGTCGGACACGATTGAGTGACTAAACCGAACATATTCAGAATACTGGAGTATTCATTGCTAACTTGTTATGCTCAAAATCTACAATACTGTAGACCTGACTGTCATTTACCATAACCTCTAATCCTGGTTGCTATTTATCTCCTGCTGATATATGTAACGTAATCCGTTGTACAAAACTTTTGTGCAGTGGCCACTATCATTATAACAATATGCTGCTTTCCTTTCTTGTTGCAAAAGTGTACTCATTCAATGTGGAAGAAAGCAAACCTTCCCTTCCACTCACATGGATATTTCTTGTCTCTAAATAGCACTTTTCTCCTTCTTATTTTGATAACTTTCTAAATTGCTTTTTGTTTTTCTCCCCTAAGTGAGATGACAATGGCATTTGAAGGGAAAGGGAAAATAATACAGAAATGATTACCATTGATTATCTTCTTCCTCCTTGCTTCCTTTCTTGATGCCTAAGTGTGCCTGGATGAGCTAACTCTGTGTTAGTGCATGCTGGGCAATTACTGTGCTGCTTATTTGCAGCTACAATGATCCTACAAGGCACTGCTTTCTTGATCTCTCTGTCTTCAATTAGGAGATGACATGAATAACAAAAGTTACTCTTATTTTTATATAAAAATGACTAAATTCTGCTTTTAATTTATGAAAAACAAAGTGAAAATAAGAATAAATGTGTGAGTGAATTTAATTCATGTTGACTTGGAACATAAGGACCTGACATTGCCTCCATAGATGTGAGAGGCATGTGAGACTTCATGGAAAGCAAACTTTTATTTATCCACTGGGTACTAGGTAACCTATTCATCTTAAAAGATGGGTTTTTGCATTTAATTTTTTTAGAAAAAGCCAGTAGATTTAAAATTTCAACTCAGCCCAAGTAATTTGGCTGGCAGACCATAGGACGTGAAAAACAGTCCTCAATAATCACAGTTCTGATTCAGATGCAGTATTTTGATTATAGAGTGACAATTGAAAGTGGGGTAGATTTCAATAACTTTTAGAACCAATCTGCCATTGTCTGAATAATCTCTTTGGCTGGTGATTATTGAATAAGCATGTTTACCTGCGATTTTACCCAGAAAAGAATATCATTTCACAGCAAAATGAGGATTGTGAATTATAAAATAAATTATCAGTGTTCGAATAGCATATCCTAGGAACAGATCAAACTGGGTGATTATTTTCTGTATTTTCAATTGAATGAAGTATTTGATTTTATTACAAATAGCAAAAATGGAGTCATTTTTATGATAGTGTCAAAAAAGAGAAAGTGTCACTCAAGACCCTTAATGTAATCTTCACATAAACACTTATAGTAACTGAGCTGCTTCTTTGAAATGAACATAAAAGTAGTCAAGCTCTACTGTGAGTTACAATCCCAACTACTATTTTTGTGCCTATTTCTGAAACCAATAGACTGTCATAAATTCAAAATAAGTAATGTGAAGTGAACTTAGTAAGCAGCCTGCTGATGGATCAAAACATATCACCAAGTACTTAGCTGGATAGATAATCAGAGTAGATCTGATCTGGAGGCAACTACAAAATCCCAGCTAGCAAGGCAGAGTATCAAATAGCATTGATACATGTCTATGTAGAGAAATACTTTGTGTCTTGAAGTTGGTGGCATAGGACATGGAACTTAGTCAGAAGACTTCAGACCTAAATTGGCTAGGAAGCAAATTAGAAGCACACCTTAGAACAATAACAGATGAAAGTATCACCCAGTCATGTCCAACCCTTTGCGACCCCATGGAGTGTAGCCAGCCAGGCTCCTCTGTCCATGGAATTCTCTAGGTAAGAATACTGGAGCGTGCTGCCATTTTCTTCTCCAAGGGATCTTCTTGACCCAGGGATCAAATCCGGGTCTCCTTACTAGGAAGCAAATTAGGAGCAAGCCATAGAACAGTGTTGGAGAAGGAAATGGCAACCCACTCCAGTACTCTTGCCTGGAAAATCTCATGGATGGAGGAACCTGGTAGGCTACAGTCCATGGGGTCGTAAAGAGTTGGACACGACTAAGTGAGATTTCACTTCTTTTAGAACAGTGCACCACAAATTTGCCCACTGTGAGAATGAAAAGGTGCATGTGAAAACAGACTTTTAGACTGCGCCAGATGAGAGAACATCTGAAATCTGTTTTTAATGCACATGGTGGATAATTCTGTAGATTAAATAAAGTAGCTATCCTAAAAGAACTAAAATACCAAGTATTCATTCTCTATTCATTGAACAGATATTTCTTGAGAAATAAATATATACTTTCAAAGTGAGCTTTATGGTGTATTTGATGATGGTCTTTGTAAACGAAGAAACTCATTAGTAGCAACCTAATTTTTAAAATTGATATTCAATTTGTTGATTCAATATAGGAAAAAACAGATCAAACATTTAAATTCAATCAACAAATCTTAATATCCCTAATGATTTAGTACAATTTAATTATAACTATTAAAAAGGATTTTATACTATTTTGACTTTACATGTTTACATGTTATCAGTGACTATAGTTTTAATAATTTGTGTTCTTTCTAAGCCCTTAAATTGTCTGAATAACTAAATGAACTCTTTCAAGCACTTAAATGATTCATAGATTCTAATGAATCAAGCTTAAATATGGTGAACTGGAATTGTTTTGTGAATTTAAAGTAAAATTTTCTTTTACTTACAACCTAAACTCAAAGACAAATGCAGCTACTTATTTGCATATCCTTAAATCGAATAAAAATTTTCCATGACAAGTTGTATTAAAAATTGTCTAAAAATAATAAATATATAAAAAAGTATTGATAAATTTAAATATGGGCACCAAGACTTTATGCATTTATTTCATCTATTTAACTCTAAGTTTTCCTTAGTTATTAGCAAATAATTACACAATCATGACACTTGATAACATCTCAAAAACCTGTTATAATTTTCCTCGGCTAAGTTGCATATCAACCAGAGAGCTGGGCTACAAAGATGAATTAGGGGTAGAGGTTGCTTGAGACTCTCATATAGTCACTAAAATGGAGATTTTTATATGACAAACATTTTGATCTCTTAACCCACATTCATACATTAAAATTAACTATTACTTGATTGCTAGCTTTCATTCATGTTTGCAAACTCAACCCATCCCAGACAAATTGATTCAACACTTTCTTTGATTTAATTAACCTATCTACTAACTGATCCTGAATTATTTTATTATTATCTCTATGGGCGGCGTATAACTCATAGCTGTTTCAATGATGACTAGATTATGTATATCTCATTTGTATATAGTGGCACAGCTTTTATTGTCCTTGTATATTTGTCGGGGCTCTTCTCTTGGCTCTGGTGATAGAGAAGTTTAAAAAAAAAAAAAGGCTCAATTCTTGCCATTATGCATATTACATTGTAGTAGGGGAGAAACATACACAATCAAAACACACAAATTCAATGGCTTTTCCAGTAGTGGCATGTGTTATGAAGAAAACAGAGCAGAGGGGAATAAAGGGGTAAGAGTGAGAGGTTGGCAAGTGGAGGGAAAATGTGTTAAGTAAAAATGATAGGGAAAGCCACTCAGGTGATGTATGCTGGGGTCTCAATAATATGAAGAGTCAGTGATAAGGAAATAAGGAAGAAAATATTCCAAATAGAGAAATTATCAACATGAAGAAAAGGCTTAGATAGGGAAAAGATGGAAGAGAAAAAGCAATGAAAGTAAAACATAGAGAGAGAGGAAGGAAGGAACTGAAGCCCTATCTACTGGCACTTAATTTAAAGGTGGGGGCTTGTAGTCGGGGCAGGATAGGAGCCCATTTACTTATCATCAATGCACTGGTGAATTCAAGTACATATTTTCTACTATGCCCTCACCAGGTCCAGTTTAAGCAGTTCCCAGAGGTTGTCGGTCCCATTTGACCCCCTGGGCCTCAGCCTCTTGCTCCAAGGAAAAACCATTTGCCTCTCCTAAGTGTCCCAGCCTCCCAAGGTATGAAGATGTGATTCTACCACAGTATTTTCAGATTCTCTGAATGGAAGCCACCGTATCCTCATCAGAACCAGACAAGACATTGTGACTGGTTGCCCAGAGAGGGTCAGAATGACCGCCCAGAAATGCGGAGTGTTCATTCTCCACTGGGTGAGGGTAGGACAGTGAAAGAACAGAATGGGGCCCGCAGATAAAGAACGGGCTTGTGTAAAGGGTCCATCTCTAAGAGTGCCCACTTCACCTGGTAAATGACCACGTTCTTTGGAAACTGAGGCCAGCTCAGTTCAAATAATTTTGAATTTGCTTCTTGTATATCATTTCCTCTTTATTTTTTCCCTCACTCTTATTATCTTGAAATCTCCCCAGACTGAAGATGAACTGTTGGCATCGGAGCAGACACTTTGATGAGCCGAGAAGGGCCATGTTGCTGGTGACTGACGTGATGTCAGTGCAGTTACTAAAGTTTTAGCTTTGGTTTGCTTGGGGGGAAAATAAAGGTGCAAGGCAAGGTACTGGGAGGCCAATATTGCCAAATGCCTACATAAGAACAGTAATAAATATATAGAACTATGGGGTTGATAATTGCTTTTGATGATTTTTGTCTTCCTCAATTCACACTATTATACCAAATTTCAGGTCTTTGCTGAGATTTGGGAGTGACGATGAATGAAAAGTAAAGCATAAATTACACAAATTAAGCCAGGCTTGTGTCAGCAAACTCCTCGTATAGGTTGAAGAGATTTAATGCTATACTACCTGCTGGAGGAGAGAGTAATCTTCTCTATAGGAAGGGTACATCTAGAGTAGATACAATTTTCCATATATAATGCTGATATTTAATGACCAAAACATAATGAGAAGGATGTTTTCAATATCCTTCTCAAATAAGAAAAAGAAATAAATAAGAAGCAAAAAAAAAAAAAAATAAGACAAATAAGAAAAAAAAAAAAAAGGAAAAAACAAAACTCATCCCCAGACCCAGAGATCAGAGATATCAGACAAGGTCTTTAAAATATGTGTGAATTAAGGAAACAGATAAGATGAAGAATTTCATCAGAGTTGGCGTCAACAAAGAATAATCAGTAAGGCAAATGTAGGCAGATGGTAATGAAGTTAAAATGGTTATAACAATATTTCTTAAAATTTAGGAGCAACTAAATCATTTGGGTTCCTGTATATTCACCTAAAATCATTATTTGAAAATACATAAAGGAAAATGTGACAATAAAATAAGTTGGGAATGCATAAATGGACAACTTTCTGTTGAAACATATTAAAATGTATAGCTTCTAAACTAAATTTCAAGTTTACAATACAGTATAATTATTATAGTCCCTACACTGTACCTAAGATCTCTAGACCTTAGTCCCTGCATAATTAAATTTGGTACCTTTAGGCCAACATCTTCCCATTTTTCCCACCTCTCAACCTCTGGCAACCAGTAGTCTTCTCTCTGCTTCTATTAATTTGACCTTTGCAGATGCCACGATATATGTGAGATCATGCAGTATTCTATTTTGTTCTCCCTGGTTTATTTCAGATATGCAGATAACACCACCCTTGTGGCAGAAAGTGAAGAAGAACTAAAGAGCCTCTTGATGAACGTGAAAGAGGAGAGTGAAAAAGTTGGCTTAAAGCTCAATCTTCAGAAAACTAAGATCATGGCATCTGGTCCCATCACTTTATGGCAAATAGATGGGAAAACAGTGGAAACAGTGGCTGACTTTATTTTCATGGGCTCCCAAATCACTGCAGATGGTGACTGCAGCCATGAAATTAAAAGATACTTACTCCTTGGAAGAAAGTGATGACCAACCTAGATAGCATATTAAAAAGCAGAGACATTACTTTGCCAACAAAGGTCCATCTAGTCAAGGCTATTGTTTTTCCAGTAGTCATGTATGGATGTGAGAGTTGGACTGTGAAGAAAGCTGAGTGCCAAAGAATTGATGCTTTTGAACTGTGGTGTTGGAGAAGACTCTTGAGAGTCCCTTGGACTGCAAGGAGATCCAACCAGTCCATCCTAAAGGAGATCAGTCCAGGGTGTTCATTGGAAGGACTGATGCTGAAGCTGAAACTCCAGTACTTTGGCCACCTGATGCAAAGAACTGACTCATTGGAAAAGATCCTGATGCTGGGAAAGATTGAGGGCAGGAGGAGAAGGGGGCGATAGGGGATGAGATGGTTGGATGGCATCACTGACTCAATGGACATGGGTTTGAGTGGATTCCGGGAGCTGGTGATGGACAGGGAGGCCTGGCGTGATGCAGTTCATGGAGTCGCAAAGAGTTGGGCACGACTGAGTGACTGAACTGAACTGAATTGAGCTGGCTTATTTCACTTAACAAAACATCCTCCAGTTTCATTCATGTGGTCACAGATGACAGGATCTCCCTTTTGAAGGCCGAACAGCATTGCCTTAAAAGTGTATCACACTGAACTTTACACATTCATCAATCCACATTTGAGGTGGTGCTGGTGGTGAAGAACCCGCCTGCCAGTGCAGGAGAGATAAGAGATGCTGGTTCCATCCCTGGGTAAGGAAGATCCCTTGGAGGAGGGCATGGCAACCCACTGCAGTATTTTTGCCTGGAGAATCTCATGGGCAGAGCAGCCTGGTGGGCTACCGTCCATGGGGTTGCAAAGCGTCGGACAAGACCGAAGTGGCTTAGCATGGACTCTCTGAAAAACGCTACTGTGAGCAGGGAAGTACAGATCTGTTAGAAATATTAGTTTCACTTCCTTTGAAAAATAGACCCGGAAGAGGAACTTCTGGTTCATACGGTAGTTCTACCTTTAATTTTTTCAGGAACCTCCATACTGTTCTCTGCAGTGAGTGTATAGATTAACATTTTCTCCTACAATGGATGCAGGGCTGGGCTTAATTGCTCTGTCCTATCTACCATCTGCGCCACCGCTACAATGTATAGGGGGTTCCTTTTTGGAAAGTAGCTATTCTGACAGATGTGAAGTGATACCTTGTTGTGATTTTGAGTTGCATTTCCTTGATAACTAGACACGTTGAGCATCTTATGAACTCCTTGGCCATTTGCATGTGTTCTGTCTCCTGGCCCAGTATTTGTTCTGTTGTTGAACGATTTGAATTCCTTATGCATTTTTAATATTAACCCCTTATTAAATGTATGATTTGCAAGTGTTTTCTCCCGTTTCATAAATCACGTTACCTACTGTTCACTGTTTCCTTTGTTGTGTGGGAGCTCTTTAGTTTGATGCAATCCCATTTTTTTTCTTTAATGCTTGTACTTTTGAAGTAAATTCCAGACCAACCTCAAAAGGTTTCATCCCTAAGTTCCATTCCACGAGTTTTAGTTTCAGGTCTTTTACTTAGGTCTTTAATCCATTTTGAGTTGACTTCTGTGTACTAGGAGAGTAAATATTAAGTGTTCTTACACACACAAGATGGTAACCTTGTATGGTGATAGATATATCCATTAACTTGACTGTGGTAATCCTCACATAGTATACATATATTAAAACATCAAATCATACACTTTAAATATAGATAATTTCTGCATCACTAAATCTGGGAAAATAAAATTTGTAGTTCATATTGGAAAAGAAAAAAAAGGTCAAATTAATGATCTATTGCTTTTAAGAGCAAAATGAAAAACATAAAGCAAAAGAAATAGAAATTAGAACCTGAAACAAGTAGAAAACGAATACCTAATTTAAGAATGATATAAAATGGGGAGACAGAAGATAAAGCAAATAACATAAGAAATTATAAACAAAAGGCTATAAATCTTTAAGAAATTAAAAAGGCTTGAGATCTTGGAGTAACTTTATGACAATAATTTAAAAATTGAGATGAAATAGATGAGTTCCTAGAAAAATAGATTTATTGAAATTAAATCCAAAAGGATAGATAATAAAGTCAGAGTAATCATGATCTAATCAAGAAATAATTTACATAATTACTTTAAAAAGTTCTCACTAAGAAATCTGTCTCAGATAGCTCCATTGTTTTCAAAGTTAAAGATCACCAATGTTATTAATATTTCTTCTCATATTACAATACTATAAAAACAGGCTTTCCCATTCCATTTATTAAGCCAGAATAATACTCAGAAAAAAAAGAACAATATTTCTAATGAACACAGACAAAAAAAAATTAGCAAATTGAATATATCAACTATAGCATAATCAACCAGGATTAAATTTGATTTATTTTAGGAGTAAATAGAAAAAGTGACAAATTGTATCCTAAACTACTATATTTAAAGAACACAGGATAAAAGCACAATTATTTAAATAGATGTCTAAAATTGCATTAGTTGAAATCAAACAGGCATTGAGAGAAAAATGGGAAGAACTTCCTTTTGTGAGAAAGATCATTAACAAAAAATTACAGCTAACACCATGGTGTTACCTGGAGGATAGTTCAGTTCAGTTCAGTTCAGTCACTCAGTTGTGTTAGACTCTTTATGACCCCATGGACTGCAGCACGCCAAGCCTACCTGTCCATCACCAACTCCCGGAGTTTACTCAAACCCATGTCCATTGAGTAGGTGATGCCATCCAACCATCTCATTCTCTGTTGTCCCCTTCTCCTCCCGCCCTCAATCTTGTCCAGCATTAGGGTCTTTTCCATGAGTCAGCTCTTTGCATCAGGTGGCCAAAGTATTGGAATTTCAGCTTCAGCATCAGTCCTTCCAATGAACACCCAGGACTTATCTCCTCTAGGATGAACTGGTTGGATCTCCTTGCAGTCCAAGGGACTCTCAAGAGTCTCCTCCAAC
Organism: Dama dama; assembly: GCF_033118175.1. Lineage (NCBI taxonomy): Eukaryota > Metazoa > Chordata > Mammalia > Artiodactyla > Cervidae > Dama > Dama dama. The sequence goes on from NC_083689.1 coordinate 104,180,006, forward strand.
ACCACAGTTCAAAAGCATCAATTCTTTGGTGCTCAGCTTTCTTCACAGTCCAACTCACATTCATACATGACTACTGGAGAAACCATAGCCTTGACCAGATGGACCTTTGTTGGCAAAGTAATGTCTATGCTTTTTAATATGCTATCTAGGTTGGTCATAACTTTCCTTTCAAGGAGTAAGCATCTTTTAATTCCATGGCTGCAATCACCATCTGCAGTGATTTTGGAGCCCCCCAAAATAAAGTCAGCCACTGTTTCCACTGTTTCCCCATCTATTTGCCATGAAGTGATGGGACCGGATGCCATGATCTTAGTTTTCTGAATGTTGAGCTGTAAGCCAACTTTTTCACTCTCTTTTTTCACTTTCATCAAGAGCCTCTTTAGTTCCTCTTCACTTTCCGCCATAAGGGTGGTGTCATCTGCATATCTGAGGTTATTGATATTTCTCCCGGCAATCTTGATTCCAGCTAGTGCTTCTTCCAGCCCAGCGTTTCTCATGATGTACTCTGCATATAAGTTAAATAAGCAGGGTGACAATATACAGCCTTGACGTACTCCTTCTCCTGTTTGGATCCAGTCTGTATTTCCACTTCTAACTGCTGCTTGCTAACCTGCATACAGGTTTCTCAAGAGGTAGGTCAGGTGGTCTGGTATGCCCATCTCTTTCAGAATTTTCGACATTTATTGTGATCCACACAGTCAAAGGCTTTGGCATAGTCACTAAAGCAGAAATAGATGTTTTTCTGGATCTCTCTTGCTTTTTTGATGATCCAGTGGATGTTGGCAATTTAATCTCTGGTTCTTCTGCCTTTTCTAAATCCAGCTTGGACATCTGGAAGTTCACGGTTCACATATTGCTGAAGCCTGGCTTGGAGAATTTTGAGCATTACTTTACTAGCATGTGAGATGAGTGCAATTGTGCAGTAGTTTGAGCATTCTTTGGCATTGCCTCTCTTTGGGATTGGAATGAAAACTGACCTTTTCCAGTCCTGTGCCCACTGCTGTTTTCCAAATTTGCTGGCATATTGAGTGCAGCACTTTCACAGCATCATCTTTCAGGATATGAAATAGCTAAACTGGAATTCCATCACCTCCACTAGCTTTGTTCATAGTGATGCTTTCTAAGGCCCACTTGACTTCACATTCCAGGATGTCTGGCTCTAGGTGAATGATCACACCATCGTGATTATCTGGGTCATGAAGATCTTTTTTGTACAGTATTTCTGTGTATTCTTGCCACCTCTTCTTAATATGTTCTGCTTCTGTTAGGTCCATACCATTTCTGTCCTTTATAAAACCCATCTTTGCATGAACTCTTCCCTTGGTATCTCTAATTTTCTTGAAGAGATCTCTAGTCTTTCCCATTCTGTTGTTTTCCTCTATTTCTTTGCATTGATTGCTGAGTAGGACTTTTTTTTTTTTAATCTCTCCTTGCTATTCCTTTGCACTCTTTATTCAGATGGGAATATCTTTCCTTTTCTCCTTTGCTTTTCACTTCCCTTCTTTTCACAGCTATTTTTAAGGCCTCAGACAGCCATTTTGCCTTTTCGCATTTCTTTTCCGTGGGGATGGTCTTGATCCCTGTCTCCTGTGCAATGTCATGAACATCCGTCCATAGTTCATCAGGCTCTCTGTCTATCAGATCTAGTCCCTTAAATCTGTTTCTCACTTCCACTGTATAATCATAAGGGATTTGATTTAAGTTGTACATGAATGGTCAGTGGTTTTTCCTACTTTCTTCACTTTAAGTCTGAATTTGGCAATAAGGAGTTCATGATCTGAGCCACAGTCAGCTCCCGGTCTTGTTTTTGCTGACTGTATAGAGCTTCTCCATCTTTGACTGCGAAGAATATAATCAATCTGATTTCGGTGTCAACCATCTGGTGATGTCCATGTGTAGAGTCTTCTCTTGTGTTGTTGGAAGAGGGTGTTTGCCATGACCAGTGCATTTTCTTGGCAAAACTCTATTAGCCTTTGCCCTGCTTTATTCTGTATTCCAAGGCCAAATTTGCCTGTTACCTCAGGTGTTTCTTGACTGCCTACTTTTGCATTCCAGTCCCCTATAATGAAAAGGACATCTTTTTGGGTGTTAGTTCTAAAAGGTCTGTAGGTCTTCATAGAACTGTTCAGCTTCAGCTTCTTCAGCATTACTGGTTGGGGCATAGGCTTGGATTACTGTAATATTGAATGGTTTGCCTTGGAAACAAACAGAGATCACTGTCATTTTTGAGATTGCATCCAAGTACTGCATTTTGGAATCTTTTGTTGACCATGATGGCTACTCCATTTCTTCTAAGGAATTCCTGCCTGCAATAGTAGATATAATGGTCATCTGAGTTAAATTCACCCATTCCCATCCATTTTACTTTGCTGATTCCTAGAATGTCGACATTCACTCTTGCCATCTCCTCTTGACCACTTCCAATTTGCCTTGATTCATGGATCTAACATTCCAGGTTCCTATGCAATATTGCTCTTTACAGCATCGGATCTTGCTTCTATCACCAGTCATATCCACAACTGGGTATTGTTTTTTCTTTGGCTCCATCCCTTCATTCTTTCTGGAGTTATTTCTCCACTGATCTCCAGTAGCATATTGGGCATCTACTGACCTGGGGAGTTCATCTTTCAGTGTCCTCTCATTTTGCCTTTTCATACTGTTCATGGGGATCTCAAGGCAAGAATACTGAAATGGTTTGTCATTCCCTTTTCCAGTGGACCACATCCTGTCAGATAAGAATGCTTGATAAGGTTGTTGCAATTCTCAGACAAAACCCTTATGACTAATGGGGCAGTAACATCTTCATATCTGAAGACTATTTTTCGCTTGGAGGGTGATACTACTGGCATGCTACTGGCCCCAGGGTTTTAGAAGAGTGTTAGCTCCTCACTATGGGATGCCATGTGACTAAGTGACTGGAATTTCCCATTATGACTTAGTTGCTATTGGAAATACTTGGTCATAAGATTAGGTGAGTATATTATAATATGAAAGTAATACATTTGTATCTGGACTCAAGAAAAATATCATACACATTGTGGATTGAGATTTTCATGTTACTTATATCAACTCACATCAGTTTCTTGCCCTATAACTATTGGGTTTGTGGGGAGAAGGGTCACATTCCTTAAAACTAACTCATAGGACAGAAAAGAACTTAGTCCTTGATCACAGTGGATTGGAGAAATGTGTTTGCAACAGTTGCAAATTGACCTATTCCATACCACAGCCTCCCTTGGGGGAGCTCTGAAAAATAGTGGTGAAGAGAAATCATTCCAACCAGCAGAGCTGCTTGACCTCTGTAGTCTCAGGTTTGGCATCTGGGGAGTCAACCAACTGAGGAGCTGAAAATATTAAAACAGAAATTCCAGAAGGTTCTAAAAAGCAAAACTTGATGTTGCTACATGTTAGCAATTGTTTACATAGCATTTGCATTGCATTCAGTATTATAAGTAGTCTGAAGATGATTTAAAGTATATAGGACAGTATGCATAAGTTATATGTAAATACTATGTCACCTTATATATGGGACTTGAGCTTCCTTGGACTTGGGGATCTGCAGGGGTCCTAAACCAATTCCCCACAGATATTGAGTGACTACTGCATGTGGTGTGTCCAAAAACAAACTCTGGTTTTGTTCTCTCAATTCAGTTGCTATTACCTATTAGGGACTGAATGTTTGTGTCCCCCAAAATCCATATGCTGAAATCTAATGCCCAATATCATGGTATTGGGAGGTGAGGCTTTTGGAAGGTGCTTAGAACTTGATAGTGGGAACCTCTTGAATGAAATCAATGTTCTTATGCAAGTGGCTTAGAAAGCTCTCCTGTCCCTCCCTTCCACCATGTGAGGTTATAGTGAAAATGCTGCCATCTAGGAAGTAGCTACTAACCAAACACTGTTCCATGGTCTGTGAGAAATAAGTGTCTGTTGTGTATAAGCCACCCAGTCTGTTGTTTTGTTATGGCAGCTGCTAGAGCCAGAAAATATATATGTTGTATCCTAACTAGTGTAATAAACACATTATCTAAAAATATTTCTATATAACCATCTATGTCTTTATTAAGCTAAACATCTAGAAACATTTTATATAACCATTTATGTCTGTATTAAGACATAAAGATGTCTCCAATGCTAAGCCATTACTATATGGTTTATATTAGCTTTCCATCCCAACTATGAGAAACCAAACTTACATTATCTGCCACCCATTTAATTGCTTCTTTCCTGAATACGGGCTTCCCTGATAGCTCAGTTGGTAAAGAATCCCCCTGCAATGCAGGAGACCCCAGTTCGACTCCTGAGATAGGAAGATCCCCTGGAGAAGGGATAGGCTACCCACTCCAGTATTTTTGGGCTTCCCTTGTGGCTCAGCTGGTAAAGAATCCACCTGCAATGCTGGAGGCCTGGGTTTGATCCCTGGGTTAGGAAGATCCCCTGGAGAAGGGAAAGGCTGACCACTCCAGTATTCTGGCCTGGAGAATTCCATGGACTGTATAGTCCCTTGGGTTGCAAAGAGTGGTGCGTGACTGAGTGAATATATGTAGACATTCCTGTATACAGTTCTAGGAGTGACAGACTTTACCAAACTCCCTAAACCCATGTTCCTATTGTTCTCCGTTTAAGTAAACATCTCCAACATTTATCAGTTTTATTGGCCAAGAACCTTAGACTTATCTTTGGACGCCCCCTTCCTTCATGTCCCACGTCTCAGTCATTTACAAATCTTATCGACAGCTTTTACGCTAGTCATGTTTCCTCACGTTCACTGCAGTTGTCTTTCATCTGGACCACTGCAGTTGCCTAACTGCTTTTTATGTCCCCATTATGGCTTCTCTCCCTAATGGGATTCTCTACACCAGAGCTACAGCACCTTCAAGAAAAATACTAATGAATTATGTCATACTTGTGTACAAATAGTTATCTCATCAATTTCAAAATACCACTCAGCTTCTTTTCCATGGCCTAGAACTTCTTGTTTTGTGATTCCTTTTATTCTCACTATTTTCAGCTTTTCTGATCTTTAATTCTTCAGGTATTTCAAGCATGCTCTCAAATTAGAGTGCATTTATTGAGAACATTATTATAGTTATAGTTTTTATATAGTTATTATTATATATAACATTATTATATATTATATATAATATATTTTATAATATATGGTATACATTAGGAGATATATATATATATATATATAACATTACTATATATATTGGAGAAGGAAATGGCAACCCACTCCACTATTCTTGCCTAGAGAATCCTGTGGATGGAGGAGCCTGGTGGGCTGCTGTCCATGGGGTCGCACAGAGTCGGACATGACTGAAGGGCCTTAGCATGCTTGCATTATATATATAACATTATTATAGTTCTAGTTATATCTGTAATGCGTAGCGAGCATTATTGGTGTTATTCTTCCACTCAACATGCTCCTCAAGCCTTCAGTCCTTTCTGATCTCTGTTTCATGAAAACTTCCCAGAGAGGTTTTCTTTGGTCACCTATCCAAAATACCCCTTCGTCCCTCAATCTTACCTCTTACTCTTAATTTTGAGTATAAGGAACTTAACCTTGTGCTTCACCTGAGTTGTCACTGTGTCATATAACAGTATAGGTTTGCTTGTTTATAAACCTACTTATTATGTCTTATTCACTAAAGTATCAGCTTTCCATGGCAAAGATTTATATCTTGTCACTGTTTATCTGTGTTCCCAATCATGTTCACAGTAGGCACTAGATAAATATTTTGAGAAATTAATCAATTTTGAAAAATCAGAGCTTTTCTTAAAGCCTGTCATAAAGTTACATACCTAATATTCCTTACAGTGATCTCGACTAGAGATAAGACCTGTCCAAGTGCTTCACATAAGGACTTTTGATGAATGTAGTTGGTAGGATAAGAGAGTCAGAAGGAAATTACATAGAGGGCTGATGAAACAATTGAAATTTATAAAGTTTCTATTATCTATCTTAAGCAGCACATATTTCTGTGATTTTTAAAAGTATTAACATTCTAAAAAATTAAAGGGATATAACAGTTTTGCCTGTATCTCTTTGATACCTATTGCTACTTATTTGCTAGTGATCTTTCTTTCACTCCTCCAAACCTCTGTGATGAGTTTGTCGAGAATGGTTAGCTCTTATTATATGGGGAACTCATAAAGTCTAACACAAAGTCAAGTAATGTATTTATCTGTTAAATTAATGTCTGTCATTACAATAATAGAGTCTCTAAAACAAAAGACTAAAGTTAATAATTTGTCTCTTGTTAAAATAAGCCAATGTGATTTGCTCTCCTTTCTCTTCAAACAGACAAAAGCACTGTTTGTAGCTCAAGATACTTGCATTGCTTTCTCTTTCCTGTGAAATGTATTAAACATTATTCTTCAAATTTAGCTTATATTTAACAGAGGGCTCCCCCCACTCTTTCAGCTGAGGCTGCAATAATTTGTTCTGGATGATCCTCGTAGTATTGGTACTTAGGTCTTTCTGCTGGTACTACTAACTTGTTGTAACCAGTATGATTTGCTTTTTATTTATTTATTTATTTTTTTTACTATCGGTTTCTCATGGCAATTTGGACTTAAGTATACAGAATATTGTTTTTCTAAATCATCTCTCAATTGGAAGACAGCTTCTAAAAAATGCAGATGAACTATTTCATGCTCTAAATGAAGGGTTAGCACAGGAGCACTGATAATCCACCTGATTTGCTGGCTTTTCTTCAAATGAACTACTGAGCTAGATCCTATCTGGCAAGCTCCATTTGAGAGTTCTCCTCAAAATCATCCTTTTCCCGATTCATTGGATTTGCCTCCTCCAGGGTCACTGTCAGACTGTGTAACTGGCCTTCTCCTGGCTTCCGATTTTTACTGTATCATGAATCCAGCTCCACATACTTCGCTATTACTTTCAAACTTATGACCTGCAATGGCTGAGCTCATTACCTTTCTCAATTGTAAATTTAAGCTACCTCTGTGCAATCCAGATCTCAAACATACAAAGACCACTTTCTGATTTCTGCATAGCCTCTCCAATTAACTTCTAATTTCATCACTCATCCCTTTTCTTAGAGGCTAGTGGAGATCCCTTTCAAGTCCCACAGTGAAGTCACTATATGACTTCATAAAAGAAGTATTAAAAAAAAGGCAGCAAAAATACATTTCTAAACATGCCAAGAAACTCATAATCATTTCATACAGGTTTACATTTTTGTGGTGGGGTTAAAAATGCAGTATTTATTGCAAAAGTAAATTATATTACATCCTGCAATGATATTATAAAATATGAACTTTTGCATTTTAAATATATATTAATATTGTATTGATTACATTATTGTAATGTTACATTACATTTATATTAATGTTATATATATTATTAGGAGCCCTAAATTGTTAGCACAGCAGTGAAATGTCACCAATATTTATAATTTAACAAACCTATATTTGAAATCTTCATAGCTAAACACAACAAACGTAAAAGGCTGAAATGCTGCCGATATACAACCACTCATAGAACTGTATAATTTAGGTGCTTTGAGAGCTTTAAAGGCTTTTAAGAAACAAGAGAATTCAAATGCTTATAGAGCGGAAGTTCCCTCTGAGTGAAGCAACCTTTGGCTAAGCCAAAATATTATCTATTGCAATGTAGCCACAACTAAGAAATAACTGGTAGGATATACCATGATTTTATTCTTGAATGCCTAGTAGCTCTGTGCTAGATTCCACTTTTCTTTTAGATTCATACTCGACTTGTGAAACTAGCAGTATGATTTTTCATTTTTCAAAATTCGGATTTTTGTAACTTATACTTTCAACCATTATATCCTAGAGAATTGATAAGCAGAGATACACATGATACAAACAGGGTATGTATGATTCAACATGAATATTAACCTTTTAAAAGCTTTATTGTCATGTAAAGGACATAAATGAACTATATATATTTTAAATGTATATTTTCAGGTTATATCGTATCCATGAAACCATCATCACTATCAGGATAACGAACATATCTAAAATTTCCTTGTGTTCCTTCGTAATCATTCCCACCCACTCAGACCGTTCTCCAGGTAACCACTGAGCCACTTCCCATCTTTATACATTATGTTTATATATACACCTATACATTATATACATATATATGCATACATTAGTTTATATGACCTAGTATCCCATATAAATGCAAACACACAGTATATACTCATGGTCTTGCTTCTTTCACTCAATATTACTTTAATATTCTTTCATTTTATAATAGGTATGAATTATTTATTAGTTTTTTCTTGATAAGCAGTACTACACTGTATGAATCTGATACTATTTGTCTATTTACTTGATGAGGATATTTAGCTTCTTTCCATTTGAGGCTATAACAAAGTTTTGTGAACAATTGTATTAAAGTATTTATATGAATATTTCTATGGGCTTTCATTCCTCTTGATAAATAGCTAGGACAGGAGTCCTAACTCACATGGTAGATGTAGAGTTCAATTTTAAGAGAAATTGGCATTTTCCAAAGTGGTCTATTACTGTGAACTCCTCCCAGTAATGTTAAAAAACAAAAACAAAAAACCCCACAACACTCTTCAGATCCTTTTCAACACTCAATACAGCTTAAGTTTTATTTATGCTACTGTCGTTGTTCACTCAGTCGTGTCCGACTCTTTGCAACCCCATGGACTGCAGCACGCTGGGCCTCCCTGTCCATCACCAACTCCTGGAGCTAATTCAAACTCATGTCCATTGAATCAGTGATGCCATCCAACCATCACATCCTCTCTCGTCCCCTTCTCCTCCTGCCTTCAATCTTTCCCAGCATGAGGGTCTTTTCCGGTGAGTTAGCTCTCCACATCAGGTGGCCAAAGCATTGGAGTTTCAGCTTCAGCATCAGTCCTTCCAACAAATATTTAGGACTGTTTTCCTTTAGGATGGACTTGTTGAATCTCCATGCAGTCCAAGGGACTCTCAAGAGTCTTCTCCAACACCACATCAATTCAAAAGCATCAATTCTTCAGTGCTCAGCTTTCTTTATGGCCCAACTCTCACATCCATACATGACTACTGGAAAAAACCATACATGACTAGCTGGACCTTTGTCAGCAAAGTGATGTTTCTGCTTTTTAATATGCTGTCTAGGTTTGTTATAGCTTTTCTTCCAAGGGGCAAGCATCTTTTAATTTCATGGCTGCAGTCACTGTCCAAAGCTGTTTTAGAATTCAAGAAAATAGTCTGTCACTGTTTCCATTGTTTCCCCATCTATTTGCCATGAAGTGATGGAACCAGATGCCAAGGTCTTAGTTTTTTGAATGTTGAGTTTTAAGCCAGCTTTTTCACTCTCCTCTTTCACTTCCATCAAGAGGCTTCTTTGTTCCTCTTCACTTTCTGCCATAAGGGTGGTGTCATGTGCATATCTGAGGTTATTGATGTTTCTTCTGGCAATCTTGATTCCGGCCTGTCCTTCATCCAGTCGGGCATTTCACATGATGTATTCATATAGGGGTAACTTCCCTGGTGGCTCAGACGGTAAAGCATCTATCTGCAATGCAGGAGACCTGGGTTCAATCCCTGGGTCAGGAAGATCCCCTGGAGAAGGAAATGGCAATTCACTCCAGTACTCTTGCCTGGAAAATCCCATGGATGGAGGAGCTTGGTAAGCTACAGTCCATGGGGTCGCAAAGAGTCAGACACGACTGAGCGACTTCACTTCACTGCTCTCTGAATATAAGTTAAATAAGCAGGGTGACAGTATACAGCCTTGACGTATCCTTTTCCCAATTGGAACCAGTCTGTTGCTCCATATTCAGTTCTAACTGCTGCTTCTTGATCTGCTTACTGGTTTTCAGGAGGCAGGTCAGGTGGTCTGGTATTCCCCTCTCTTAAAGAATTTTCCATAGTTTGTTGGAAATTTTCCACAGTAGTAGATGTATATTGCTATTTCATTGCATTTTAATTCATGCTTTCTAAATGACTAAGGATGTGTAGCATCTTTTTCTTTGCTTGTTTACCATCCATATATATTCTTTGATAAAATGTTGAAATATTTGGTCAATTTTAGTTGGGTTTTTTAGTTTTCTTAGATTTTTGTGTAGGCATTTGAGAATTCTGAGAGTTTTCTATGTATTCTTGATACAAATTCATTATCATATATTATATACATATGTACATATGTATATTCAGTTCAGTTCAGTTACTCAGTCGTGTCCGATTCTTTGTGACCCCATGAATTGTAGCACACCAGGCCTCCCTGTCCATCACCAACTCCCGGGGTTTACTCAAACTCATGTCCATCGAGTCGGTGATGCCATCCAGCCATCTCATCCTCTGTCGTCCCCTTCTCCTCCTGCCTTCAATCCCTCCCAGTATCAGGGTCTTTTCCAATGAGTTAGCTCATGCATCTGGTGGCCAAAGTACTGGAGTTTCAGCTTCAGTATCAGTCCTTCCAATGAATACACAGGACCATCTCCTTTAGGATGGACTGGCTGGATCTCTTTGCAGTCCAAGGGACTCTCTAGAGTCTTCTCCAACACCACAGCTCAAAAGCATCAATTTTTCGGTGCTCAGCTTTCTTCACAGTCCAACTCTCACATCCGTACATGACTACTGGAAAAACTATAGCCTTGACTAGACGGACCTTTGTTGGCAAAGTAATGTCTCTGCTTTTTAATATGCTGTCTAGGTTGGTCATAACTTTCCTTCCAAGGAGTAAGTGTCTTATATATATATATACACACACACATATATATGTATATATAAAACTTGCAAGTATTTTTTCCGAATCTTTGTCTTTCCATTGTCTTGGTGTTTTGTTTTGCTTTTTTTGCTTGAGGGGCAACATACATTTAATTTAGATGAAAACTAGTTTGTCACCTTCTTCTATGGATTGTGCTTCTGATGTCATATATAAGAAACTGATATCTACTACTAGGTCACAAAAGTTTTTTTCTAGAAGTTTTACAGTTTATGTTTTACTTTTAGTATATATACATTTTCAGGAGTTTTTTAAATATATGACATGAAGTATAGATCAAAGTGGAGGGTTTTTTTTTTTTTTTTTTGGTATATGAGTATTCAGTGGTCCCAAACCACTGAACTATTCTTTCTCTAATGATTTTTCTTGAAAAGTTGACACACATGCTTATATAAAACATATTGACAACTATATATGTTAACTGTTATAACAGTTTTATGATATGCATATTATAAATAGTTTTATTTATACTTACATTGTTTCCTTTAAGAATCAATAAACAGTATGTTCACTTAACAAATCTCAGTCATTACACAAAAAGACAGAAAGTATTTGTGTATGCTGTATTCACCGATTACTACTATAAACAAAAGAGTATTTTTAAATAGTCTTCTTTTCCATGTTTTCAAAAATCTTGTGGAGTAGATGTTACTAAAGAAGTTTTAAAGAAAAATACCTTCTAATCAGAGATTACAAAGAAGGTATTCTAAGTCATAGATCTTTTAAGTATCAGAGGTAGAAAGGAAACCCAGATGTTGAAAATGCTCTCTAGAATAGCCTATGATGGTGGATTAATCACGGCATCAATTAAAAATGATACCCACCACAGTAGAGGACTTTGGCACATAGTCAAAGATTGTTTAAGATTATAGTTTAAGATTGTCCAAATGTACCGACTCAATATTTTCAGTTTTATTACTTTTGTTGTTCAAAACATAGTAACTGGTAGAAGCTATATTTATATGAGGAAAGTAAAGAACAGATAGGAAATATATTGCAAATTTCATTTGGCAAGTCTGCCTGTCTGAATTGTTAAAAGCCAAACTAATTCAACTTCCTATGATTCCCACTAGGAAATTTTCCATGTAAGTACATCATAAGGTCATTCTTAAATTTTAAGTACATGAGGCCTGATAGAACACATTTACATTAATGTAATTAAATTTCTAAACAAGTTTGATTTCCCCACGACATGAATGCCTTCCTGAATGATCCCGTAGAAGCAACATGACTGATATCAGGAAGAAAGCACCCAGTCATTGATGAGTGGCATATTCGTTTTACCTTATTCCCAAAGCAGAGGTCACCTGGCAAAGTTCAGAGTCAAGAAGGGTGCTCGGCTCTGAGGAACATATCTACCCCAGACTCTGCATTCCACTTAAACCTCAAGTCATTTAATGTATTCATGCATGAAGGATAGGAATCACATAAAGTCTTAATGGTCAATGCAATTATCTCTCATATGTATCTCTCCTAGTTTTGTTACACAAAGAAGGGTTCTTCCAAGGACATTGTAGTGATAATTTCAACAAACCCTAGGAAGATTCGCTTTTGACATCTTGAATTTCTCTGACCCAGAACTATTTGGAAACAACCGCTCACCAAGTACTGTGTCAAGACTTAAGTTTCCCTGTGTGTGTGTGAGTCACTCAGTCGTGTCCCACTCTTTGCAACCCCATGGACTGTAGCCCGCCAGGCTCCTCTCTCCTTGGAATTCTCCAGGCAAGAATACTGGAATGGGTTGCCATTCCCTTCTCCAGGGATCTTCCAGACCTAGGGATTGAACCCAGGTCTCCTGCACTGTAGATGGATTCTTTAACCATCTGAGCCACTAATTTTCTCTAACCCAGTACAAATTCTAGGCATCCAGGCTTAAAATCTCACTGGGCTTCCCTGGTGGCTTAGTGGTAGAGAATCTGTTGCCCAATGCACGAGACACAGGTTCGATCCCTAATCTGGGAGGATCCCACACGCCACGGTGCAACTAAACCCATATGCCACAACTACTGAGCTCACTCACCACAACTACTGAACTCTGCAAGCTCTAGAGCTGGTGCTGCGCAACAAGAGAATCTACCACAATGAGGAGCTCTGGAGCTGCAACGAGAGAAAGCCCATGTGGCAAGGAAGACCCTGAGCACAGCCAAAAATGATAAATAAATAATTTTTATTAAAAAAAAAAAAAAGCAAAATCACACTAATTACTGGTGTTCCAAAAGATTGTTCACATGCCTGAGATTTATTCTTCCTTGGACATACCCTTAGGAATGCCTAAAAAAAGACAGTCTCTGAGTCACTTGTCTCTGGCTAAACCTGAGAGAAACATCTATCAGCTCCATGAACTGTGTCTACAACAGTCTACAAGCTAGTGATACACATGCATATAACAGCTGAGGGTGAAAACATAACTGCCTAAGAAGGCAGTTTAGGATAAAATAACAAGAAAAGAAAAATTCTGAGCAGGGCCAAACTTCAAAGAATTTGTTTAACCAATGTTAAATAAAGACTAATAAACAAAAAGTCCCAACAAAAGGGAAGGGTGTCTCTCAGTATCCAAAAATGCTACAATGACCAAAATTAAAAGTTCATTAAAGGATCTAAGTAGTATATTTGAGCTGCAGAACAGATTTGATTTAAAAGTAGATCAGTAGAGATAGTGTAAGCAAGAAAAGGTCATGTATAAAAATGAACAGTTTCAGAGAAATGTGAAATACCTCTAAACATATCGGCAGACATGTAATGGGAATATTAGAAGGAGGAGAGAAAAGAGTAGAAAAAATATTTGAAGATATATGGTTGAAAATGCCCCAAATTTGATGAAAAGCGCTAATTTACACATCTGAGAAGTTCAATAAAGCTCAAGAAGGATGACCACAGAGAGATCTAAACACAGATACGTCATACACAGAATGTTGAAAGCCAAATATGAAAAAAATTTGAAAACAGCAAGAGAAAAATGGCTCAACAAATACAAGGGAAACCTGAACAAATTAACAAATAACTTTTTATCTGAAACAACAGAAGCCAGAAAGCAGTGAGATGACATATTCAAAATGCTGAGAGAAATAAAATAATTTACCAAGAATCCTGTATTAACAAAGCTGTCTTTTGAACAAACTACTAAATGTTCCTACATAAACAAGACTGAGATATTCCACTGGTATGAAACCTGCTATGTATGAAGATCGCTATGAAATAGTTCTGTGTTGGCAACTACTTCCACCTGTAGCTCATTGCCTTACAACAAAAATGAATTGGGTACTTTTAATAGGTCATTTACAACCAGGTAATTAGAACAAAGGCAAAGACTAGTCTTTGGGTCACTGTTTAGCGGCTAGTGAACATGCTTGCTCTAAACAAAAGGAAATGGTATAATCTTCAAGAAAACATGTTTAATGCCAATATTTCAATGATGGGAAAAGTGTTTTTTTTTTTTCTTTTTTTAATATGTGAGTATTTTATACTACACAGAATGTCTTTTAGACTCAGTGTAATCTTTCTGCATCTTGACTAATAAGGTCTCTTGCCTGGAGGTCATGCTGTCCATGGAAACAATTACTCTGAGTGGATCTATTTCATTCAAAAGTTTTATATCCGAGTATTTTAAACAGTTGAGAAATCCTCAAAATAGTCTTTTTCCTTCAAGTTTGTTATTATTGTTAGTTCGTTTTTTTTTCCATCCTCCACCAGAACTGCAGTGACATTCTCCTAACTAGGAGTGCATATTTTAGCAGATTTTTAAGGCCTTGCTTCATTTTGAGATAAATGAGTGAGTTCTGGGTCACTGGCTAAGACCAAACACCAGAAAGATAAGATCACAGGTATGAAGTAACTTTAATTGTGCAGGAGGCATAAGCCTCCTACTCAAGTCTCTCACTATTTCCATGTTATAATCTAGGCAAACAAATGGCAAAGCGAATCTGATCCCAAGGATTTCTGAAATGTATCGTTATGATTTAGTTTAGCTACTAGTAATTAACAATGAATTTAAAAACAACAAAAAGTATTCACTGAAACAAACATGCTGTCTTGCTGCAACCCTCTGTACTTACTGGCTTTTAACCTAATTTATATCCATCTGATTGTGCCTCATAAAAATTTAGAGCTCCCACTGTAGTAAATCAGAATTTGTTTTGTTTAATAAAAATATTGCCAGATAGCAACTGTCAGGTAGAAAATTAGATTTAATTTCCCTTTATGAGTAATTAGCTGTGAGCATCTCGGCTCTCTTTATGCATATAATTAACTTTTCTAATCAAATGTAACTTCTTTTGTGTTGAAGATAGTACAATGGGCTTTGTCATCAAATACTACACTTCCTTTTCATGACAGACATAAGTGAAATAAGCTGTTTACTCTATTTTACTCCTGAGATTTTAACATGGAAATGAGAAACAAACAGGAAAGATGTAAAGAGTTGCTAATGGCAAGGTTTCTTTGTTTGAAAAGGCATTTCGATTCTAAATTTCTATTTTAAATATGCTGTTGAGACTCTGAAATTGCAATCAGGTATATGAAAAATTGGATGTGAGCAGGCATTTGGCTGCTCAGCTCCAGAGTGTGCCTTCAGGTCACCCTGAGTAGCATTCGCATCAGAACGATTCAGCTCTAGTCTGGCTTGCTTCCATCATTCTGGGCGAGAATTCACAGATAGAGCTACATGATGTAAATGTAGCTGTTTAAGAAGTGAAAAAATCCAGCTACATTACTTAATTTGCAACATATAATTTAAAAAGGTAATTTAATATTTGACTTAACTTATACATTTAATTTGTAGGAAGAGATCTTTTAAACAGAAACTTAATTAATGCTTATTTCTGAATTAACTATGTAAGCACTCATATGCTGGTAATTTTCTCTGGATATTATTAACCTCCACATGGCCTCAAAAAAGATGTGAAACGATGTATAGATGTTATATTTGATATTGGAAAAAGAGTGTATGTGGAAACATCTTTAAAAATGATTGCTTATTGAAAGAATGCCAATCCTATTCATATTGTATGTATAAATTTTGCTCAACTAAGAAAAACCACTGCTGTCTCAATGATGTGAGAAAGATAAGGATTACTACAGTAAACCCAAGTGTTCTGTCCTTGCCTCATTTAATATTTATAAATATAATAATGTACTTTTCCCAGACCACTACTGGATTATGACTTTCAGCTGTATACTTGAAAAGAAAAGCAAATTTTTTAGAGAATAATCTCTCTTGCAGAATTTCTAACTTTACTTGAAGCATTTATACCAATTTTACCCTCAATACTGGGGAAAAAATAATTTAAGAAATTTCACTCTTTCTTTACATTAAGAATAGGGAAAAACATCTGGATCTCTCTGAAAAAAAAAAATGTATTAATCCCATAAAATTAGCATATGTTTATTTTCTACTTAAAATCTCAAACTATTTTACCCAGTATTAACTGGTCACTTACATCATTGTCTTTATTTATTTTCTGGTTTCACTATGATAGATAATCTATCAACAAAAGCTTATGTCACTTAAAAAAAAATATGTTAGTCGCTCAGTTGTGTCTGACTCTTTGCCATCTCATGGAGCGTAGCCCGCCAGGCTCCTCTGTCTGTGGGATTCTCCAGGCAAGAATACTGGAGTAGGGGATCTTCTCCAGGGGATCTTCCTACCCTTCTCCAGGGGATCTTCCTACCCAGGGATCAAACTTGGGTGTCCTGCATTGCAGGTAGATTCTTTACCATCTGAGCCACGAGGCCCCATTATGTCACTTACATACAGTTAATTCTGAAAGCAACAGAAGAAGTTAACTCTATCATTATTATTTAATTGGGCAAGAAATCAATTTTTGTGCATTTGTTAACTATTCCTGGCATACATTGTTTTTATGGACATGCATATCTAAACCGAAGGAAAGAAATCTATATTGCCACTAAACTGAGTTTTATTTCTGTTCTCACAATGTGAGTTATTTATTCTGACAAACAATATGTTCTGTGAATGTGCATCTAGGGAATACCAACTCACTTTAATATTAGTATTAGTACATCAAAATTAGTAAATGAAATCTTCTCTGATAAACTGAGAGCATAGAAAGTATTTTTAGATACTCAGTCATGGCTCCTTTGCGTTAATGCAGATAATTCAGAATGAATTCTGTGAATTCACGTCTGTATCACTTATTATAAATCATACTTAATCATTTTTATTATCGTTTGAATAGAGGTATGCAGTAACAACAAATAATACAGTTTCAAATTTTCTTTGAAAATTAATATTGCTGGATATATGGCATAACAAATATCTGTGGTCAGACATAAGCTATCTGATTTTATGCTTGTAATATTTGCAACATAATAATGGGAAAGGATGGGCTTCCCTGATAGCTGAGCTGGTAAACAATCCGCCTGCAATGCAGGAGACCCTGGTTTGATTCCTGGGTTGGGAAGATCTGCTGGAGAAGGTTTAGTCTACACACTCCAGTACTGTTGGGCTTCCAATGTGGCTCAGCTGGTAAAGAATCCGCCTGCAATGCAGGAGACCTGGGTTTGGTCCCTGGGTTGGGAAGATCCCCTGGAGAAGGGAAAGGCTACCCACTCCAGTATTCTGACCTGGAGAATCCCATGGACTATACAGTCCCATGGGGTCACAAAGAGTCGGACACGACTAAGTGGTTTTCACAATAGGGAAGGATAAAATTTTACTTCACAATAGGAAAGGATAAAATTTGTTTCAGCTTTTTAACAAATGAATTTGTCTTTATGCATATATCATATACAGTAAGAGGAGAAATTTGGTTTTTAGTATTGGTGAACTAATAGGTTGAATTGCTACAAAATACTGTGATCTCATATCAAGACAATTTTACAGTAAATGTAATATTGCTTTTATATTTACCTCATTCCCACGAATAAAGCAAAGAAATACAAAGTTCAATGGTAATACTCAATGAAAGGCCTAGTCCTTTCCAAAATAAATGCCAGGATGTAACATAGTCATTTAAATTATATAGGTCTTTTAATCTAGATTTCTTAGCCATTTACTGACAGTGCTCATATTTGCCAATAACCAGTTACAAGAATGAGGCTCTGAATAACTGTAAATTGTGATCTGTTTTTATAAATTGTGCCATGATATAGTCCCACATCCTGCATAAACTGTATGAAGATTCAGAGAAAGGACGGAGTTAAAATTATGTTTATCAGTTATTTGTTCCACATAGATCAAACAAAATCCCATACTTTTTCTCATGACAATTTTACTTAAAAATGACCTTTAAATGTACTAAATAGTTATTGTGTATCTAGTAGATACCAGACATGTAAAGAGTGTAAATGGTATAAAATGGAGTTTTTGACTTATAGGACCTGACTGAGGGGTTATAAAATGTTCCAAAAAATATTAAATGGTATAAAGCCATGGACAGTATGAAGGACAGGGAAGCCTGGAGTGCTGCAGTCCATGGGGTCACAAAGAGTTGGATACAACTTAGCAACTGAACCACAACAATATTGTTTTTTAATGATTGTGTGGAAGTCTTGACAGTTAAAGGGCTTATATAAATTTTGAGAGTTAAGCTTTTAAGAAAAGATGAAAGAGGGAAAATAATCTGCAAAATAATCTATGTACATACAGATACGTTTGTGTGTATATATATATATATATATGCATACACATAAGTAAATCACTTTGCTGTAACCTGGAAAATAATACAACATTGTAAATCAACTATACTTCAATTAAAAAAAATGATCTTTAAAAAAAGAAAGAAGGAAAGGGCTTAATGGATGAAAAAGAACAGGGGCAAGCTTTCCGGAAAATGCAGTATAGAAGTAAATCTAAAAAAAAAGCAGGATTTAACAGGACATGTCGGTCTCACAAGACAGGACTGTCTTATTAAGGTATGGTGGTAGGTAAGTTGCATCAGACAAAGGAGAGTTTGAAAAGTCACTTTCAAAAGTTGGATCTGTTGCTCAGGATTCCCCACCATTCTCATCAGAGGGTAGGCAGTGATGGGCTGTATTAGGGGGCTTTGTTTGGGGGAAATGACTTCATTTCCCCAGAGCAGCAAGTGGACAGATTCTCCAACATAAGTTGTGTGTACCAAGAAAGGAAGGAGAGTATCTTCAAGTAGCTATTCATTCTTCCATGTGATTTGTTTTGTAATTTTTTTTCTTTCACACATGTGCACATGTATACATACTCCAGGTATATACACATGATCAGCTCTTATTTACCTAAATTCTTAGGAAGGAGCCGTGACTGATGAACTTAAAATCTAAAAATAATTTTGGTTTGGCTTTGGAATACGTAGTCAAATTTATCAAAGTTTATCTGTTTTATCAATGACTTTTGTTGCATTGATATGAAAATGAGTTCATATAACCAGCTTGTCTTATGTTGCAGCAACGTCACCTTTTTGCCATGGTCTGTACATACCATCTATTCAGCAGCTTCTGTACACTGGCCCCTCTAGTCTCCTGCCAGGAATGTTAACCTTAACACTATTACATGGGTTCAGGATACCATGCATTATACCAAGTGCTTTTCATTGATCAGCTCCTTTAGTCCTTATAAAAATTTTACCATGCTAGTTTTGTAAACAAAGTAGTTGAGACCCAGAGAGACCAGTAACTAGTTGCATCCCACAGGAGGTTATGAACTCACCTAGGGCTGAGTCTATGTGCTCATTTTGTTCCTGCCAGTGACTGTTACAGTGATACTAAATGTTGGTTGATTAAATACACTATTGAAGAAGAAGACATAGGTAAGTACATTAACCCCGAAAAAGCCAGCATTATGTAAAATAGTATCATACTCAGATGGGCAAAATCTAAACATTAGGGAATGGAACATTCATGTAAAACTGGACATGTTAGATACTAATTGTATCAAATTATGATGCAATTATTAGTGACAACATTTAGAAAATGCCACCATAAGTCATCAACCTCAACACATAGCCACATTCTGGACTCTATTATCACCTAGGTATAACTTATTTATAGCATTTAAACTCTTGTACCACACTTTGTGAACCAAATCTTCAGTGTTGATAAGTGTTATTCCTCTATTTAGTTTATAATCCACCAAGATATGCTACACTTTTATCCACAAATTTCTCCAACAGACATGATCGTTTTAGTCTAATTTCCTACACAGACTAACGATGAATTGGCTTACTATCTCATTAATAGTCTCAAAATTGCAGCTCTTATATCCTTTCGCTCTACCATTCAACTCACAATACTGATTAAACACTACAATTTGTTATCTATTTTCCTGCACTAGTAAAGTGATTGCTTTTGGAAAAATTACAAAAAATTGTGGAATGATAGACTGATGCAAATCCAATTTCATTGTTTTCAGTCCTGCCTGAACCATTGACAGTATTTGTCCTTCTGTTTTTAAAAATACATTTTAAAATGTATTTTAAGTGCCCCCTTTCATTTGAGAGGCTCTCCTAATAACCATGGAAATCTCCAAGGTTTCCCTACCAAACTTTCAACCCATTGATTGCTCTCAGAACTGATGCAACCTCTGACCTCCCTCACTGAGCACTGCCTTATGTTTTCCAATACAACCATTCCTTCTCTGATGCTCATTAAGCCTTTAGACTTATTTTTTTGCTCATTCCTAAAATCCCTGGAACCGAAAGCATTCTCTGGAATGTCACAACAAATCAATAGACATATGCCAAAAAAAAAAAAAAAAAATTAAGAAAACCATTAGATAGGTAATATAAGTGAGGTTGATAATGAAACCAGTAGTTAGAAATGGGGCTTCCATTAAATCTGGAAGATGGACAGAGGGAGCCACAGTAACAGACTCTGAAAACTGAACATGAATGCTTGGAATAAGGCTTAGCCCTAGCAGCAGAAATAACCATGTCTGAGCAATAACTATAACCAGTCTTTAGGTTGTGTTTTATGGAGAAACAGCACTGCAATACCTTCTTTTGGCTCGAGGTTTGAAGAAAGAGG
Organism: Dama dama; assembly: GCF_033118175.1. NCBI lineage: Eukaryota > Metazoa > Chordata > Mammalia > Artiodactyla > Cervidae > Dama > Dama dama. The sequence continues at coordinate 104,200,704 of NC_083689.1, forward strand.
GGAAGTTAGCCCCTGAGAAAAAATGCCATAGACATCCGGCAGAAAGACATGGGTTATCAGGGTTCAGTAGAAGGTGGTAACGCAAAACAGCAAAGACAGTTGCCTGCTACTCTCGGCTGGCTATTTGTTAAACCACAGTGCCCAGAAACTCTGGTTTTATGGTGATTTGCTCTTAGCTGGGAAAGGATGACTTGAGCAAATCCCAGATATATGATAGCAATGGGTACTGGTAGTTATCTTTAAAATTTATTTTATTGTCTTTATTATGGAAGGAAGGGGAATTTTAAATATAGATCCATTGATTCTACATTAGATATTTTGGGCACACTTTTCATATATCTCTTTTAATCACCCCAAATCTCTTTAAGAAAGATGGTATTATCATCGTGTTTTGAATAAAGAAATATATGCTCAAAGAAGTAATTTGCTTAAAGCCATTTATTATACTGTAGAACTGGATCTAAAGCCACATTGACTCTTTCATGATCCTGTGCTAAGAAAAGAACCTGCATCTTCCTTGAGGGGCCTGCATAAAAAGCAGGATTAGAAAAACTTGCTGTGAGAGTTTGCAAGTATTTATTTTATCATTGTTTAATGCTGAGCCACTAAATAATATTCTCTTCAAAATGATAAAAGGAGAAAGAATGAGTTGCTAGTTGGAGTTTAAGGAGAACCCCAACTTTAAAAGCACATATGGAATTGGGTGCAGGTGTCTTTAGAATCTACACATTTTAACTTCTTGGTCAAAATAGTATCTTTTAAAAGCTGCTAACACATTTTGGTAATTAATATTTAACTAAATATTTGTGCTTGGCATAAGAATTTATTTTTGAGTGAAAATTCAGTGAACTGGAGGCTATTGTACTCAGATTCTGGTCCTGGAAACAATTTTACTGTTCACTTCATCATCTTTCTGACATTCATTCTAACAAAGCCAAAGAGTAGTAGTTGGTATCATTGATAACCCTGGAGGGAGAACAGGAGAATAGATGTCATGTCAAGAGTCTGCAACCTTAAGGAAACAAGGCCTAATTAATGTTTTTGCTTGTTTTACCCCAAAGTTGATATTTTATGCTACTGATACGATGTACCTAATCAATTTTTAAAAATAACTTTACTCATTCATACTAGTACCACCTCTTCCACTATTTTTCTTTCAATGAATTTAAAAGTATATATCACTTAATTAGGGACTTCCCTAGTGGTTAAGAATCTGCCTTGCAGGGTGGGGGAAGACAGGTTTGATCCCTCATTGGGGAACTAATCTCCCACCTGCCATAGAGCAGCTAGGCTTGTATGCTGCCAAGTACTAAGCCCACGGGCCGCAACTACAGAGTGTGTGTGCTGCAACAAAACATCTGCATGCCACGACTAAGGCCCAGCACAGGCAAACGGAAAGTAAAAGCCAGTCATAAGGGGCCACACACACAAAAAAACTGTAGCACTTAACTTTATCCTTAGCCAAGCTTTTGACTACTTTTCCTCACAGCTTCCATTGTCCCAAACCAGACCCACTGTTAGCAGATAACGCACACAGTGGTAATACATAATGCTAACTCAAGCTCAGGAGGAAATACCTATTCCAAAAATGAAATTATTAAATAGCTATAAGCAGTACCTACTCACTTTGCTCATTTTGTCTGTTCTCCAATGAATTAAATAGCATTAAAGTATGTGAACTGTGTCTTTAACGAAACTAATTAATTCTGTGAGATTATTGAGCAGCCACTGTGTATGACAAGAAAAACACTGGAAGCCATCGGTATTTGCGATCACTTCTCTATTCTGCCTTCTAAAGATGACTTGGGTTGTTTTTATTCAGATTTTAAAGTTCATTTTGTATTGAAAGTGAAAGTGGAAGTCACTCAGTCATGTCTCTTTGCAACCCTATGGACTGCCCATGGAATTCTCCAGGCCAGAATGGAGAATCCAGGTAGCCTTTCCCTTCTCCGGGGATCTTCCCAACCGAGGGATCGAACCCAGGTCTCCCGCATTGCCGGTGGACTTTTTACCAGCTGAGCCACAAGATTTTGTACTGGGGTACAGCCAGTTTACAATGTTGTGGTCGTTTCAGAAGAACAGCAAAGGAACTCAGCCGTACACATACATGTATCCATTCTCCCCCAACTATCCTTTCCCACCGCCCACCATGTTTGTTTTCTGAGTCTGTGAGTCTCTTTCTGTTTTGTAGATAAGTTCATTTGTATTGTTTGTTTTTAGATTCCACCTGTAAGTGAAGTCATATGATAGTTCTTCTCTGGAGGAGAAGTCAGAAAGAGGCTAGACTGTGCCCATGGTGGATAGATTAAACAAGCCCTCCAAGAAGAAAAGTCAGCATAAACAGTAGTGGTTGGAGAGCCGGTGTTAGAAAGAAATAACATGTAGGTGATTCTGAAAGGTGTGAAACTTTTAAGAAAAGAGTGGCGTATTTAAAGAGGATACTTTCATGATGTCTTCTTGTGATCAGTGTCACGACTCTCTAGTCTGGGTTAATTAGTAAAGCTTGGCCCTACTTTTCAAGTATTTTGATGATAGAACTTTGCCTGTGAGTATCTATGCCCACAAATGTGTTCTGTGCATTTAATAATTATATTAATATTAACCTCTAAAGAGTAATATGGAAGGATGGCTAGGCAAGGCCCAGTAATATGTAATATTTGAATTGTAACATCCCAAGAAAACAATTTGGTAGATATAGAAACTAAGAGAAATCATTCCCTGAATTTATATTTATAATTATGCCTATGATTATAAATGTATCAGATTTAATAATGAATATATTTCTACATCTTGCATATATTGAAAAAATTCACACTCATTATTCTTTTAACCCTTTGTATTTATTAAACAAAGTCAGTGTTATTGATTTGGTAATGATAAATTGATCTCAGTATATTTTTAGCCATAAGAGATTACTGTATTCTTATTTTTCTCCAGGTTTATATTTTTCTCCCATCTATCTTTATAGTAATTTGAGGCAGTAGAAATATTATAAATAACTTCAAAATGAATATTGCATTCTCTCATTGCTGTATAAAATACTTTATAAAAAGTCTTACAGGATTTCTCTAACATTATTTACTATATATGTTACATAAAGTAACAGTAGAGTTATTAACTTAATCATCTAACTAAACATTTTTCTTCAAATACGGCATGAACATGTATGTAAATTTAACAAAAATTGCAAACATTTTTTGTTTTCATGCTAAAATAAGGAAAATATATATTTGGCTGCTCAGTAATTTAAATTTGATAAATTTAATTGTACCATTCAATGGATTCTACATTTATTTTTCAACCAGATTTCACATAAATCTTTTAAATTCCTTACAGACTTTGAGTTATCTAGACTTACAGAAATGCTCAACATTTGATTCTATAATCTATACTTGTGAATTTAGTCTACAAAGATGTGCATGACTATTCCTTATAGAAAAGATTACAGTGCTTGGCGGGAAATTGAAAATTAATGGAAATCAGTAAACTTTGGTGAGAAATCAACTTAGTACAGGACTTCCTTACCTTATATTCTCATATATTTTCAGACCAAGTGACTTTTCAAACATTAAATGCTACTGTTTTGGTATATAATTTAACATGATAAAATAACAACTAAAATTTGGTATGAGCATGTTCATCTTAGTGCTTATATGATTACATTGTGTTTCTTTTATTGTGATGGTGAGGGCTATCACATTTAAATGTAAAGGAGAATAGTAGTCTCTTGGCATTTAGATACTTAGCATCAAATTTCAAATATTCATAATCAACAATAATTTCAGACAAACATCTACTTCTGCTTCATTGACTGCACTAAAGCCTTTGGCTTTGATCACAACAAACTGTGGAAAATTCTTAAACAGATGGTAATACCAGACACTTTTACCTACCTCCTGAGAAATCTGAACACAGATCAAGAAGCAACAGTTAAAACCGGATGTGGAACGGACTGGTTCCAAATTGGGAAAGGAGTGTTTGTCACCCTGCTTATTTAACTTATTTGCAAAGTACATCATGCTAAATGCTGGGCTGGATGAAGCACAAGCTGGAATCAAGATTGCTGGGAAAAATATCAATAACCTCAGATATGCAGATGACACCACCCTCATGGGAGAAAGTGAAGAGAAACTAAAGAGCATCTTGACAAAAGTGAAAGAGGAGAGTGAAAAAGCTGGCTTAAAACTCAACATTCAGAAAACTAACATCATGGCATCCGGTACCATCACTTCATTGCAAATAGATGGGGAAACAATGGAAAACAGTGACAGACTTTATTTTCTTGGGCTTCAATATCCCTGTGGATAGTGACTGCAGCCATGAAATTAAGACACTCCTTGAAAGAAAAGCTATGACCAAGCTATGCAGCATATTAAAAAGCAGAGACATGACTTTGGCAACAAAGGTCCGTCAAGTCAAAGCTATGGTTTTTCCAGTGGTCATGTATGGATGTGACAGTTGGACTATAAAGAAAGCTGAGCACCAAAGAATTGATGCTTTTAAACTGTGGTGTTGGGGAAGACTCTTGAGAGTCCCTTGGACTGCAAGCAGATCCAACCAGTCCATCCTAAAGAAAATCAGTCCTGAATATTCATTGGAAGGACTGATGTTGAAGCTGAAACTCCAATACTTTGGCCACCTGATGTGAAGAGCTGACTCACTGGAAAAGACCCTGATGCTGGGAAAGATTGAAGGTGGGAGGAGAAGGGGACAATAGATGATGAGATGGTTGGATGGAATCACCAACTTGATGGACATGAGTTTGAGTAAGCTCCAGGATTTGGTGATGCACAGGGATGCCTGGCATGCTGTAGTCCATGGGGTCACAAAGAGTCAGACACGATCCAGCGACTGAACTGAACTGATAGTCAACCTTAAAGTTACATGACAAATAGTAATCAGTAATTTTGCTAAAGTATTAATTTAAATCACTTCTGAATGGAGGCTTTTGTTGACAAAGGAGCTGATGGTACCTGGAAAGCTCAGTCAGGGCTGCTTTGTATTTCTTAACTTGTCCTATGTGTATTTTACGCTTCTTTTTGCCAGCTTTTGAGTTAAGGAAACCAAGTTATGCCAAACATTTTAAATAGAAAGTGATTTAATAAGTAATTGAGAGTAAATAAATCCACCTGCAATGCAAGAGACCTAAGTTTGATCCCTGGGTTGGGAAGATACCCTGGAGAGGGGAATGGAAACCCACTCCAGTATTCTTGCCTGGAAAACTCCATGGACAGAGGATCCCTGGCAGGTCAGTCCATGGGGGAGCAAAGAGTTGTACTCAGCTGAAGTGACTGAGCTCATACACACACAGACACATTTGGAGGCCCACAAGAGTGAATTTTATCTTAGGCCCAGGAGAGAGTAATTTTCAAAAGCCCCAGAACTGAGCCACTAGGGGAATTACTAATTCTGTAACTGACAAGAAACTCTCACTAGAGTATTTTAGCTCATGAAAACACCAAAATAACTGCTATCCAGGAAGTGTTCCCTACATCCATGGCCACTGTCCTTGTGAGAAAAGAATTTTTGTGTGTATTCACATTTTATCTAGCCCTTTACACTTTCATTTGTTAAATATGATGTACAACGCACATGATGTATTGGAACATCGTACGCATTTATTTAAAAGTAGATGCTCGGGGCTTCCCTGATGGCTCAGTGGTAAAGAATCTGCCTGCCAATGCAGGGGACATGGGTTCGGTCCCTAGTCCAGAAAGATTCCTCGTGCAGTGAGATAACTAAGCCCATGCCCCACAGCTACTGAGCCAGTGCTCTAGGGCCCATGATCCGCAGCAAGAGAAACTTCTGCAGTGAGAAGCCCATGCACTGCAGTGAAGAGTAGCCTCCACCCGCCACAACTAGAGAAAGCCCCCGTGCAGCCATGAAGACCCAGCACAGCCAAAAAAATTAAATAAAACTTAAAAAATGCATGCTCATGACATGTACTCAAAGATACTGTGATGCATTTTTTTCATGGTCCATGGTGATGCACCATGAAAGACCTTTAGACAGCAGTGGCCTAAAACCACTCTGCTTAGCCATATCCCTGGTTGGGTGCTGCTGGTAACACGTGCCTGCTCTATGCATGTTCTAGGAAAAGTGCAATTTAAAATTTTCAGGCAAGAAGGTGATCCTTGCCCTCTAGGACTAAAGCACGGGCTTTATTTAGCATGGAGTGCTGCATCCCATTGCCTTCTCAGCCTGATAACAAAGTCCATGACATTAAGCGCCTTCCTATGCCTGAAAAATAGCAGAAGGAGAAAAGGCAGAGGGAAATGCTCTCCACATCTGTTTTGTTTTCACACAACAGTGACAGAAAAACACAGTTTCTGCTGCCTGATTCCTCAAGCACATTTTCCAGCTCTCAATCAAACAGGAACTTAGTGGCCTTTCAGACCTCTCTGTTCCTCGGCAGATACATACTTGTCCCTTCCTGGCAGAGCTTCACATATTGTCTGAAACACACAACTAGATGTGTAATGGCTTTTTTGCAACCTTGGATTGTTCTCTGGGACCTGGCCACCTACACTGAGCAATAAGGGACAAAATTGAAGAAGCTTTTTAGCTTTTATAGCTTATTGATTTTTGTATTTTCTGATGTATTAGAGCAATTTTTCAAACGTATCCTCCTTACCTTGATATCTTGAGTGTGGAGAGAGGATTTCACATTTATTAGTTTTGCTTTAGTAAAAAAAAAAAAATATATATATATATATATATATATATATATATATATATAAATTCTCTGTATGTGTGTTATCTCAGAAATATAAATGGTTCAGTATTAAAAAAATCAATTCTTAGAGTAAAATTCAAAGATTGTGTGTGTGCAAGTGTTACATACAAAGCAGACAGCAAGGAATATACCCTTTCCAACAGGTAACAAAGATGGTTTTGCAAAGTACAATTTCTGGGCCATGATTACACTCAGAGATGCTCCATGCTTTTCAAAAGAAGAGTTCTACCATAATGGACAGTGTATAATGTGGTAAATACTTTTTTTATTACCTCTGATCATCCATGACAGCATTAAAGAAAGAAATGTGGCAGAAATGTCTTCTCCAGTGGGAGCAGTCTTTTCTCAGAGCTCAGAGACAAGGTGTGAAGCATTTCATGGTAAAGACTCTTTGAGGTTTTTCATTTTAAAATAATAGGTGCAAAACAAAATTACTTGTGGTATGCTAGTTCACTGTTGCACTCTAAAGAATTAATAGTTTCTATTTTAGAGAGAGTCTATTACTTGATAGTCATGAATTTCACTTGAGTATTTTCAATCCTTAAGATGGTTGAGAATCAGGCTGAAGTTTCCCCCTATTAATTATTATTTTTTTTTACAATAAATTCCTTGACTTGTCAGCATTCTTTTAAAAACCTCTAAACTCCACTCATCTATAATGTATTTGGATAGAGAAAGAAACTAAAAGCATCAAGGAAGTTTTAGAAACCTTGAGTTATCCTACCTCCAACCATGTCTCCTATTATTCTGATATAATGAGTGAACTTTACTGAATTTTATTTTCCTTGAGGTGATTTTTTGTTTGTTTAAGAGTGAGCTATTACAATATATAGAGCAAATTAGGTTAAATACATACTCCTGATTTCAAACAAATTACAATTTTAGATGTGTTTCTTACCAGTAATTAAATTTAAAAGGTTAAAAATATGGAAGACTTTTGATAAAGACAGTGAGCAAGCCAATCTTAAATGGTGGTACTAGTAAGTCAATTATCACATGATCGTTGTGCATTATTAAACCTCTCTGAGAATGGGTAGTTCATCTATAAATTGGGAATAATGATACCTAAACACAAGGCCATTTTGAGAAAAATAATAGAATGGACATAAAACACAGAGCCGAGTGTAGCGCACCCTAAAAATATGGCGATGTGTCTTCTTGATTGTTCCATCTTGCTGCTCATGAATTCATTTGATTCAGAGGGTACTGCAATTGAGAAATAGTCCTGATGGTGATTAGATGTAGTATAAGCATGGGAGATATGTGTTAAGGTCTCTAAATTCATGCCAGGAAAAAGGAATGGAGTGTATAAAAGAAAGAGAAGAAAAGAATAGACCCTGGAAGGAAAACACAGTAAAAACCTGCCTTCTAACGTTACCTAAGATTTACCCTGAGCTTTGAGATTATATGCACAGACTCTTTGATAGATGCTCCAAAGCCTTGAGCTGCTGTGAGGTTGGTTGATGAGCATTTCTTTCAACCAGTGTGGCTCTTGCCATCCTCGGGTCTTCAATATCAGTGGCCTGTTTTACATCATTTCCTGAGCCTCTGAAGCTATCAAAAGTTGTCCATCTTAATTTGCTCACTTGCATCTTCTGGCAGAGAACAACATGCCGGTGTGGAACATGCCCCCTTTGGTTCACTTCAGTGAGCCAAGGTGGGGGGCGGGTCTGATGGTTGGAAAACTGTCACTTCATTCTTCGCAGCTGTGTGAGTGCTCTGAAGAAAGATTGGGCGCCCCTCGGCTCCTGGTACAATGGGAGGAAATCTCCATATGGCCGCCACCTCGTTTCCTAGCCGGCATCTTCTTTTCATCCTTGAAAAGCAACCGCAAAGCATTAACCCATCAGTTCTGCTCTCGGAACAGAGAACAAAGGGGATCTGACAGCCCACTCTGTGATCATCCTACAGCAGATTTCTGGAGGCCAGCCCAGTCTTTGGAATTCTTACTCAAGTTCTGAGCAGTGATGAAATCCCCTTTGCCTGACCCTGATGGTTTTGACTTCAATTTTCTGACAACCAGGTCTGTTTTGAACAAAGGACAGAGAAGAGGATAGGAATTGAAGGGAGGAAGCTTTCTAATACATCCACTGAAAGCAATACAGCCTTGAGTAAACCCTGACCTACAGCGAATCTCTGACCACTACCTGAATGGATTATCTGTAATAATCCATTGTGATTACCTGATATACACTGGTTGTGTAAACTAGGTCTTCCAAAGTTTGAATTTTCTTAGGATCTGTCAATGGTTTCCATTTCTTCTATGACTTTCTTGTACTCTGCATTATATCATTTTCTCTTCATAAATGACCTCTTTTTTTTTTTTTTCTCAGCATTTCACTGATCTCAGGCATTTCACTGTATGACATTAGGTGGCAGAGAGAATATGACCCAAGCCAGAATATATTCAAAAGTGAAAAAGGTGCAGCAGATAATATACCCATCAGGTCTCTGGGACAACAGGACAGATAGGTATAAACTGGATCATCCCAGGCAAACTGTGACTAATGGTTCCCCTGATATATTGCTCCATTTTTTTTTTTTTTTCATCTATTATGAGTGCTAAAAGATTTTGCCAGTATTAGGCTTGGACTAAACATTTAGATGCAATTTTAAAGAATCATGTGTTATGGTGAGTTGAAGCAAGAAGAACTAGAAGTCAAAGAAGTAACTTCTAGTTGGATTCTGATCCTTCCCTAAAAGGAGCTATAGGGAAAATGCATTTAATAACATCTGCACTTAGAGTTGTAAGAATTAAATGAGACAGTATATTTGGAAATGTTTCATAAACTGCACAACCCAATCAATGTTGGAAAAAAAAAGTTATCCAAGAGCAAGGTGTGTTAAAGTAGAAAGTCATGGGTTGGTGCTACTATGTGAAAAAAACAAACGTTTTTAAGATGAGTCTTCATAATTAAATCTAAAATTTATATCAGTGGTAATAAAAGTTGGGGGGGATTATTTTCTGCTGTTTGCTAAGCTCTATTAGAAAAGTAGAAATAATTTATGAACCAATAGCTCTTAAGGGTCGTAAGGATTTTCAATCTACCTTAAAGGGTATCAAGCGAGCAGGGAAATAAGTTGTGAGAGCTAGAGAAAACAATTAATTGATTAAGCTAAGGTGTATACCTTCATAAGATTCCCCCAGGCAATAACCATAATTACCTGAATAGTTATATTTTTAAGGCACCAACATATGACTCATCCTTAATATGTGAAACTGTCACGTGACTGGGAAGTTACTGATTGAAATTTCTAAATTTTCACGGGAGGAGCAGAGGATACTGCAGGGGGGCGAGTCGGACGCGTTGGTGTAGAAGAATTTAACTTGATTTCTGCCTCATGGAGGCCAGCACTGACGTAGCTGGGTCGGACCCTGGTCCTGTATTTGTAGTCACTATTATTCCAAGAAATCACATGACGACTATATTTTGTATAATAATATGGCCTCACACACCTTACAAAACTTGAATCTTATTTACCCAAAAAGGATACCCAGGTATCTTCACAGCTGAAACCCGAGTCACTGCTTTAGTATGGTGTGTTATGAATCTCACCTGTATCTTCTGCCTATTTTTTTTTTTTTTTTTTTGGCCATGCACCACAGCATGTGGGAATGTGAGATCTTAGTCCCTGGACCAGACATGGAACTCGCGCCCCCTCCTGCAGTAGAAGCACAGAATCTTAAGCAATGGATCGCCAGGGAAGTTCCTCACCTTCACAGTTGTAAGCATCTCTTTCTTTATAAACTACAAGTATACACCATTTCTTTAAAATAGGGGTAGGATGTTCAGGGAAGTTTTGTGCACTGATGACAATGTTTTGTTTCAAATAGAAAGTAAAAAAAAAAAAATAGCAGTGCATTTGTGTAGGTGTGCATTTGTGTGTGTTGGGGGGCGATGAAGAGAAGGAGAAATTAAAGGAGAGAAAAGGAGAAGGAGGGGAGAAAGAGCTCACCGCGTTCCGGGTGATGTTACAGAAATAAGAAAGGTCCTTGCTGACATGCGGCTTTTGCGCTAATACAAGCAGCATGTGAACAAATAGACCTGTGGTTTTGATTGTGTGGAGAAAATAAAGTGATGTTCTAACAAGGGCCAAGGATGAGTTGGGTAAGCTTAGAAAGGAGGATCAGTGAAGACCACTCTTAAAATAATGGGATTTTAGCCTAGGCTGGAAGGACAAAAATGAGCCTGCCATGTCAAAAGCAAAGCTAACTTCCATCACTTTCAGCCTCTGAAACACTTTGGTGTATTTAAGGAATGAAAAAAAAAAAAAAGCTGACGTCAGAAAGCAAGGCAGAGAATATAGGAGACGCAAACAGAGCGATTGAGAGGGGTTAGCCCTGTCCCTCCTCTGAGCGGTTTATAATGAAGGGCGTGCAGTGTCATCTATGCTGGTGACCTTTAGAGACATGTGGGGTGGAGATCTCTTGGCATTTAATGCCCAGGGGCTTGTGATGGCAACCGTTCTGCAGTGCAAGGGACTGCTCCTCACAAGGCAGAATCCTCCTACTCAGAATGGCAGGAGAACCATCATCACACCTTTTCCCACTGAAAAACGCCTAAAGTCTTTTAATTCACGCTAAGGAGCTTTAGACTTTATTCTAAATGCATCGAGGCTAATATTTTATTCAGGGAGGTGATATAATCTGAATTAAGGGTTTAAATAGTCTGTAGCTCTATGGAAAATGGATGGTAGATGCCATTAATAGTATCATTTGGGGATTTGGAAAAAGTATATATTTGTAACCTACATAATACATTGTGACGTGATGTCTTCATATGAACTGTGACTACCTTTTTTTTTTTTTTTTTTTCCTGCCTCCCAAGTTGATTCTGTGCATTAACTGAAGGGAGAAAGAATATTTTAAAATAATGAAGCACTATTTTGGTTCCTATTTTTTGTATCATCTTTGGGATTTCCTCATCAACATAACCCCGAAAACACACAAAATATTGAATAAGATAACCTCAACCCCAATGTCTTCACAAACTCAAAGGAAAATACCAGTGATTTTGCATAAATCTGAGAGGCTAAATTACAGTCTTTATTAGCCTTTTAAAAGCCAACATCACAGTAAAATTTCAATCAAGCAACACATAACAGTTTAACCCTATGACTTAACATCCCTGCCAGATACCAGGCTGGCTTGAGGCACTTAGCTGAAAAGCTGAAGCCTCCATCACAGTAGAATGCCTCCTGCCCTTGCTAGAGGGTTCCTGTCCCCTTATTTTCTACATTCAGATGTTGTCTGAGATGAGTATTATGTTCCCCTTCACCCTTTGACCCCACTGGCCCCTGCATCCATTAATTCAGGACCTCATGTCAGAACATGTTCATTACCAGAATCCAACCACCTCTTGCCTAGTCTCAGTAAAATATCCAAATCCTCCGAACACATTTCCTTTTGCTTAATGAGGTGCCCAGGGGTAATGACAAAGGTTTCAGGCTGGGAGTGATATATACCAGCTATGGTCTGCTGGTGTAGGAGGTCATTGAAATATTACCTCCTCCCCCAGCCAAAAAAAATGCCATCGAAGAATCATAACTGCAAATCGAGAAGGGAATAAAGAGATCATTCAGTCTGTGCATTGCAAACACAAATATATACAGAGACAAGCAAGTAACAACAATGAGTGAAGGGGGCCCTGTATCGTCACTCGGAAGAGCTGGGATGCTGGGAGTGGAGACCGCGGCCCCCTGAGAACACACACTGTTGTCATCTGTCCCAGGACACGTCATGTGTCCCCACCCGCTGGTATTTTTTTCAGAAAAAGCTGCAAATCCAGACTATTATAGAAACAATCCTTGATTTCATGCTAGGGCTTCTCTGGCGGCTCAGACGGTAAAGAATCCAAAGGATCCACCCGCAGTGCAGGAGACCCGGGTTCAGTCCCTGGGCCGGAAAGATTCCCTGGCGAAGGGCACGGCAACCCACTCCAGTATTCTCGCCAAGGAAACCCATGGACCGACGAGCCCGGCGGCTACAGCCCATGGAGTTGCAACAAGTCGGACACCTGCGCGACTGCACACGCAATTTTCTAGCAGATGAAACAAAATCAGGCTGCCAATTTAAAATCTACGACTCGTCTAATCTCTCGATTACACCGCGATGCTAAAGCATGGTTCTAGAGTTAATAGAGAGAATGAAGGAGTTGTGATTAAAAAAACCAGAGATGGCTTGGTTTTTAAGTCATTACTTTTCTACATGTGATTGAATCAGCCTTTTCCTTTTTTCCTCTATACCTCTGTAGCCAAATGAGTCTCAGCATGCCTTCCAAGTACGTGTTTTCAGCTCACCAGAGCAGATTTATGTGGCACCTTCCGGCATGTCGAAGTGAGTATCAGTTCTTCATCCCACCAGCAGGCTGAAAGTTTTCAGGACTAGTAGAAATGTGATTGATCCACGGAGAAGATAAAAATATCTTCAGTTGCGGGTGTTTTCCTGTGGTATGCATTACAAGTTGCATGAAAATACTTTCCAGACTGGACATGAAAAAAGGAATAACAGACATATGTAAAGAATCAGATGCCGATTAAGGTCAGTTTGCTATATCCAAGGAGCTTTTAAAAGCATGGACAAGTTAAAAGAGCAGTATGTGTCATTTAACCAGTTTTATACGTCTGAGAAATGTGCATGCAGTCACTTCAGTCATTTCCGACTCTGTGCGACCCCATGGACTCCTCTGTCCATGAGATTCTCCAGGCAAGAATACTGGAGTGGGTTGTCATGCCCTCCCCCAAGGGATCTTCCTGACCCAGGGTTCGAACCCGTGTCTCTTACGTCTCCTACATTGGCAGGTGGGTTCTTTACCTGCTCACAGGTAAATGTGAGCAGTTATTAAATATAAATTAAGTAGAATGCAATTTTTACAGATTTTGAGTAGCTATGGGTAGTATTTCAATAATCATAGTAATAAAATTGTACTAGTCATATTTACTGCATGAATTGAAGGTAAATAAATTTGTGTTTGTTTTTGTTAAAGGTCTAATTATATATATATATATATATATATAATTTCAGGAGTTGACATCTTTCTTAAAGATTATTTAAAGTGGTAATTTTGAGGAAAGTCTGACATAAGGAGGGTTATTCAGAGTTCATATTTAAGAGGGCAGTTTATGTGCAAGAGGGAAATATGATTAGTTCAAAACTGTTATTAATAAAGAAAGAAATCTTAAATTATCTTTAAGGAAAATACACATACAAACACACATATATATGAAATAGCTATAAACATGAGTATAAGAAGTTGGCAAGGGGGGAAACAAATGAAAAAAATCATCTACTCATGCAATCATCCAATGGTTCCTTAGATTTTTTTTTTCATCTACTATGAAGCTAGGTAGCTAGCCAGTAAGGTACAGGTAGAAGAGAGGATTTGTGTCACAGATTAACTTTGGTTGTAATGAATTTCAAGTTTCAAATTGTACTTGAATGTCAGTGCTCTGGAATTGTTCAACCTATATTGCTCATTGATTAGAGTTAAAACATTTTAAAGATATGGGAAAACTCATTATTATGGGGTTCATATTAACAGAATTTATCTGAATAATTTTGAAACTTATCTACTGATCTTTATTCATTCTAGTGTGTGCGTGCTCAGTCATGTCCAGCTGTTTGAGACCATCAGGCTCCTCTGTCCATGAGATTTTCCTGGCAAGAATACTGGAGTGGGTTGCCCTGTCTTCCTGACCCAGGGATTGAGCCCCAAACTCCTGCATTGGCAGGTGGATTCTTTACCACTGAGCTGCAAGGAAGTCCTTCATTCTAGCATTTATTAGCAATAATTATGATAATAATTACGATAACTTGTTTATAAGCTCTATGGTTAGAAGCTCAATAAAGAACTTCTTTACTACATTGAGCGAGCAATAAAATTTGGCAGTGAAATTCTAAATGGTAGATCCCTAATCCAGTTATGACAGTTGCAATCTCTATTTCGACTTCTATTATCCCAGGCTTCTATCATCCCTAAGTTTACCAAAATTCACAATAGAAAGATTTTTTTTTCCCATTTTTAATGCAAATATGAATTGAATGATTTCTATATGCTTGATCTTTTTACAGGAATTAGGGACCCATCAGTTAACATAGGAAAAAAAATCCCTTTGTTGGCAATGGACAGGGAGGCCTGATGTGCTGCAGTCCACGGGGTCACAAAGAGTTGGACACAACTGAGCGACTGAACTGAACTGATGAAGCAGGGAAGTGTTTTTATAGTGCCTAAAGATAAACAACAAACTTGAACAACATAGGAGTTAGGGATGCTGACCCTGTAACAGTCAGAAATCCATGTATAACTTAACAGCCAGCCTTCCATACCGACAGTTCTATATCCATCGAATCAATCAACTCAAGATCATGCAGTACTATAGTAGTGATAGGGTAGTTATTGGAAAAAAATGTGCATATAAGTGAACCTGTGTGGGTCAAACCTCTGTTGTTCAATGGTCAGCAGTAGCTTATCACTATATTAAATGGAAGGCAATGCAGAGTGTTGCAGGCGGGGAAAGGAGTTGTAACGTCACATCTTTGGCTAGAAAAGGTCTCGGCGAGAGGTTGCGTTTGAGGGAAGACCTACAGCTGGTGAAGAAGTAAAGTGAAAGTTAATCGCTCCGTCCTGGCCAGCTCTTTGGGATCCCATGAACTGGATCGTCTGTTCCGCCAGGCCCCTCTGCCCATGGGATTCTCCTGGCAAGAATATGGAGCAGGTAGCCATTTCCTCCTGCAGGGATCTTCCCGACCCAGGGATTGAGCCCGGGTCTCCTGCACTGCAGGCGGACTCTACTCTTTGAGTCACGAGGGAAGCCAGTGAAGGAGGAAGCAATGCAGCTATTTCAGAGGGAACAGAGCAGGGTGTGAGAAGAACGCAGGAGAAGGCCTGGGGTTGGAGGACACTTGCATGTCCGTGGAACTGCCAGGAATGGCAAGGAGTCCCTGTAGGCTGGAGAGCAGGTGGGGAGGGTTGACAGTGTCGAGGCTCCTATGTGTGAGAGCTTCAGGAATGATGGGCCGGGTCCCGGAGGAGCCGCGTAGGAACTTAGGAAACTCCAGATCTGACTCTGAGTGATATGCGAAGACACTGAATTCTTGTGGTGGTGTATACCCCCGTCAGATAACAAATGACCACACACTTGGTGGTGTCTCACACCCAACTTATTATTCACAATTCTGTAGGACCGAAGTTCAAATATGCCAAACCAGGTTCTCTGCTCCAGGATAGATATCAAGAGGCTAATAGGGGAATAAAATGGAAGTCAGTCTTACAGTATATTCAGATAACTCTTCTCATACTTCTCTTTAATTTATATTTTCTTATTTAATTCATTTATAAGCTATACTACTTTAAGCTTCTGAATGCTTTGATAGAGTTAAAATGAGATAAAATCATAAGTATACTTCCCACTCACTTCATAATGTCTTGTCATTCACATGTTTTGAGATTTTTCTAGGTATTTATCTTTAACTAATCCTGTTCATTCATTTGACATCTATTTCTGGGAGGAATCTCTGAATGTTATTTTTAACTCTTTTGGCCCATTAACACTTCTTTTGTGTTTAATACTGCATTTATGTTGGTGTTACCACAGGAAAACTAAAAAAAATAATATCAATATTTATAAAATAATATTCATGAAAAGTAATTTATATACTTGGAAAATGTTTTTGACATTCTACTCAAGAAGATCCTCTAATATTATCTGGTGGCACGTAAGTTAATCCATATTTTTTGCCTTTCGGATATAAGGAACAACATGTTGTCACTAGAAACACTGTCTGCTGACTTGGCATTCATGAAATTCACTCAGCCTAAATTGTGGGGCTAGTTCAGCCTATAAGATATGAAATCATTCAGGTTTCTTAAAGGGAATAAGAATAGCTTCACCCTCAAGCCTCCATTTCACACATCATCACTCAAAATATCTTCACATTTTATAACCTTTTGAAAAATCATATTTATCAGCACTTTTAATATAAGATTCTGGGCATGTTTCCTTGTTGCTTTTGATATTTGTTGTTGATATTGCTATTTTGTTTTAATTAGTGTAATTGGTATTATAGTGCAATTAGCATTTTATTATTCTTTGTATCCAGTCAACTTGGAGAATACTAGAGTATGAGTTACTGGCAGATACTCTGGCTCTTATTATATTGAAAATTTCTTATTTTGCATACTGATTGAATGACCATCTGTCCCAATTTTTCATCTCCAAGTTTAAGTATTTGTAATATCATGAATTTGGAAAAAGCAAGATCCTTGGTAAGTTATAATAGGGCCTGTAGTGCATGAAAATAACAGAATATTAATGACATGCAAATTGACTGAAAAGAGTTGAAATAACTCCTCTAACACCTGATCTATTCCATTTAGCAACTGACTTTCTTACTTCAACTTAACAGTCTATGCATTCATAGTTTTCTTGGCTATTTGGTCTTCAAACCAATGAATCTAAGTGTGAGCGTGAGCACCTAATTTTTATGTACCAGGAACTGCTTCATTGTTGGTCACCAAAAACGTTGCCTTCTGGTAGATGAAACAATTGAGCAGGGTAGTAATCCAACTCTGAGGCTACAGCTATACTCCTTTTATATCTATTAAACTGTGAAGTCAAGTGAGGTTTTCAGTTTATGCTCATTCAAAGCTGTGCTACACAGCATCAGGGGCTCTGAACCACTGCAGGATCTCTATTTGAAGCACTGGGGAATTGGTCAATAGGAAAAAATTAATAATGAGCCAATTTCCAAACATCTATGGTCTCGTTACAAAAGTCTCTGTAAGACTTTTGGATCACTATAGTTTTAATTTTAATTGTACTGAAACCATTATTACAGCCTGTATTCAGCTGTATCCATTTCTAGGAAAATGTAAGAAGAAAAAAATGAGAGATGAGGAAAATAACATAGCTAAATAAAATAAAAACTAAAGAAAAAACTTCAACTTGTCTTTTTCTATAAAGAAATAGAGTTGATTTTTGCTTTGGGAAAATGTTTTTCCTTAAATTTTTACTAGTCTTCCAAATACCAGAGAACCAATTAGCACTATAAAGAGATTTATTTTATGATAGATACTGATGCATGTTGTTTTGAATAAAATGTACTTATAATAGATAAATTTTCTTTTTTGCCCCAAAATTCTACACTCTAAATCATGAAAACATGTTTATTTCTTTAATAGATCCTGGAATAAATGAGCCAGATATTAAATACACAATAAATATGCTTTGTTATGTAAAAATTCTTTGGCCAAATTAAATTAAAAATTTCCATTTTGACTTTACAAAACAGAAGCTCAGTGTTTTGATGAACATGTAGTTTTGATGAACATGTAGTTTTGATGAACACGTAGTTCACTAATTTATAGTGAAATCATCAAAGAAGTCACTCACATTTCTACAAGTATTTGTCATATTTTATTCTCAAAGGACTACAGAGTGATTTTCAGTCCCTTCCCAATACTCCTCTAAATCAGTTTTGGATCTATTTATCTATGTATTGGATTGACATACTATTTGATTAGAATGATGAATTCAGTTAAAAGGAAAAAACAGTTTTGCACAATGGGCACAACCTAAGAAATTAACTGCATAACCATATGGTTTATTGGAAATGTTTACCATAAAACATAAATAAACTAACAACAACATCATATTATATTGTTAAATTTAATTCGGTTTGTTTTGGGTTGGGAAGAAAGTAAACTTTTCAGTAACAATATGGCTTTATTTTAAAACAATTTCTTAATTTATATTGCAATTTAATTTTCAGTTTTAGAGTTCATTTTCTCCTTCAACTATTGTGAAACATAGTTAAATATTTACAGTGAAGATTTAGATCTATAAAAGTGGAGAGATACTATTTATATTATTGTCTTTTTTAATACTTATTGAGAAAGTTTTTATTTCATAATAAATTATCTCAAATATTTAAAAACTTTAGAAAATGTTTTCATATAAATAAGGATTAATACATTTTACTTTATAAAACATTAAATTTTACAAATTCACTTTGTATGTACGTGAATTTTTCATATAATAAAATTTACTTGCATAATGGTTAATTGAAGTTTTCCTATTTTTTAAAAACACAACTTTGTCAAAAATTATTTCAAGTAAACTAATTGTCCTGAATTCATAAATAGACACTTGAATATACTGGAAAATTATACAAAGATATTATTATTTTATGTGAAAAGAAGTATATTTTAAAATTGATTAATGATATTAAATTACAGTAAGGGAAGTACTTTAAAATAATATTCTGCTGCATTATTTTTGAAACAGTCCTTTGAACTTATTAGAAGCTCAAATTCAATGCTTTTTTCATCACTTTTTTAACAGTGATCTTTAAAATCCCTGTGTGATTTGTTGAAAATAACATCATCTGTGTTTTTAATATTGTATCAGAACTCATATATTAATATTACAGGTTAAAAGCATCTTACTTTTAGACATGGATTCTTTTTTATTTTTACCCATGAACATTAAAAAGTGTATTTCAAGTTCTAAAACATGAATACAACTCCAGTGAAACTGAGAGTATAAATGGAGTATATAAATACACTAATATGGAGATTTTGCATTCCATCCGTTTATTGTCACTCACTCTCATGCATTTCACCTGCAAATATTTATCAAGCATTTGGTATTTATGAGAGGTGATATTAGACATTTGGGATACAACAGTAAATATATCTAAGGAGACCCTGATGTCATAGAATTTACAGTTCAGCAATCAGAAAAGAAATATAAGGAATCCAAATTAGAAAAGAAGTCAAACTTTCATCATGCAGATGACATGATACTCTACATTGAAAGTCCTAAATATGCTACCAGCAAACTACTAGAGCTCATCAATGAGTTTGGTAAAGTTTCAGAATACAAAATTAATGCACAGAACTCTTTTGCATTTCTATACACTTACAATGAAAGGTCAGAAAGAGAAATTAAAGAAACAATCCCACTTATCATCACATCAAAAAGAATAAGATACCTAGGAACAAACCTGTAATAAGGAGACAAAGAGCTGTACTCTGAAAACAGTAAGACACCAATGAAAGAAACTGAAGGTGACTGAAACAGATGGAAAGATATACCATATTCTTGGATTGGAAGAAACAATATTGTCAAAATGACCATACTACCCAAAGCAATCTACAGATTCAATGCAATCCCTATCAATTATTTTTTCCACAAATCTAGAACAACAACAACAACAAAATAATTTATATAGAAACACAAAAGACCCTGAATAACTAAAGCAGTCTTGAGGAAGAAAAAGGGAGCTGGAGGAATCAGATGCTCTGACTTCAGACTACTACAAGGCTACAGTCATCAAAACAGTAAGGTACTGGCACAGAAACAGAGATCAACAGAACAGAATAGAAAGCCTAGAAATAAACCGACACAGCTCTGGGTAATGACCTACAAGAAAGGAAGCAAAAATATACACTGGAGAAAAGATACTCTCTTTAGTGAGTGGTTCTGTGAAAACTGGACGGCTACATAGAAAAGAATGAGCATAGGAACTTCCCTGTCAGTCCAGAGGCTAGGACTTTGCCTTCCAATGCAGACAGTGCAGGTTCGATCCCTGGTTGGGGAACTAAGATCCCACATGCCTTGTGGCCCCAAAACCAAAGCATAAAGCAGAGACAATATTATAACAAATTCAATGAAGACTTTAAAAATGGCCTGCATCGAAAAAAAAAAAGGAATGAAAGTAGAACATTCTCTAACACCATACACACACACACAAAGAACTAACAATGGATCAAAGAACTAAATATAAGGTTGGAAACTGAAACTCTTAGAGGACATAGGCAGAACACTCTTTGACATAAGTCCTAGCAGTGTCTTTTTGGATCTACCTCCTAGACTAATAAAAATAAAAAGAAAAATAAGTAGATGAGACCTAATTAAACTGAAAAGCTTCTATACATCAAATGTAAAAGTTGCTCAGTTGTGTCTGGCTCTTTGTGACCCCATGGACTGTAGCCTGCCAGGCTCCTCTGTCTGTGGATTTCTCCAGGCAAGAATACTGGAGTGGGATGTCATTCCCTTCTCCAGAGGATCTTCCCAACCCAGGGATTGAACTCAGGTGTCCTGCATTGCAGGCAGATTCTTTACTATCTGAGTCACCAGCAAAGTCCTCTACATATCAAAGGAAACTATAAACAAAATGAAAAGACAACACACAGAATGGGAGGAAATATTTTCAAATGAAGCAACCAAAAAGGGATTACTCTCCAAAATATATAAACAATTCATGCAACTTTATGTCAAAAAACCAAAAAATAATATAATAAATTAAAAAATGGGCAGAAGACATAAATAGACATTTATACAAAGTAGACACATACAGATGGCCAAAAAGCACATGAAAAGGTGATCAACATTACTCTCAGGTAAATGCAGATCAGAACTACAGTGAACTATCACCTCACACAGGTTAGAATGAAAATGAAAGTGAAAGTCACTCAGTCATGTCCAACTCTTTGCGACCCCATGGACTATACAGTCCATGAAATTTTCCAGGCCAGAATACTGGAGTGGGTAGCCTTTCCCTTCTCCAGGGGATCTTTGTAACCCAGGGATCAAACCCAGGCCTCTTGCATTGCAGGCAGAGTCTTTACCAGCTGAGCCACAAGGCAAGGTCAAGGAAACTGGAGTGGGTAGCCTATCCCTTCTCCAGCAGATCTTACCAACCAAGGAATCGAACTGGGATCTCCTGCATTGCAGGCAGATTCTTTACCAACTGAGCTATGAGGGAAGCCTGCAGGTTAGAGTGGCCATCATCAAAAAGTGTATAAACAGGAAACTCTGGAGAGGGTATAGAGAAAAGCAATGCTTCTACATTGTTGGTGGAATGTAAATTGATACAGCCACTATAGAGAAGAGAATGTAGGTTCCTTAAAAAAAACAAAAACCAGAAACAGCAATAGAACTACCATATGATCCTACAAGGCCATTCCTTGGCTTATATCTAGAGAAAACTATAATCTGAAAAGATACATGCACTCCAGTGTTCCAATAGCCAAGACATGGAAGCAACACAAATCTCTGTTGACAGAGGAATGGATAAAAAAAAATGTGGTGTATATATACAATTGAATATTACTCAAAGAATGAAATAATACCAGTGATGAAGATTATCATACTAAGTGAAACAAGTCAGACAGAGAAAGGCTAATATCATATGATATCACTCATGTGTGACATGTAATTTTAAAAATGATACAAATGAAAAAAATAATGATACAAATGAACTTATTTACAAAACAGGAGCAGACTTACAGATATCAAAAACAAACTCATGTTCATCAAAAGGGAAACAGGTGGGGGAGGAATAAATTAGGACCTTGGGATGAACACGCACACACTGCTTGTATAAGACAGGCAACAAACAAGAACCTACTGTATAGCACAGGGAACTCTACTTCATGTTTTGCAATAACCAATTTGAGAAGAGAATCCGAAAAAGAATAAATCTATGCTTATGTGTAATTGAATCACTTTCCCGTATACCTGAGGCTGACACAACATTGTAAATCAACTCTGCTCCAATAAAATAAATAATTTAGAAAGAATGTACATTTTCAGTATGTATTTTATGTGGATGTGATGGGAACAAACGGTACATAAATAAGTAAAAACAGCCACTGTGACGATTAGTTTTACGAGTTAGCCTGACTAGGCTAAGGAACGCCTTGGAAGCTGGCGTTTTCAAAAGAGATCAAATCTGAATCAGGAGAGTGAGGAAAGATGATCGGTCCTCAGCAGTGTGGGTGGCCACCATCCAGTCCTTGAGGGCCCGAATAGAAGAAAATGACGGGAGAAGGGCAATTTCTCTTTCTCTTTCTGAGCCTGGACATCCATCGTCTTCTTCCCTCAAGCCCTGGAGCTCCGGGTTCTCTACACTCTTAACCCTGGGACCTAGACCAGTGGGCCCTGGTTCTCAGTTCTTCCCACAGGCTGAAATGCACCAGTGGTTGTCCTGGGGCTCCAGCTTGCACTGAACATCACGGCAGGTCACGGGACTCCTTGGCCTCCAGAGCAGCCTGAGCCAAGCCCTGTGATAATATAGCTCTCTCTTGAATCTCCGCCTTTGCCTCTCTACATTTACATCTGCATCTACATCTATCCCACTGGTTCTGCTCACCTGGAGACCCCTGACTAGTATACCCGCCTACAGTGTGCTTACTCCTTGGAAGGAAAGTGATGACCAACCTAGACAGCATATTAAAAAGCAGAGACATTGCTTTGCCAACAAAGGTCCGACTAGTCAAGGCTATGGTTTTTCCAGTGGTCATGTATGGATGTGAGAGTTGGACCATAAAGAAAGCTGAGTGCCAAAGAATGGATGCTTTTGAACGGTAGTGTTGGAGAAGACTCTTGAGAGTCCCTTGGACTGCAAGGAGATCCAACCAGTCCATCCTAAAGGAAATCAGTCCTGAGTGTTCATTGGAAGGACTGATGCTGAAGCTGAAACTCTAATACTTTGGCCACCTCATGGGAAGAGCTGACTCATTTGAAAAGACCCTGATGCTGGGAGGGATTAGAGGCAGGAGGAGAAGGGGACTACAGAGGATGAGATGGCAGGATGGTATCACCGACTCGATGAACATGAGTTTGAGCAAGCTCTGAGAATTGGTGATGGACAAGGAAGCCTGGCGTGCTGCAGTCCATGGGGTTGTAAAAAGTTGGACAGAACTGAGTGACTGAACTGAACTGAACTGAGTTATGAGGGAAATGAGGGGAGTGAGACAGGCCAGAGTGAGACACACCAGTCAGGGCCACATCGTAAAAAGCTGATGAGGTTTTGTTTCTTGTTTTAATTGTGCTGGAAAGCCATTTAAGCTTTTAGGTAGAAAATCAAAGGATATGATTATTTTTAAAATGCTATTCTGGTTACTCATTTAAAATGTACTGTAGGGGGTGGAGGCTGTGAATTAAAATTCATATTTTATGTAAAAACAAGAAAAATTTCAACATAAATATTCTCCTCTGCTCTTTGACCTCCTCTCTCCCTGCACTTTGCTTTGTATATCTGCATTATACATCGGCCAAAATTTGCCTATTGGCAGGGATACCTGTTGAAGCCTAAAGAGCAACTTTCTCCTATCGTCAGGACAGTTTGTTAAAGGATAGCATTCCTTCTTGACCTTGCAAAGGATCACATAACCCATCACAGTGATGGTTAAATCTGGATTATGTAAACTGTCAATATTATCTCATTTGACATGCAGCCCTGTCTCCAAAAAAAAAAAAAAAAAAGTTATGTAACTGTGGCTTGACTTCTAACTGATGGGACAGTTCTCAGAGTTTTCTGATATGCTCTTCCAGGGTTATAATCCTCAAATATGACTCAAATAAAAATTTTCATCTTTCATAGATCAAGTGGTTAATTTTTCGTTGACAAGGCAAAATGTTAGCTTAGAGATTAATGAATAAAATCAACAAGCCTACACTATAGTACAGTCAAAAGAGAGTAGAAATTAGGACAAGGATGGTAGAAGAAGCTGAAATGATGAGAAGTAGACACATTTGGAATATATTCTAGGATTAATATGCATAGTCTTGAGATGCTAATACATAGTATTCTTCATTGTCCTCCATATTCTCAACCCAACTTTTGTCCCAGTTCTTTATTTTCCTCTTTTTACAAAATCAAGATACAATATCAAAAATCCTTACGTTAGGCCCAGGTGCAGACTTATGCCCTAGGTGCATATTGTTGACTATTCTTTCTTCATGGTAGTTGAATGTTAACCAAAAAGCCAAGATCACTCTGGCAAAGTATTTGTTATTTAGAAATTATAGGAACTTTTAATAAAATGATCATTATTTAAAATGTAAGTCAGTCATTTTCGGATGAGGAAATGTAAGCTCCAAAAGGGAAGGGATTTATCACATATCACAACCTATCTTCAGCATTCATCACTTTGCTGGGGCATATTACTAATACATGCTCAACAATATATTTTTCAGAGGACAAAGTAACATACCTTATTAGTGTCAGGGCTGGAACTCTAATGCAAGTCTCTTACCTTCAAAGTAGATCTCTTAAATCCTTTTCTTCTTCTTAAATTCAAATCTGGAATCTCAAGTTTCATTGTAGTCCTGAGTCCAGGTGTAGAAAACATCTGGAAGATAGGTTATTATACATTTTTGCCATAATCTTTTATTTAAGGAATAACCTTTAACATTTTAAGCACCTAGTTATCTCTATTTACCACATAATAGCCTGAAGAGTGGTGTTTATGCCACAGCTCACAAATGAGAGATCAGAGGCTCGAAAGCTTGTGTCAGGGTCTCAAGGTGACAGAAATAGGTGTCAACAGCAAATTTAATTCTAGACTATTCGACACCAAATCCTGTACTTACGAACTCTATGACAAGAGATAACTCACAGCACCCAAGCTTTTGATTGAAAAGAATTTGAAAATCACCATCTTAGTGTTCATTTTATTTTTAACTCTTGCTAATGAAACAAATATGTAAAACTATTGAATGACAAAATCAGCCCTGTCTTACCTCTTCTTACCACTTCTATTATTGCTAATTTGTTTGCTTTTATGATCTAAGTCTGAAAAAGCAAGTGGAAAATCTTAGATTTTGCTATAAATTTATATTTAAATAATATAAATCTATAAATCTAAATTTAGATTTTTAGATAAATATATACATTCTTATATAAAAGAATATTACATTGACATTATTAAATATTGTCTGAGCCACCAGGGAACCCCAAGTTAACACGTATGTACCCCCAAACCAACTTGCAAATTGAATTGCTACCAAACTGATGACGTTTTCTACATAGTTCCTGTAAACACAATCTACTAACTTAATAAGGTGGCTATCAATCCCATGGAATTCTGTATGAAATAAAGATGTAATATGCAGGATTTTAATCAGTGGATATGAAACAGTAACATCATCACAGTTTTTTTTTCTTTTGTTTTGCTTTATATTTTAAATATATTGTTAAATCAAATCTGAACTTGGCTGAAGAAAAACTATTTGAAAAGACTATTGTAAAAGGAAGAACACTCAGACCTTGAAATCTGCAAGCATCTCAAAATCAAACAGGAAAAAAAAAAAAGCTTTTCTTGAATAGGGAGGAGTAAGCAAGGTCAGCAAGAACTTTGAGGGGAAATCATTCAAGCAGGTGGGCATGAGCAGATAGCATGACTGGGCTGATTGAATAGGAAATGTTTCTTGCTGTGACCAGCTAATTATCAGAGTGAGCTTCTAAGGGAGCATGTACTGTCTCTTAGTAATTCCTTAAAAATGGGAGTAAAGCTAAGGTTCATAGGATTAAAGGAGGAGAGAAGGCTAATTAAATTTTGTCTGGGCCACATGAATGAGTAACTAATGGGGAATTGTGTACAACTGGTCAGCCTCTCTCTTGTTTAAGATGGATGGTGTCTGTCTTTAAATATTGTTAGAAATGTCATGAAAGTCATTGTTAAGTTGAGGTGGGCTGACCTTCACGTTCATGTTGGCCTTAAAGAGACTTGACAAGAACTACGCCTAAGAATGTACTAAAGCGGCAAGCAAGATGGCAATATAGGAGGCTTCTGAGATCCCCTAACACACTGAAATTCTTTCTCTTTGAAAGAACATACGTGAAACAATTCCCTCTGAAAAAAAAATCTAGAAAATATTATAGCAGAGTAGACAAAGGGGAAAACATCCACATCAAAATGACAGGCTCTAGGGGATGAGTGAGAGGCCACCTAGAGACCAGTGCTGCTTATAGACACCACTCTTGCCTTCTCCCTCCAGTCAGCTCCAGGAAAATTCCTTGAAGGAGCTTTTATGCATATCCTAGCACCCCAGCTTTATTAGCTGCTGACAAGAGAGAGGTTCCCAAATGTCTGGTTCTGTTTGTGAGTCCCACTCTCACAAGATACCAAACAAAGAAGCAATTTTTTTCTTATTCCAGTTTTATTGAGATATAATTGACATATAGCACTGTATAATTTGGGGCTTCCCTGGTAGCTCAGCTGGTAAAGAATACACCTGCAATGCAGGAGACCCCAGGTCAATTCCTGTGACTAAGCACAACAAACACAGCTATATAAGTTAGAATGATGGAATGCTTCAAAAAGCGAGTGTCATCCTTAAAAAGGGGCCATGCTAATCTTCTCTGCATCATTCCAATTTTCAGTGTATGTGCTGCCAAAGCAAGCACCAAAGAAGTAATAAGAACCAACTATTCTAATGCTCATGATGCTAGGAAGAATGTATTAGCAGAAGGAAGTATAGCAAAGATTAGTACAAAAACGAAGACTTAAAAAATTAGAAAAAAAAATCAATGAAACTAAATGCTATTGTTTTGAAAAGATAAGCAAAATTGATATACTGTTAGCTAGACTAAGAAAAAAGAAACGAAGACTCAAAATTATAAATGAAAAAGGAAACATTACAGTGGATACCATACCAATACAAAGGATTGTAAGAGAGTACTATAAAAACTTATACACCAACAAAGTGGACACCATAGAAGAAAGGAATAAATTCTTAGAAACAGACAACCCACCAAGTTGACTCATGAAGAAATCAAAAATCTGAACAGAACAATTTGGCAACCCACTCCAGTATTCATGCCTGGGAGATCCCATTGATGGAGGAGCCTGGTAGGCTACAGTTTAAGGGGTTGTGAAGAGTTGGACACAACTGAGTTACTGAACTAAGAGAGCTAATTCAGTAATCAAAAGCTTCAAAAATAACGAAAATTTCAGAAATAGAGGATCTTACTGGTAAATTCTGTCAATCATTTAAAGAAGATTAATACCAATCCTCCCTGTTATTTGCCCTGGGCCAAACTATGGTGCAGGTAATGAAGATAATGGCGACCTCCTTCAAAAGCTCCATGCACACACTAGACTCAGTGCTCCAAGCCTGCGGCAGGCCAATGCCAACCCACACCACCACCAAGGACTCCTGAACACTCACGGGCGAGTCTGACTCACCATTGATAATATTATTTGCAGCCAAAGATGGAGCAGCTCTATACAGTCAGCAAAAACAATACCAGTACCAGACAATGAACTCCTTATTGTGGCTCAGACAATGAACTCCTTATTGTCAAATTCAGACTTAAATTGAAGAAAATAGGGAAAACGACTAGACCATTCAGGTATAAGCTAAATCAAATTCCTTACAATTATACAGTGGAAGTGACAAATAGATTGAAGGGATTAGATCTGATAGGCAGAGTGCTTGAGGAACTATGGACAGAGGTTCATGACACTGTACAGGAGGCAGGGATCAAGAATATCCCCGAGAAAAAGAAATGCAAGAAAGGCAAAATGTTTGTCTGAGGAGGCCTTACAAATAGCTGTGAAAAGAAATGAAAAGCAAAAGAGAAAAGAAAGATATACCAAATTGAATGCAGAGTTCCAAAGAATAGCAAGGAGTGATAAGAAAGCCTTCCTCAGTGATCAGTGCAAAGAAATAGAGGCAAACAATAGAATGGGAAAGACTAGACATCTCTTCAAGAAAATTAGATATACCAAGAGAACATTTCATACAAAATGGGTACCCTAAAGGGAAGAAAGAGTATGGATCTAACAGAAGCAAACAATATTAGAAAGAGGTGGCAAGAATACACAGAAGAAGTATTTAAAAAAAAAAAAAGATCTTCACTACCCAGATTATCACGAATGGTGTGATCACTCACCTAGAGCCAGGCATCCTGGAGTGTGAAGTCAGGTGGACCTTAGGAAGCATCACTACAAACAAAGTTAGTGGAGGTGATGGAATTCCAGGCGAGGTATTTCAAATCCTGAAAGATGATGCTGTGAAAGTGCTGCCCTCAATATGCCAGCAAATTTGGAAAACTCAGCAGTGGCCACAGGACTGGAAAAGTTCACTTTTTATTCCAATCCCAAAGAAAAGCAATGCCAAAGAATGATCAAACTACAGCACAATAGCTCTCATCTCACACACTAGCAAAATAATGCTCAAAATTCTCCAAGCCAGGCTTTAATAGTACATGAACCATGAACTTCCAGATGTTCAAGCTGGATTTAGAAAAGGCAGAGGAACCAGAGATCAAATTGTCAGCATCCATTGGATCATCAAAAAAGGAAGAGAGTTCCGGAAAAACATCTACTTCTGCTTTATTGACTATGCCAAATAGTTTGACTGTGTGGATCTCAACAAACTGTGGTAAATTATGAAAGAGATGGGAATACCATACCACCTGACCTACTTCTTGAGAAATCTGTATGCAGGTCAGGAAGCAACGGTTAGAACTGGACATGGAACAACAGACTGGTTCCAAATAGAGAAAGGAGTTCACCAAGTGTGTATACTGTCACCCTACTTATTTAACTTATATGCAGAGTACATCATGAGAAACGCTGGGCTGGAGGAAGCACAAGCTGGAATCAAGATTGCCGGGAGAAATATCAGTAACCTCAGATATGCAGATGACACCACCCTTATGGCAGAAAGTGAAGAAGAACTAAAGACCCTCTTGATGAAATTGAAAGAGGAGAGTGAAAAAGTTGGCTTAAAGCTCAACATTCAGAAAACTAAGATCATGGCATCTAGTCCCATCACTTCATGTCAAATAGGTGGGGAAACAGTGTCAGACTTTATTTCTGTGGGGCTCCAAAATCACTGCAGATAGTGACTGCAGCCATGATATTAAAAGACTCTTGCTCCTTGGAAGAAAAGCTATGACCAACCTCGACAGCATATTAAAAACTAGAGACATTGCTTTGCCAACAAAGATCTGTCTAGACAAACCTATGGTTTTTCCATTAGTCATGGATGGATGTGAGAGTTGGACTATAAAGAAAGCTGAGCGCCAAAAAAAATTGATGCTTTTGAACTGTGGTGTTGGAGGAGACTCTTGAGAGTCCCTTGAACTGCAAGGAGATCCAACCAGTCCATCCTAAAGGAAATCAGTCCTGGGTGTTCATTGGAAGGGCTGATGCTGAAGCTCAAACTCCAATACTTTGGCCACCTGATGCAAAGAACTGACTCATTGGAAAAGATCCTGATGCTGGGAAAGATTGAGGGCAGGAGAAGAAGGGGATGACAGAGGATTAGATTGTTGACTGGCATCAGCAACTCAATGGACATGTGTTTGAGTAAACTCTGGGAGTTGGTGATAGACAGGGAGGTCTGGCGTGCTGCAGTTCACGGGGTCGCGAAGAGTCAGACATGACTGAGCGACGAACTGAACTGAATTGAATGCCAATCCTTCTCAGACCCTTCCAGAAAATAGAATAGGGAAAAATACATCCAATCTCATTTCATGAGGCCAGCATTATCCTGATACTAATATCAGACAAGGACACAACAAGAAAAGAAAATTGTAGGATAATATTCCTAATAGATATAGATGTAAAATTTCTCAACAAGATACTAACAAACTGAATTCAACAGCACATTAAAAGATAAGGATCATGCATCTTGATCTAGTGGAATTTATTACTGGGATGCATTAAGATTCAGCACCACACATTATAAATGTCACATTATAAAAGTGACAGATCACATTAAGAAAATAAATAATAGAAACCACTGGCTATTTCAATCGGTGAAGAAGCATTTCACAAAATTCAACATCCTTCTATGGTAACAACTCTACACAAACTTTGCATAAAGAAAATGTGTTTCTACATAATAAACACTATCTGTGACTGACCCTCAGCAAACATCATAGTAAATGGAGAAGTGCTGAATGCTTTTCTTCTAAGATCAGGAACATGACAAGTAAATCCATCTTCATCACTTTTACTCAACACAGTACTGTAATTCCTAGTCAGAGAGATCCAGAAAAATATCTATTTCTGTTTTATTGACTATGCCAAAGCCTTTGGCGGTGTGGATCACAATAATCTGTGGAAAATTCTGAAAGAGATGGGAATACCAGACCACCTGACCTGCCTCTTGAGAAACTTGTATGCAGGTCAGGAAGCAACGGTCAGAACTGGACATGGAACAACAGTCTAGTTCCAAATAGGAAAAGGAGCACGTCAAGGCTGTATACTGTCACCCTGCTTATTTAACTTATATGCAGAGTACATCATGAGAAACTCTGGGCTGGAGGAAGCACAAGCTGGAGTCAAGATTGCTGGGAGAAATATCAATAACCTCAGATATGCAGATGACACCGCCCTTATGGCAGAAAGTGAAGAGGAACTAAAGAGCCTCTTGATGAAAGTGAGAGAGAAGAGTGAAGAAGTTGGCTTAAGGCTCAACATTCAGAAAACTAAGATCATGGCATCTGGTCCCGTCACTTCATGGCAAAAGTCAGAGCAAGAGGAAAGAAAAATAAATTAAAAAGGAGCCAAATCAGAAAGGAAGAGTAAATTGCCTTTGTTCACAGATAATAAAGCGCTACAGACAGAAAACCCTTAGGTTTACACCAAAAATCTCTAAGGACTAATCAACAATTTAAATAAAACTGCAGTATATAAAATTAATATAAAAATCAGTTATATTCTTATACACCAACAAACTATGTAAAAAATATAAATTCAGAAAACAAATCTATTTATAATAACATCAAAAAGAAGAAAGTTCTCAGGTGTAAATTTAATAAAGAAGGTGAGATATCTATATGCTGAAAACTGAATAATTAATGAAAGAAATTGAGAAGGAATAAAATAAATAGAAAAATTATGTTCATTGATTAGAATAATTCATACTGTTAAAATATCTATATTGCCCAACGCAATATACAAGTGTGATGAAATCCCTATCAAAATTCCAATGGCAATTTTTAGAGAAATAGAAAAAAAAATTTCCTAAAATTTATATAGAACCACCAAAGATCTCAAATATCCAAAATGATCTTAAGCAAGTAGAGCAATGTTGGAGGCATCATACTTTCTGGTGTTAAACATATTACAAAATTGAATTAGAAAATTATGGTGAAAGTGAAAGTAAGGTCGCTCAGCCATGTCTGACTCTTTGCGACCCCATGGACTGTAGCCTACCAAGCTCCTCATTCCATGGGATTCTCCAACCAAGAATACTGGAGTGGGTTGCCATTTCCTTGTGCAGGGGATCTCCATGACCCAGGGATCAAACCCGGGTCTCCCGCATTGGAGGCAGACGCTTTAACCTCTGAGCCACCAGGGAAGCCCTATGATACTGGCATTTAAAAAAAGAGGCATAGATCAATGAGCATAATA
This sequence comes from Dama dama, assembly GCF_033118175.1. Lineage (NCBI taxonomy): Eukaryota > Metazoa > Chordata > Mammalia > Artiodactyla > Cervidae > Dama > Dama dama. The sequence goes on from NC_083689.1 coordinate 104,232,609, forward strand.
GAGTCCATAAATAAGCTCACACATACATGGTCAGTTAATTTTAAACAAATGAGCTGAGGATGTACAACAGGGAATTGGTAGTCTCTTCAATAAATAGTATGGAATAAGTGGAAATCCACATGCAAATAAGTGAAATTAGACAGCTATCTTACTCCATGCACAAGAATTAACTTGAAATGTATTAAATAATTATAAGGTCTGAAACTACAAAAATCCTAGAAGAAAATCAGAGGTAAGCTTCTTGAATTTTTCATTGGCAATGATATTTTAATATATTTTAATTATATTTAATATAATTTCATATATTTTAATGAGATTTCTAAGGGAACAATGCAAAGGAATAGAGGAAAACAATAGAATGGGAAAGACTAGAGATTTCTTCAAGAAAATTAGAAATACCAAAGGATCACTTCATGCAAAGATGGGCACAATGAAGGACATAAACATTAAGGACCTAATAGAAGCAGAAGCTGTTAAGAAGATGTGGCAAGAATATACAGAACTATACTGAAAAGGCCTTAATGGCCCTGATAGCCTCGATGGTGTGATCACTCATCTAGAGCCAAGACATCCTGGAGTGTGAAGTATAGTGGGCCATAGGAAGCATTACTATGAACAAAGCTCGTGGAGATGATGGCATGTCAGCTGAACTATTTCAGGTCCTACAATATGATGCTGTTAAAATGCTGCCCTCAGTATGCCAGCAAATTTGGAAAACTCAGCAGTGGCCGCAGGACTAGGAAAGGTCAGTTTTCATTCCAATCCCAGAGAAGGGCAATTGCACTCATTTCACATGGTAACATGGTAATGTTCAAAATCCTTCAAGTTAGGCTTCAGCAGTATGTTAACTGAGAACTTCCAACTGCACAAGCTGGGGTTTCAAAGAGGCAGAGGAACAAGAGATCAAATCGCCATCATTCACTGGATCATAGGGAAAGCAGGGATTCCAGAAAAAAAATCTGCTTCATTGACTATGCCCAAGCCTTTGACTGTGTGGATCACAACAAACTGTGAAAAATTCTTTCTGAAAGAGATGGGAATACCAGACTACTTACCTGCCTCCTGAGAAACCTGTATGTAAGTCAAGAAGCACCAGTTAGAATAGAACATGGAATAACAGACTGGCTCAAAATTGGGAAAGGAGTACATCAAGGCTGTATATTGTCACCCTGTTTATTTAATGTCTATGCAGAGTCTCTGTGTGCTAAGTCATTCCATTCATGTCTGACTCTTTGTGACTCCATGGACTGTAACCTGCCAGGCTCCTCTGTCCATAGAATTCTCCAGGCAAGAATACTTGCCATACCCTCCACCAGGGGATCTTCCTGACCCAGGGATCAAATCTGCATCCCCTGTGTTTCCTGCATTGGCAGGCGGATTCTTTACCACTGAGCTACCAGGGAAGCCATTCTATGCAGAGTACGTCATGCAAAGTACCAGCCTGGTTGAAACTCAAGCTGGAATCAAGATTGCCAGGAGAAATATCAATAACCTCAGATATGCAGATGATACAACCCTCATGGCAGAAATCAGAGGAAAAGATCCTTTTGATGAAGGTGAAAGAGTAGAGTGAAAAGCTGACTTAAAACTCAGCATTCAAAAAACTAAGATCATGGCATCTGGTCCCATCACTTCATGGCAAATAGATGGAAAAAAGTACAAACTTTATTTTCTTGGGCTGCAAAATCACTGTAGACAATGACTGCAGTCATGAAATTAAAAGATTCTTACTCCTTGGAAAAAAAAGTTATAACAAACCTAGACAGTATATTAAAAAGCAGAGACATCACTTTGCCAACAAATGTCTATATAGTTAAAGCTATGGTTTTTCCAATAGTCATGTATGGAAGTGAGAATTGGACCATAAAGAAGGCTGAGCACTAAAGAATTGATGCTTTTGAACTGTGGTGCTGGAGAAAAAACTTTAATGCCCATTGGACCCCAAGGAGATCAAACTAGTCAATTCTAAATGAAATCAATCCTGAATATTCATTGGAAGGACTGACACTGCAGCTGAAACTCCAATACTTTGGCCACCTGATGCGAAGAGCTGATTCATTGGAAAAGACCCTGATGCTGGGAAAGATTGAAGGCAGGAGGAGAAGGGGACGACAGAAGATGAGATGGTTGGAAGGTATCATTGGCTCAATGGACATGAGTTTGATCAAACTCTGGGAGATAGTGAAGGACAGGGAAGCCTGGGGTGCTGCAGTCTATGCGGTCTCAAAGAGCTGGACATGCCTGAGCGACTGTATAGCAGCAATGATATTTTGGGTTTGACACCAAATGCAAAGCCAACAAAAGCGAAAAATAAACAAGGAGGACTACCTCAGACGAAAAATCTCCTGCAGAGTGAAGGAAAGCATCAACAAAATGAAAAAGTATCCTATGGAATAAAAGATAGTATTTGCAAACCACGTACCAGACAGTGAGGTAATATCCAAAATATATGAGGAACTCATGCAGCTCAGTAGCTAAAAAGACAAATAACCCTCAGAAATAAATGAGCAGAGGACCTAAATAGACATTTCTCCAGAGAAAATATACAAATGATAAATAGGTACTTGAAACAGTATTCAGCATCACTAATCACCAGGGAAATGCAAATCAAAACCACAGTGAGCTACTAACTTACATCGGTTAGGGTGTCTGTTATCAAAAAGTCAAGAGATAACAAATGCTGGTGAGAAGGTGGAGAAAACCGAATCTTTGTGCACTGTGTGTGGGAATGTAAACTGGTACACCCACTATGCAAAGTACCATGGTGGCTCCTCAGAACATAAAAACTGGACTCTCAGATCATCCAGCAGTTCTACTTCTGAGCATACATCCAAAGGAGATAAAATCATTCTGTTAAAGAGATACCTGTACTCCCATTACTCACAATAGCCATAATATGGAAACAATCTGGTTTTCCATCAACAGATGGAAGGATAAAGGAAAAAACCTCTCTCTGTCTCACACACACACACACACACACACACAGTATGTAACATTAATCAGCCTTAAACAAAAAAAGTAGACCCTGCTATTTGTGACAACGGAGCCCAGAATGAACCTGAAAGCCATTACACAAAGTGAAATAAGTCACATGGGAGATGAATATCACATGGTACCAACTTATTTGTGGAATCTAAAAAAAAAAAAAAAAGAAAAAGTCAAATGGATGCCAATAAGCAGGGGCAGAATAAGAAGAGGGTAGAAAAGTGGTTGCTAAGCCATCACATTGCACAGTTTAAATATTTTTTCCTTTTCTCTACTAATGATACCTCAATAAAGCTGGGTGGGGGGATGAAGCTCCCCGTGCAACACGCGTGCTCACGCACCAAAGAACATATAAGGAAAATAAAGAGGTGTAACATTTCATTATGAAAGTAAAAACTAGACTGGAGGCTTGAAGGAGATAAATTCAGAGGATTCAGAATGTTGACTCAAAGTGTCCTTAGGCAGTAGAATGAGGACAGCAGAGGTGTTGCCGCAGATTTCCTGGTTTGCGGTCTCAATTTCCGTGGTGGCACAGGCCACAGAGCGCTCAGAGGACACACACAGCAGTCACTGTGAGCAATGCCCGGCTGTATCCTGGGGAAACCAGACTCATGCCCAGTGTTATATAATTGTAGGTGACCCCTCACTGCGGTGCTGTTTATCGTTTTGTTAAGATAGCCTAGAGTCCTGGTTGTTTTCCAGACCAGAGCATGTAAATTCCAGGAGCTTCAGTGACCTTCCTTTGGGGTCCATATGGCAGCATCAACAAGCACAAAGTTTACCCATAAACGATCTGCTATGAGACTCAAATATTTTAGGTTTATGCCAAATCTCTCTGCTTCTGATTACAAGTCTTTTTGGGTATTCTGTGAGAAAGGAAAGCTGTAGATTCCTTTTAGTGCTATAATTTGACACCTAAGCTTACAAGTGTAACACCTGGTTAAAGACCTTTTGCTTCATCTACTGTCTGAAAATTTGAAATCATAGGTCATAGAGTAGTTAAAGTGAGAAAAGAAGATAGCTTGTTTGAAGACTTGATAAGGGCTAATTGCATTGGCTAGATAATAGGACCTAGCTCAGATATTAAGCAGATACTAATAAGCACACTTGCCATAAATAAAATATGTCTTGCTGTGTGCTATTCAGGAGATAATTGTCCCATGGGTTTGCCAATTTTGGAATTTATATGAAACATTTTGATGAAGTTGTCTCAGCTCTCAGCCATATAAAATCTCTCTCTATTTTATATATATATATATATATATATATATAAGTCATATACATACATATAAGTCAGATACAGACCAAGGCTTAAGTGTAACTAATTGAGGAGGTGATCAAAGTCACTTAACTTTTCTCCCCCAGTATCTGAATACTAGGGGAGCAAAATCAAGGTCTTTAAGTAATTTTAGGAAACTGGGGAGTGGGAAAAATAAAAATGGGTTGGGGAGGGGTGGGTAAAAGCAAAGAGGGCTCAGGCAGGTGAGACAGGAGAGCATGCTTGGAGGAACAGTGTGATGAGAGCGGACATAGGGAAACATGTCTTTGAGGTTGTAATCAATGTGGGACTAACAGCTGACGACATGAATTTTGACATATTGAGTAACTTCAGATAAAGTAGGCTGAGATGGTTGGATGGCCTGATTAAGATTAGATTGAGAAAGGTGTTTTTCCTCTTCATATCGGGAGAAATAAGCAAACCATATTTTTAGAAGAGATTCCTGGAATATTGATTTTCGAGGGCCCTCTGGAAATGAACCAGTTTGGAGAGACGCCAGGAACTCTTGCTCTCATAAACAGTGCTTCCATGAGCATTCTCTACTTCTCTTTCTGTGGATAATTCAAAGTTTCTCAAAATGATATATCTAGACGATGCTTTCTGAGTCAGGGGGACTGAGACCTTGATCTTTACTAGATATTTCAGATATATTTTGAAAGTGGTTGTACCAGTTTTATTTTCACCACAATAAGATTTATATTTGGTTAAGGTCCTTACAACATTTAGTTTTGTGAAACATATATTTACTCAAACTAAAGATTTGGGATGTAAGTTGGTCTCTCATTCCTTGTACTTTTATTCTTATTTTCCTAAGAGATTGAGCATTTTTCCTCAGATACTTTCTTAATAATATTGCCTATTTGGCAAGAATACACAAAGGAAGTATGAAAAAGGTCTTAATGACTCAGATAACCACAATGGTGTGGTCACTCACCTAGAACCAGACATCCTGGTGTATGAGGTTAATTGGACCTTAGGGCATTATGATGAACAAAGCTAGTGGAGGTGATGGAATTCCAGTTGAGCTCTTTAAAATCCTAAAATATGATGCTGTTAAAGTGCTGCACTCAATTTGCCAGCAAATTTGGAAAACTCAGCAATGGCCACAAGACAGGACAAGATTAGTTTTCATTGCATTCCCAAGAAAATCAATGCCAAAAAATGTACAAACTACTGTACAATTGTGCTCATTTCACATGCTAACAAGGTAATTCACAAACTTCTTCAAGCTAGGTTTCAGAAGTATGTGAACCGAGAACTTCCAGATGTACAAGCTCGATTTGGAAAAGTCAAAGGATTGTCAACATCCTTTGGGTCATATAGAAAGCAAGGGAATTCCAGAAAACATATATTTCTGCTTCATTGACAATGTGAAAGCCTTTAACTTTGTGGACTGCAACAAACTATGGAAAATTCTGAAAGAGATGGGAATACCAGACCACCTTATCTGCCTCCTGAGAAACCTGTATGCAGGTCAAGAAACAACAGTTAGAACCAGACATGGAACAAATAAACTGGTTCAAAATTGAGAAAGGAGTATGTCAAGGCCATATATTGTCACCCTGTTTATTTAATGTCTATGCAGAATACATCATACAACATGCTGGACTGGATGAATCACAAGCTTGAACAATGACTGTCAGGAGAAATATCAACAACTTCAGATATTAACATGCCACCACTCTAATGGCAGAGGGTGAAGAGGATCCAAAGAGCATCTTTATGAGAGTGAAAGAGGAGAGTGAAACAGCTGAGTCTCTACCTCCCTCTGCAACAATACTCCTGTTATTATTCTTGGGATCCATGTAAATAATACTTCCAATATCCTATCAGTCACATGATCTAATTTCATCCAAAGACCTTGTCCTCAATCCTACCTCAGTCAGTCCATTATCACATCAATACTTCCCCCAAATCACACTCTAGTATTCCACTGACAGCAAATCTTTATTCCAATAGAAGTTTAAATCCAGTATTGCAATCACTTTTATTCACCTCTCATCTCTCTCCCCATGAAATTTATTCCCTTTAAGTTAATGTTATTCTCTTGCCAATCATTTTGAATATTCTACTGCATATACTTTTCCCGCCCTTGCTTCTCTTTCTCTTTGCAAAATTTGTTTCTGCAATGCATCCTAGTTGCAATGAGTTACCTCATTCTTGTTTCAGCCAGTTAAACTTCCCCCCCAAATAATGCACTATCATGTTTCTAGTCTCATTCTACATTAGTAATTAATCACCAAAAGGGGGCTTTGATGCTTAGCCTGTTGTCTTTTCTGTGAAATAGGATCTCGTATTTTCTATTCATCTCTAAAAGCTACAGTTTCCTTCCCCCATTCTCATTATAAGTTGATACTATTTTATTCTAATTCAGAGAGAAAACTGAAGCAGTTAAGAGAATTCCCTCTTCCAGTAGCTCTTCATATTATGATCCACTTGCTTGCTGCTTAAGGAACAAAGATGTCCTTCTCCTAGTCTTTGGCTTGGTAGTGTCTTTCACTTCAACACTTACTAAAAGGAAGCCCCTGTTTTAAGGTAACACTATCACTCTGCTTTTCCTGTTTTATACCAAACAGGGCCTTGTGGAGCTCCTGAGCACAAAACTTTTCTCTGTCCCCCATTTCTTTGATTAGAGGAAGTACCTTCATTGAGCCTCCATGAACTTTCTTGAGTTCCAACAGGCGGATTCAAGGAGCTATTAGTTAGGGAAAGGAGGGGATGCATGGCCAGAGAGAGACAGTCAAGGGAAACAATAGTACAGCATTGGTGGCAAGGTCCTGCTTCCCCATCAAGGGACACACAACAATATCTTTGAGCTATTTTGCAGATACTGAAGCCCCTCCAGGTGGGAAAAGTTAATGATTAATGATGGCATGCTGCCCACAAGCATTTAGACCTCAGACTAGTTGGAACCTGAAGGTTGATGATGCTGACTCCTACTTAACTCCACCACCAACCCATCAGAAGAATGTCCACTAGCCAACCATACTGTCGGGGGAGTTTGTCATTTCCTCGGTTCCATCTCGTCACAACAAAAATTTGAAGTGAGGGATGGACCAGTGTGATAGCCCCGTGTAATTTCCTCGGAAGCACCAGTGTTACAGCTCCGTCTTACAGCTCAGTTTTATTTAGAAAGCAAAGGAAAAGACATCATCAAGGCATGAGGGTGGGTTGACCCAAAAGACATGAAGAGAAGAGGAGCCCCCAGACCAATTTCGGCTCCTCTTTTTATATATGTTTTTTCCTCCTCCCCTGGCGCCTGCCCTATGTAAATTGGGCTAGCCAGGAGCACTGTTTGCTTCACCTGAGGTCCTCACTCTAGTCCTCGAACCTTCCTTTGTTCTATTTTCGCCACTGCCATTCTGGACTCCTTTTTCCTATCCTAACTACCTAACAATATCCTTTTTGAACCATTACTATAAAACTTCTCACTGTCCTCTTCTAGTGGAAACAGTTTTTCATGGTAGGGTTCCACCATGTCTCTCTTTGCCTGGCAAAGTAATAAAGCTATCCTTTTCTACTTCAACCAAAACTCTTGTCTCTGAGATTTGACTAGGCACCATTGTACAGAGAAGTTGACCTTTACAACTGCACTCCTTGGGAAAAAAAATGCTTAAACTTGCTTTCTCTAATTTTTCTTCTCCATTCTCTATTGAACCCATTTAAATAAAGTACTTCTTTAAGATATCTTGTCTAAACTATCAAAATAGTATGTACCATACCTGCTTATTTGCAGAACTTTTCTCCCTGAAGGGAAAAACTCTTATTTCCTACTCTGCTTTCTATAACTACCGGACTCAATACATCTGACACTGTATTTCTGAATCTATAGGCAGACAGGGTAGTGGGTCCCCAGAGGGAAAGAACTAGAGTTGCCTTCTCTTTTTTTTTTTTTTTTTTTTTAAGACATAATATAAGCCATTTGGGTCTGAGCCATTTTTTGCTCTAAGCCTGGCCACAATACTTGCCCTTGAACAGTTCTCAGTAGTTAATGATCTCTTAATGGTAGAGGATGCAGAAAAAAGGGAGGAGCCATCAGGAAACAATAGTGTTGCCTTGAAATATACATAATAATACAACTCCAGGAGTTGGTGATGCTCAGGGAGGTCTGGCCTGCTGCAGTCCATGGGGTCGCAAAGAGTCGGACACAAATGAGCGACTGAACTGAACTGAGCCCCTCTTCCCTCCTTAGAATTAGGGGATGGGGCTGGAAGTTACAACTGTCAAATTAAATAGTTGCTTCCTCTCCCATCAGTGCCTATCCCTGGGGCTTTCCTCAGTCACTTCATGAACATAAATTCAGATGTGGTTGAAAGATATTGTCATGAATAACAAAAGACTATCTTTTCACCTTTATTGCTCTTATCACTTAGGGAATTATAAGGTTTTTAGGAGTTTTATGCCAGGCACAGAGACAAAAAAACAAACACATTATTTCTTATTGTACATCACAATATCCCATTTCCTATATCCATTCACCCAGTTTTAGCAGATTTTTTTTTCCTCCTTTTTTTCCCACACATCAAGTTAGCAACTTCAGTCACTCAGTCATGTCTGACTCTTTGTGACCCCATGGACTGAAGTATGCCAGGGCTCCCTGTCCATCACCAGCTCCCAGGGTTTACTCAAACTCATGTCCATTAAGTCGGTGATGCCATCCAACCATCTCATCTTCTGTCGTCCCTTCTCCTCCTGACTTCAATCCTTCCCAGCATCAGGGTCTTTTCCAATGAGTTAGTTTTTCGCATCAGGTGGCCAAAGTATTTGAGCTTCAGCTTCAGCATCAGTCCTTCCAATCAATAATCAGGACTGATTTCATTTAGTATTAACTGGTTTGATCTCCTTTGCCATCCAAGGGACTCTCAAGAATCTTCTCCAACACCACAGTTCAAAAGCATCGATTCTTCGGCGCTCAGCTTTCTTTGTGAGAGTCCAACTCTCACATCCATACATGACTACTAGAAAAGCCATAGGTTTCACTAGACAGATCTTTGTTGGCAAAGTAATGTCTCTGCTTTTTAATATGCTGTCTAGGTTGGACATAGCTTGTTTTCCAAGGAGTAAGCCTCTTTTAATTTCATGGCTGCACTCCCAAAATCTGCAGCGATTTTGGAACCCCCCAAAATAAAGTCTCTCACTGTTTCCATCGTTTCCCCATCTATTTGCATGAAATAATGGGACTGGATGCCATGATCTTAGTTTTCTGAATGTTGAGCTTTAAGCCAACTTTTTCACTCTCCTCTTTCACTTTCAAGAGGTTCTTCAGTTCTTCACTTTCTGCCATAAGGGTGGTATCATCTGCATATCTGAGGTTACTGCTATTTCTCCCAGCAGTCTTGATTCCAGCTTGTGCTTCTTCCAGCTCAGAGTTTCTCATGATGTACTCTGCATAGAAGTTAAATAAGCAGGGTGACAATATACAGCCTTGACGTACTCCTTTTCCTATTTGGAACCAGTCTGTTGTTCCATGTCATGAGTGATGTTGAGCATCTTTTCATGTGTTTGTTAGCCATCTGTATGTCTTCTTTGGAGAAATGTCTGTTTAGTTCTTTGGCCCATTTTTTGATTGGGTCATTTATATTTCTGGAATTGAGCTGCAGGAGTGGCTTGTATATTTTTGAGATTAATCCTTTGTCTGTTGCTTTGTTTGCTATTATTTTCTCCCAACCTGAAGACTGTCTTTTCACCTTGCTTTAGTTTCCTTTGTTATGCAAAAACTTTTAAGTTTCATTAGGTCCCATTTGTTTATTTTTGCTTTTATTTCCAATATTCTGGGAGGTGGGTCATAGAGGATCCTGCTGTGATTTATGTTGGAGAGTGTTTTGCCTATGTTCTCATCTAGGAGTTTTATAGTTTCTGGTCTTACATTTAGATCTTTAATCCATTTTGAGTTTATTTTTGTGTATGGTGATAGAAAGTGTTCTAGTTTCATTATTTTACAAGTGGTTGACCAGTTTTCCCAGCACCACTTGTTAAAGATGTTGTCTTTTTTCCATTGTATATCCTTGCCTCCTTTGTCAAAGATAAGGTGTCCATAGGTATGTGGATTTATCTCTGGGCTTTCTGTATTTTTCCATTGATCTATATTCTGTCTTTGTGCCAGTACCATACTGTCTTAATGGCTGTGGCTTTGTAGTAGAGCCTGAAGTCAGGCAGGTTGATTCCTCACAGTCCTGAGAAATCCATTCTTCTTTCTCAAGATTGCTTTGGCTATTAGAGGTCTTTTGTATTTCCATACAAATTGTGAAATTATTTGTTCTCGTTCTGTGAAAAATAGTGTTGGTAGCTTGTTAGGGATTGCATTGAATCTATAGATTGCTTTGGGTAGTATACTCATTTTCATGCATTGTTCATTTAAGAAGAGTTTCTTATCTCTCCTTGCTCTTCTTTGAAACTCTGCATTCAAATAGTTCTATCTTTCCTATTCTTCTTTGCCTTTTGTTTCTCTTCTTTTCACAGCTATTTATAAGGCCTCCTCAGACAACCATTTTGCCTTTTTGTATTTCTTTTTCTTGGTGATGGTCTTGATCTCTGCCTCCTGGAGAACATCATGAGCCTCCATCCATACTTCTTCAGGCTCTCTGTTTATCAGATATAATCCCTTGAATCTATTTGTCACTTATACTGTATAACTGTAAAGGATTTGATTCAGGACTAACCTGAATCATCCAGTGGTTTTCCCTATTTTCTTCCATTTAAGTCTGAATTTGGCAATAAAAGTTCATGATCTGAGCCACAGTCAGCTCCTGGTCTTGATTTTGCTGATTGTATAAAGCTTTTCCATCTTTGGCTGCAAAGACTATAGTCATTCTGATTTCACTATTGACCATCTGGTGATGTCCATATGTAGAGTCTTCTCTTGTGTTGTTGGAAGAGTGTGTTTGCTATGATGGGAGTGTTCCCCCATCACTCCCCTTCAAATAGCATTTCCCCCATCAGGAAGCATCAGAACATTGTCATTTCCTGCATGTGCTATGATTGCTTATAACTCTTGGGCTATGGTGAACTAATGAAGGGAATTAAAAGTCTTTTCCCCTTTTTTAAAACCAGTGGGGCCCTCCTTGATGCAAAAGCCTTCCCATGTGCCCTGTTTCTGGGTTGTAGGAAAAAGGCTTCAGCCTCCTAGACCTTCCTGGAGTTCCAAAGGGCAGATTCTAACAGTAACTCATTAGGGAAGTGAGGGAATACAGAAACAAGAGGAAAAAAGCAGCCAAGAAACAAGAGTGCAGCAACAGAGTCAGAGTTCCTCCTCAAAGTGTTTACAAACTAGTACCTCTGAGTTCTTCTATGGAAACTAACGTTCTCACCTAGGTGAAGGATGGCTTGCAAAGGTTCCTTGAACATCACTCTCCTACCACACCACCAACCAGTCAGAAGAAAGGCACACACCTTGCAACCCTTACCCCAATTTTTGCCTTTAAAAATTCTTCCCTGAAAACCATCAGGAAGTTTGGCCTTTTGAGCGAGTTGCCCATTCTATTTGCTTGGCCCTTGCCATAAACCTTTCACTACTCCAAACTCCATCATTTTGGTTTATTTGGCCTCACAGTGTACCAGGCATGTGAAATAAGGTTCAACAACAGTTTTCTGACTTTTGATATCCTAACAGACCATCAAGATATTTATTAAATATTACTTCTGTGAAGAATTTTCTGTTTTCTCTCAGTCAACTTAAAATTTCACTGTTAAAGTATTTGTAATAGCCTGATTTGCCTAGCTTTATTTACTTATTTATTTATTTGCCTAGCCCATAATTACTTGAATATACTTGTTTCCTTTCATAATTTCTGAAGGACTTGTATTATTACTTTTGATACCTTAATTACTTACCAGTATTTAAATCATTTATATGCTGAGAATATGTTTTGGGTTGAATCTAGAATTGAGTAAGTGAGATAGCAGCTTTTCAAGTAGCATCCTTGATTTATATAATTTCTTAGGGAGGATCTTAATCCATGAAATATGATTATTAGCTTCATTTCTAGACATGTATTTAGATTAAAATCCAGATCAAGCAGATGAGTCCATCTTGCTAGGCACAGTGACATATTCATTATTGGTTATCCAACATTAGACTATAATCATTAAACTTGAAAAGAAATGTGCATACTTATATAAGATAAAAAAGTTTTGTTCAAAAAAACAAATAGGAAATGTGTATGTCTTTTGGTGACTTCTTTGTATTGGTGACATAACCTTTTCCTCAGGGAGGACCTGGATCAGTATTTACTTGTCGAAGATATATGTAAAGATTTTTAAACTTTGAAAATAAAAACTTTTCAGTTCAAAAGCTGGTCTTTGTTCCTTTAAAAAAGTACATATATATATATATATATATATATATATATATGCACATAGGAGGATTATATTGGCACATTAATATGGAAAGTGTTATATGTTTGGTTATTAGAAATCCAAATTTTTATACAAAATTAATGATATCAGCATATTTTCATGGCTCTCTCCATCAACTTCCACAGTTTTAGCAGCTAAGATTTTCATTTTTAATATTAATTGAACACTTTTCATTTCCTAGAGCACCATTTTCTGCAGTACAATCATTAAAAAGAAAGTTTCTGACAAGAATCCAAATTCATAGCATATAATACTAGAGAGGAAGAGTAAAATTCCTATATCTTAATAATGGATGATGAAAAGAAACTTAGGGGCCACCATTTCTCAAATATAAAATGCATGATTTTCACACCTACCAATCTAAGACAGAACCAACAGGATCACAAGTAGAGAATGGACCTACCTAATATTTCTGAGGGTATCTGCTATAGCCTGAATGTTTGTGTCTCCCAAGTATTGTTGCATTGAATTCCTACCTCTGCTAAGATGATGGTATTGGGATATGAAGCTTTTGTGGGGTGATTAGATCATGTGGGTGGAGGCCTCAGGAATGGGATCCATATTTTTATAGAAAAGACCCACAGAGGTCCTTTACATGGTGGAAGAAGGCAACAAGGTACTGGCTATGAATCAGAAAGAGGACTCTCACCAGAACATGACCTGTCTGAGCCCTGACCTTGGACTTCCAAGCCTCCAGAAATGTGAGAAATAAATATCTGTTGCTTATAAGCTACCCAGTCTATGTATTTATTATACCCAGAACAGACTAAGATAGTCTCTGTTCATAACTAAAGACTTTCTAATTTATTATTAAGCTTCTACCTCATTACTAGATTTAGGGATAGTATCACTCCTTGTCTGGCATCCAACTTCCTGGGGTGGGGGGGAAAGAAAAGATAACAGTACCCACATCTTTCTGCAGTCCTATATGTCATTTTCTGACTTTATCAAATATTAAAGACAAGCTTATCACCTTGGTATCATTCCTAATGGCTTATGCATAAACCATCCAAATCAAGTAAGCTATAGACAAGACAGTGCCTTTCTTTGTACACTCGACATGACTTTGGTATTATGCCCCTGCCCTCTCTATTGCTATATTTAAACCCAGGTCCAATATTTTCATTTCCACACATAGGCTTTTGATTTTCTCTTAGAACCTGATAGCTCCAGCATAGACTTTCTCAACTTAAAATGTGCATTGGGTTTAACCATGGATGTTGTTAAAAGTGCAAATTTTGATTAACTGGGTTTGGATCTTGAGGCCTCGAGATTCTTCATTGCTAACCCATTACCAGGGGATACCAACACTGTTGGTCTGGAGACAACACTGACTATAGCAGGTTCTAGTTGATTTTATATGATCCCTTAAAAAGGACAGCAAACCCCCTAAAACCGTGCACAGCATTCTTTATATACTTGATCTTTATCTCACCGATCCTACTTACCTGCAAGCTTCTTGAGGAGAATAAAAGTACCATTTACACTGGTGTGTGTATGTGGGTGTTTCCTTTTTGGTCCTCTAAATTCTTAACAAGTATTTAAATTTTAGTAGTTCCACACTAAATATCATTTGCAGATGGAATGGATATTTCAGTAGTGTGAATGACTGGGAAAGCCTCAAAATAGTCAGCCAACTATCTCACAAGTGTAGGTTTTATGTGGCTCTGTATGATTTGGGAAAGGGTAGCAATTTATGTTTGTGGAAGGATGGAAGTTAATGACATCAATTTAGTTTGAAAAGGTAAGTATAATGCATCTGAAGGGAGGAAAAACAGCTGAAGAAGAGCAGAATAGATAGTGCATGTGGAGAGGCACAGTTTTACAATTTGGATTTGACTATATGAGCAAAATTCACAAGCAAAAAAAAAAAAGAAAAAAACTGGTTTCTGGTATCTTCAGACTTCTGATAGACTTGAGAATCCTTGTAAAAGCCATTATGTGTAACCAGCTCTAATCAAGAAAGAGGAATGAGTGGCCCTACTCAGAGAATAATATCTAGGGAAAATGTTTTTTTTTAACCTCCTAATGAAATCAGCATTTATCTCCACATAAATAGCAATTTAAAACAAAAGAGACAGATATAGTGAATTAATGATGTAGAAATTAACTGGAATGCAAACATCTAAGTACACTAAAGACCTTAATAGCTCTTAACCTGAAATATGGCTGAAGTGAAATGACTTCTTAAAAATATGAAGGGCCTTCTCAGATAAGTCATTTATTTTTCATGGACTGTTGGTGCCAAAACATAAATACTGAGATCATCTCGACCTGCAGGGGCCTTTGTACTCTATGCCTATGCATGAGTCCCTATCAGAGGACTGGGAATTTGCCAAGCCTCATATAAAACGGCAATGACTTTTAAGGCCACTCAGGCCATTCCATCTACTCAAAAATGAAATTAGGCTTCTTTTTATAGGCTTGAAGCCACCTAAATTCGACCTCTATCTAGCACATTTTTATCCATCAAAATTATCAATACTGTGAGTAAGGGGTAGAAAGTTTAGAGTCAGTCACCAGAACATATCATTTGTAAGGTCTTTTATCAAGGTTTCTCAAATAAATTGGTTTTGCAAATGCATTTAGAGAGAAATAATTAACTTTGAGGGTCACAAAGAGAATATATGTGTAGGTAATACCAGAGTTACTTTTCCTAACACTTTTCCCCCCACCCCCGCCTTTCTGTTCATTTGCTATAGATGCAAAAAGTCTCTTTCATAAGACAGGCAAAGAGACAGATATTCCATTAAAATAATTAAAGTTATGCTCTGAAAATGTATCAACATGAAAATACAAATATTTGCTTAGAGGTGTTTTTATCTGAAGATTTTTAACTTCTTAAGTCTCATCCAATAGGTCATAAAGTCTTAAAAATGTGATATTGTCTATATTGTAGACCCTGGGAGAGGAAAGAGGGGTAGTTCAAGACAGAGGGTTTTCTGGACAACACAAGGGCTTAAAGCATCTGAGAGAGAAAAATTAATGATGCATATCCAATTTAATTTTCTTATGGACTTGATGGAAAAACTAAAAATGCTTTACACATAAGACTAGGTCTCCTATGAGCATCTAACAGGAATGATGTTATTGATGTATACTGAATGCTTCCTCCCAAACCTTTTGGGCATTAGTAAAGATTTACGCCATACTGGAAAGAACAGAACCAACTTTGATCTACTTCTCCAGATTAGCCACTGATACATGCAAATGCCATCATTCTTTTGAAGGTAATTTTTTGAACTGTAAAGGATTTCAGAGCATCAACAGTGTTACAGCTTTGGGTTCACCTCTTCCTTTCTCCCTCTAACTGGACAGTCCTAAAATGAAGCTTAAGACAGGACCAGTGAGTGACCAACTAACAAAACCTAAAGAACACTCTTCCCTCCTTAGAATACTGGAGCTGTTTAAGTGTCAGAAGACTCTAGTGAACTGATGGACAAGGATCTGCAAAGATCCTCCCCAGGCCTCCTGAGCTCCTTGAGGGTTAGGACAAACATTCCTCACACAAACCTAGCATAAACTAAATTTGAACAGGCAATTTAGGAGAGAAAGATTAAAACATGATTTATTATTTTGTGGAGAAAACAAGGAAATCATAGCGGTTTTACCATTACCTTCCCAAATAACCCAACTTAAAACTGTTAAACGCCAATATGTATATAAACAATGAAAATGAAGTGGATCACTGAAATGTAGGATTAACTTGATCAAATTGATTACATGATTAGAGAAAAATTATTTGGGGAGCTCAATCTGATACTTTTGCTGCATATTTTGATCAAGTTGACTGAATGTTTTCCAGTACACTTTTTCATATTGCCTACAGTGATATTATGTATGTTTAAAGCTATTCCTTCTATGTGTCACTACTGATATTTCTGCATAAGGAGATATTTGTTCCAGGTCTCTTCTCCATAAATCTTGAAGTATTTTGTTTTTTGGAGACTATTTTGGTTCTTATAACCAATTCTGGATTCAAATTAATTCCCTGCCCTCACCAACACAGACACAGTTTAAGGACGGAATCATCTACCTGTGACATCAAGTGATACCCTTATCTAAATCTGTGTTTTAAGAGCATTAGCAATGGCATTAGCAACGCAAACACCGATAATGCCTCCTAGATGACAGCAGATAGCGGCGGAAGGACCCAGAACACTTTTGGACTTTTGTTATTACAAAGTTAGCCACAAATGGATGACAACTAGCAGGTATTTTAACAGAGGGGTGTTCTGAAATACAACCACTGTTGGCTACAGCCCAGTTTTTCAGGGTCTAAAAGAAAGATTATTAATCATAACAGATGTTATATTCCTTGCCTTTGGTTCTGTATCAGACATACAATTAAGTGCATTACATAGATCACCATATATATTTCTTTTTTTTTCCATTTATTTTTATTAGTTGGAGGCTAATTACTTCACAACATTGCAGTGGGTTTTGTCATACATTGACATGAATCAGCCATGGAGTTACATGGCCATCCCGACCCCCTCTCCCACCTCCCTCTCCACCCGATTCCTCTGGGTCTTCCCAGTGCACCAGGCCTGAGCACTTGTCTCATGCATCCCACCTGGGCTGGTGATCTGGTGACCATATATATTTCTAATTTAAAAAACTGATGGAGTGGGTAGCATTAACCTAATTTTACATATAAGGAAACTGAAGCTTAAGAAATCCAAGTAACTCAGATTAAATCTCACAACTATTGGGTTAAAAAGCTGAAATAGTATCATATTCTGACTCCCTAATTTTCAGTTATGCTTATTAATTTGGTGGACATCACTTGCTGTCTATTAGGCATAAATCTCTTTCTCCCCTCCCTCCTCCACACTCATGAATTGAAATGTCTTAACATGCCGCCTCATCTAGCTGTGAAACTGGATGGAATTGCACAAATAACAACCCAACACACTCAGAGGAAAAGTGTATATCCTTGGTAGGAGAAAAAAAAAATGGTGTACCCAAAGGGCATAGGAGAGAGAATAAAGATATCATACTTAGAGGAGGAGTTTCCTAAATGTCTAATGTCTAAGACAGGACTGGATGCACAGTTCTGAGTCTAGAATGACCAGTCTCATGTTAATGAAGTAGCTGAGCATTTTGTGGAATAGAGTTGCCCCTCTAAGTTCTCAAATGCTGTGACTTTCATATGGGCTGGCAAAGATAATGCAAACTAAAATACAGTGCTGAGATTTGATATGAAGACTGTGTAAGCCTGATAATCCAACATAAAACAAATACAAACAGTAAAATTTTTGGTCAAGGACTCTACTGTTCTAGACTTCATTCAGATGTTGTATTTTAAACATTCATTTCCACAGTCTGGAGTAAAGAGGGAAGAAAAATCACTGGTTTCAGTGAGATCATTACTTGTATTAATTCCATGTTTACACTCAAATTACACTTAAATTGTGAACCCTGATTTATTTGCATGTAATATATCCTCCATTTGAGTTAATGTGAGGTAATAAATCTCTGAAAGTGAACTTTATCTTTCTTTCAAGGAGTTTAGAATGTTTTGAAATACCATTTCACTTAAAAAAAAACCATCTGCTGGATATCTAACATGTGTGTATCTGGGAAAATACTAGGTACAAGATAAATAAAATAGTTTAATGGGAGAGAAAAGTAAATATACTAATGTTTAAGCATAATGACTGCTCAGATAGGATAAGCCTTGGATGATGTGAGGCTACATATGAGTGCACTTTATCTAGCTGTCAGGATCGTGGAAAGCTTCCAGGAGGAAGATGAGGAACTTAAGTATTCTAACACGGTGGGAGCATGGATTCTCAGATGGGAGCTGGAGTTTTTAGGAGGGAGTCAGTGTTGAGAGATGAAGTTTGAAAGTTAGATGGGGGACAGTCTATGAAAGTCCTTACATGCAAAAGTAACGAGTTTGGAATGCATCCTAAGTGCTGTCGGAGCCACTGAAAGAGTTTTGGCAGGAAAGAGAAGTGTCTAAATTTGTATTGTAGATACACTTATCCATCATGGCTTTGGAATATATTTTGAAAACCTGAGATTGGAAGGAGGCTGAACAGGAAATGATACAGGTTTGATAAGTTCAAGGCGCACACACACACACAAAAACAGTAGAATGAAAAGATGTGAATGGCTGATTGAGAGTAAGAGTTAGTGGGGAGTTAAGGATGAACACAGAGGTCCTGGTTTAGACAACAGGCAAATAGTGGTTCTGGGAACCAGCAATATTATACATAAGGATCAGTAGGAAGGTTTGAAAATGTATGTATTTGTTATTTTGACCATTCATACCCATTGTAAGTATATTTAGATAGAATCTAATGTCTGACTGTTGCAAGCCACTAACAAGGGTACAAGGATGCAGGTATTAAGGTCAGCTTGGATCCTGGGCTAATAGTCTTTATGAGTATCCACCCACCTCCTTCTACAACATTCAGTCACTTGAGTAAATGGGCATAAGCCCATTAAAAAAAACAGACAAACAAAACAAGAACACCAAACCCAACTTTGTGAATTATTATGGTAGATTCTTGGCATAGTATTGCAGAGTCCTTCCTCTTTGGGACATAATTATCTATTTGAGTCTGTTAACTGAGCAAGAAATTGTGACTTTGTATTATGGTAACTATCTTCAAATCTCGGTTTTTTATTCTTATAATCGCTGAGTATACATGTTCAGTTCAGTTCAGTTCAGTTGCTCAGTCGTGTCCGACTCTTTGCGACCCCATGAATCGCAGCACGCCAGGCCTCCCTGTCCATCACCAACTCCTGGAGTTTACTCAAACTCATGCCCATTGAGTCGGTGATGCCATCCAACCATCTCATCCTCTGTTATCCCCTTCTCCTCCTCCCCCAATTGCTCCCAGAATCAGGGTCTTTTTCAATGAGTCAACTCCTCGCATGAAGTGGCCAAAGTATTGGAGTTTCAGCTTCAGCATCAGTCCTTCCAATGAACACCCAGGACTGATCTCCTTTAGGATGGACTGGTTGGATCTCCTTTCAGTCCAAGGAACTCTCAAGAGTCTTCTCCAACACCACACTTCAAAGGCATCAATTTTTCGGTGCTCAGATTTCTTCACAGTCCAACTCTCACATCCATACACGACCACTGGAAAAACCATAGACTTGACCAGACGGACCTTTGTTAGCAAAGTAATGTCTCTGCTTTTTAACATGCTGTCTAGGTTGGTCATAACTTTCCTTCCAAGGAGTAAGCGACTTTTAATTTCATGGCTGCAGTCACCATCTGCAGTGATTTTGGAGCCCCCCAAAATAAAGTCTGACACTGTTTCCACTGTCTTCCCATCTATTTCCCATGAGGTGATGGGACCAGATGCCATGATCTTAGTTTTCTGAATGTTGAGCTTTAAGCCAACTTTTTCACTCTCATCTTTCACTTTCATCATGAGGCTTTTTAGTTCCTCTTCACTTATACATGTTAAATAGATACAAATAATATTAACCTCCTCATTAGCTTTTCTGTTGGTTTTTTCTGATATTTATGTTTATCAATATCCTTAGGATAATTAATAATATATAGTAAATATCTGGGAGAGAAGCCAGGTTTTGATTAATGTATATGAATATCACAGATATTAGGCACTTCCCTGGTGGTCTAGTTGTTAAGACTCTGCCTTTCCAATACAGGGGGTGCAGGATATCACAGATGTAAATATACATTAATCAAAACCTAGTTTATAAAAATTTCATGGATGAGTATGTCAGAATTCTGATGTTACTCGGTTACTCAATGCCATTTGCCACTACCAAATGAAACAATCTTCATGGTTAGTTTCAATCAAGTTCATATATGAAAAAGATTGGCCAAAAAAAAAAAAAAAAAAAGAAAAAAAACACAACACTGACCATTTCTACCTTGTCATAATTTATTTTCTACCCTTACTTGCGTAAATCTATGTACAAGTGTCATAGATGAGGCTTCCTTAGGATTAGAAGACTGATAATGTTATCAAATGTTTTCAATTAATTCCTGAATCTTTGTTTGCTTGCATGACAACAGTATTAACTATCTCACTATATGTATATGTGTATGTACGTGTGTGTGTGTGTATATATATATATTTTTATTTTCCAATACTTGGAATGAAAGAAGTTTGTGGAAAAGAAATAGGTAAACAAGGTAATGGAAGGAGAAATTTAAAGGAGAAAGTAAGGCAGAATCACATTTTACCCCTCAAATAAATTTAAAAAATCTATTCACAAAATTAAACAGAAAGAAAGCTTTTTAAATTAACATTAAAAAATTAAATTAGGTAATACACTAAGGGTTTAATTTTGGTCTATGTGTTTTTTTAAAAAAAGTATAAATTTTAATTTTTGATGGTATGCCCATGATTTAAGGTAATTAAATGATAGATAATTTCTGTCTGATAATTTCTTATTTTATAGACACAAAAACGTATATTTTCAACTGTATCAGGTATTGGTACACAACATTCATAGATTATATTCTGAAATAAAATTAATCTCATATATAAAATTATACAGTTTTGAGGTAATATAACATATTGCTAGAAATAACTCTTCAACCTCATATTATTTTGTTTCCTTTCAATAATGAATTTCACATAATTGTGCTTCTTATCTTAAATTCTTCCATATATACTTATTATAATCAAAAGCAAGAGAAGATGATTATTTCTTGATTTTACTTTTTAAGACAGAGAACCAAAAATTTTACTTAAGTCATGGAGCAACAATAAACATAATAATTAAATTCTTCAGAAATTTTACATACATCAGAATGTACTTATATCTAAATCTGAGATGATTATTTTAAATATTCTTGGTTCATTTATAAAAATTAGTCATAATTGGGGATAAGTAGATGAGTTGACAAAATTTATCAACATGTTTATAAATATATTCCTAGATAATTATATTTTAAATTGAATGTAATAATCTTTGTTCCAGAAAAACATCCATTTCTGCTTTGTTGACTATGCCAAAGACTTTGATGTGTGGATCACAATAAACTGTGGAAAATTCTGAAAGAGACGGGAATACCAGACAACCTGACCTGCCTCTTGACAAATGTGTATGCAGGTCAGGAAGCAATAGTTAGAACTGGTCATGGAACAACAGACTGGTTCCAAATAGGAAAAGGAGTACGTCAAGGCTGTATATTGTCACCCTGCTTATTTAACTTCTATGCAGAACACATCATGAGAAATGCTGGGCTGGAAGAAGCACAAGCTGGAATCAAGATCACTGGGAGAAATATCAATAACCTCAGATATGCAGATGATACCACCCTTATGGCAGAAAGTGAAGAGGAACTAAAGAGCCTCTTGATGAAAATGAAAGAGGAGAGTGAAAAAGCTGGCTTAAAGCTTAACATTCAGAAAACTAAGATCGTGACATATGGTCCCATCACTTCATGGCAAATAGATGGGGAAACAGTGGAAACAGTGGCTGACTTTATTTTTGGGGGTTCCAAGATCACTGCAGATGGTGACTGCAGCTATGAAATTAAAAGATGCTTACTCCTTGGAAGAAAAGTTATGACCAACCTAGACAGCATGTTAAAAAGCAGAGACATTACTTTGCCAACAAAGGTCAATCTAGTTAAGGTTATGGTTTTTCCAATGGTCATGTATGGATGTGAGAGTCGGACTGTGAAGAAAGCTGAGTGCCAAAGAATTGATGCTTTTGAACTGTGGTGTTGGAGAAGACCCTTGAGAGTTCCTTGGACTGCAAGGAGATCAAACCAGTCCATTCTAAAGGAGATCAGTCCTGGGTGTTCATCGGAAAGACTGATGCTGAGGCTGAAACTCCAATACTTTGGCCACCTCATGTGAAGAACTGACTCATGGGGAAAGTCCCTGATGCTGGGAAAGATTGAAGGTGGGAGGAGAAGGGGACAACAGAGGATAAGATCGTTGAATGGCATCACCAACTTGATGGACATGAGTTTAAGTAAACTCTGGGAGTTGGTGATGGACAGGGAGGCCTGGTGTGCTGCAGTTCATGGAGTTGCAAAGAGTTGGACACGACTGAGTGACTGAACTGAACTGAATAATCTTTGATCCAAATTTTGCAAATTATTCAAAAATGAAGATTGTAAGGTTTATAAAATCACTGCAGATGGTGACTACAGTCATGAAATTAAAAGATGCTTGCTCTTTGGAAGAAAAGCTATGACAAACCTAGACATCATATTAAAACACAGAGACATAACTTTGCCAAAGGTCTGTCTAGTTAAGGCTATGGTTTTTCCAGTGGTCATGTATGAATGTGAGCATTGGACCATAAAGCCTAAGCACTGAAAAATTGATGCTCTTGGACTGTGGTGTTGGACAAGACTTTTGAGAGCTCCTTGGACAGTAAGGAGATCAATGCAGTCAATCTTAATGGAAATCAACTTTGAATATTCATTGGATGGACTGAAGCTGGAGCCCCTATGCTTTGGCCACCTGATGCGAAGAGCCAACTCATTGAAAAAGACCCTTATGCTGGGCAAGATTGATGGTGGGAGAAATGGGGTGACAGAGGATGGGATGGTTGGATGGCATCACCAACTCAATGGACATGAGTTTGAGCAAGCTCCAAGAGATAGTGAAGGACAGGGAAGCCAAGCTTACTGCAGTCTATGGTGTCACAAATAGTCGGATGTGGTTTAGTGACTGAACTACAACAGAGTTTACAGAAACTGCTGAGATGATGAAAGAAGTCTCTTCCTGTTCGGTGTGAACCTCAGCTCCAAGACCAAAAGATAACTCTAGCATTCCCTGGTTTTCATCTGGTGGAACTTATTGTGTGCCAGACACTGCTGCAAGGTATAAACTTACAGAGGCTGTCAAATGAAGCTCCCCTGTGAGGGGCTGAGGATGTTACACATACACAGTAATTCTCTTTCTTCTCTTCCTTCTTTCCTCAGAAGATTTTGTTTGCTTTTGTTTTTAATTTTTCTGTTGGTTGACTTTGCAATTTATACAATCATGACTATATTTTTAAATAAAGAGTATGCTTGCCTGGGCATATACCAGTGTTTCTGTGCCTGTCTATGTATGTATATATAAAGGGGGTCTCAACCTTATGAAAATTGGAAGCAGACTTCCAAGGTGTTTTATATCCTCAGATGTTAGGAAATGAAGTAATTTATAGGGAGTTGTAAAAATCAGCAATGTCAAGCAGCAAAATAGTCTGGAAAGAGAAGGCCGCTTTGAAACTGCCTTTGAAAGAAGTTGAATACACACAGTTCATTCTGTTGTGCAATATATGTTGAGTCCATATTGCCTTTTCTTGTTTTTCAAGTGAAACTGAAAGCAGCTTTTCCATGTCTGAAGAGTAAGAAAATGGACAGTGTGAAGAAGGCACCTTTAGCATTCTCATCCCAGTAAGAGGTGGGCAGGGGCATGCAATTAAGATTTTCACCCTCACGATAATCTGTACATTAAGGCTTCACCATCATGTTTCCCAGAATCATCAGATTTTACCCTAAAATACGATGATACTAGAGTGCTATATATTAAATTTGTAACTATTTGGAAAAAATAATCTTATTGAGTAAAAACTATTGATTTAACAAATTTAACTTTTCCACAATTTGAGGTGTAAATATTTCAAAGAGGATAAAAATGAATTAGGTTAAAAAATTAAAAGTAACACTTTAGACCAGACTCTGAAAAAAAGTCTAGATTATCAAACTGGAATAACCCCTGAATGCTACCACCACTGATCAAGAATTAACTCAATGGTATGCGGCTTATCTACAGAAGAGATGCAGTTTACTGAGACATCATTCCATTATGTGGTTTGAATAAAACCTAGAATATATGCTTTACATAAGCCTAATGTATATAAATATGTCTTCATTTTTCTAGATGAAAAATCTATGGGAAAATGGTAGCTCCATCAAATTAGTGAGCAAACAAGACCATTACATCAAAATAGATTTTGCTCATTTACTCTGACAAGTGTAGCAGTATAAATTATTTATAGTTCCATTCTGAATGGGTTTACAAATGCCCCGTAGTACATTTTGTAAATTCAGTGGAGTCTTAGTAACTTCTCTATTAATTACATTTATAAATTACAATCCTTGGGAAAGCCCTGAGACTCATAATTGATACATTAAATATTTACCAACTCAGTAGATATTGCATTTTATATATAAATAAATTTAACTAAAAGTATAGATTCTTCCTTTTTGTGAAAGAGTAATAATAATTACTAGGAAAGGATTTATAAAAATAAAGCAATACCTTGAAAGTTCTCCCAATTGTGGTAAATGTTAGTTATACTTTCTAAGGCTTTCTCATCTTCCATCAGAAAAAATGGGATTACAGACACAGTAAACACAATGATCAATACTTTGTCAACTTCTGCAAATATCTACTTCTGATTATACTGAGAAATATCTCACATTACTATGTATCATTAGTGTAATAGTTAACATTTATTGAGATCTACATATCCATTCATGAAGAAGATGGGAAAAATGTTGACATAGGTTATCATAAAGTAGGAATCCTAGCAATATGTTTAAAAAAAAAACTCAGTCTCTGCTCATACTTGAGTCCTAATACACAAAGAGAAAAAAAATTCTGACTAGCTGGTGTTAATTTTTATCTTATTTTACCTCCACTTTTCTCAGTATCTTTCACGCCACATGCAATTAAAAGATTCTGCCTCCCTGTGCTGCAAGTAGACCTGAGATAGAATGCAATGAATGGCAAGGGATCGGATATGTTTGGGTATCAGACCTGCTCTAGGTGGTGCAGAGGCAAAGTGAGTACTGGGATCAGTATACTCTAGAGTTCCTAGCTTCTCAGAAATCATTCCCAGGTAAATAAAAATTGCAAACCATTTTTATTTTGTGAAATAATTTTGTTGCCTGTTCAGAGGGATAGGCAATGAAAGTGGGAGATAATTCAGACCCAATTCAATAGAGTCAACAGCTAAAACACCAGCATTTTGACCAGGCTCTACATAGCAGATTTCACTTGAATGTGGGATTGGAAGAAGAAATCGTGCAGAACCAATGAAAGTGATCAAGAGATAACTGCAGTAGATTGTGTAGGTTCTTGGTCACCAAGTTCAGGTAAAATGCTCCTAGTTTTAATTACTATTATTTTTAAATTCTACAACCCTCATGTCTTACTTTTAAAAATGTAAAGCATGAACATTATTTTAAAATAAAACTATACTTTCTGTGATGCTTCAACTATGCCTTATAAACTGTTAGTAAATGCTCTTAAACAGATCTCAAATAAAGAAAACTTCCAAGTGGAAAAAGAGACAGGACTGTGTGATGAAAAGAACAAGTGCTTTGGAGTCAGGCAATCATGGATTGAAATTCTGACCTGGTCTCTAGTTCAAAGGGTGTTTTTGACAAGATATTTATATGGTATGAGTTTCAATTTCCATATCTATGAAATGGGAATAATAATATCTAGTTCATGGGTTTACTTATTGTGGAGTTAAACAGACTATAACAAAGAGAATATGATTAAAATAGCTAACTACCTACCTGATATAAAAGCATATACTATATATAGTATGCTATAGAAATATACACATTATTTTCTTTGTCACTGCCTTTGATAACCTTTGGAGCTAGAGCTAAAATGTGAGCTTGTAAAAATAGGAGTCAGGCTTGGGGGGAATTTAATGGATGAAGGAATTTTTAAAAGATAAACAGACTGTTTATGAGTTATCTACTTGATAGTTTCTCTTTCATATGGTTGGTAGTCAAGTTGCCGTAGGTCTAGAGACTGTCACTGGTTTCTTAAAGTTGTATTTATGATCTCTCACCTTGCAAGGTGAGGAAGGCTGAACAAGGACAGCCTTCCTGTCCATACTTATAAAGTGACTAAATAGATGAGTACATTTAGAATCAACCCGTTTTGGGGGGCACAGAATAGTTTCATGACCTACTAGAAAGGAAAGAGCTGTTTTTAGATAATGACTGCTTTAGAAATTATAGATCATTATTGACTGGAAATTTAAGCTGTAATATTATTGACTTTCTGTTTATTTTACACCTTCTTTCCTAAAACATAGTGAAGTATCTCCATCTGACCTGCATCTAGCCCGTGGATAGAGATGGTGTTACAAATCTTTCTTGTCTTTGGCTATGAAAAGTTGTGAGTAAACTCAACTGCTGCTCTCCAAGAATGTTAATGTGACAAGATCTATAAGCCAGTATCTCTTTCCATCTCACAATACCGTAATTCTTTCCATTTGACAGTCATTTGATGAAAAATAGAAATAAAACTTGGTGAGATCAGGTATTTATCCAACAGTTATTCTTTAGTGGGAAGGGGGGAATTTTGAAGAATAAATTATTCCTCTCCAACAGATTCTCCAGATCATAAACCCATACCCCAAATCACCTCCTCTGGTGATAAAGCCCTGCTTTTATTTGCCTGTGCACATAGGCAGTGACGAGGGATGCGCCACAGGAGTGTAGAGAGTTACACTCTCTATTTAAGGTATATTTAATGGAAAGATGAGAGATGAGACACTGACAGAGTGAAAATTCGTGGAGAATGTGGACTCAGAACTGGAGCAGAGTATGCTGTGGAAATTGAAGTAAAATAAATCTCAAGACCAGCGGTTAGGATGACACCTAGAGTGCTGCTTTCCTCAACACTCCTGAGCCCCCAAAGAAAACTAGACCTAAGCCTGTAAAAATAGAAACACAAAGAATCTCTACTAAGCTTGGAACTGTTACCTTGAAAAGGAAAAAAAAAAAAAAATGATGACAACTTATAGCATTTCCCCTTGTCCAGAGCAAAGCGGCAGTAGGCTGTGGGCCCGTGTCGGAGAGAAATGGACTATTGATCCAGTTTTGTGAGCTCTCTAAACGTGAGGATTAGATCACCACACCAATGATTGTGAAGATGGCTTTCCTGGAGACCCAACCTGTAGCACAAATATTGGGGACAGGATCAGTAAGACGGAGAAAATGATGACCGTGAACGGAGAATGAAAGGGAGGTAAAGAATGAATAATGTTCAGGATAGGCTATTAATGTATATCTTATGTGGAGCCGAAGGCCTGCTCTCTGTTAAACTGACCATAAAAAGCATGCACATTGGGAAATTTTCTGACTTCAAGGTACAAACTATTGCATCAGCTTCCTGTGCCTGGTTCATACATATGATTTAACACATAGCAGAAGATTAATTTCTGGGGACAATTCTGAATGAATTTCATTTCTTGGCAGAAAATGAACCCTAAGCCAGAAAGCACTAGAAACCCGAGATTGGTGTCTGTTTATAGTCAGCTCCTGGGATTGGTATTGCATAATGCACATTTTCAACTGAAGGCTGACTTATTTCCATCTCAACTGTTTACTTCTCAGTCGAGTTTCTGTACAACCACTCTGTGTTAGGGAAATCTTTATACTGTGAGTCATCAGTCATTCTGATTCCTGCCAAGCATACCCATTACCCTAAAGTAAACAAAAATAATACATTGCACATGACAAATTCAAATTTGAACTAGCTCAAAGAGTTTCTGCCATTGTTCAATTCACGTGTAGGTACTTACGTCAGGTTTGCACTTTTCTAACTGAGGTATATAAACCACACTGTTTGAGATATAGATTCATTTAAAGCAGATCAATACACAGTAACTTCGCAGACACTGATTATTTTTTCTTAACTATTTAGATACTACAATGTTTTCCCCTAATTTTAAGCATGATGGTCTTATCTATGTTATTTAGAGGGGAAAAAAAGGGGGGGGGGGATAAATATATTTATTTCATTAAAGTCCCAATGAGACAGATTCATTTTCCTGAAAATTGAGTGTTTACAGTAAGTTAGTAACTACAGTGTATACAATGGAATTACACAATTCCTGCACCTTAATATGTTTACCACACATGCAAGATCCTCATGTTTCATAATCAGCTTCTAGTGAGCTCATGAAATTCTGGGAAACCTGGGTTTTGCAACTCATGCATCCATGTAATTTCCTTTATAGCAGAACACTAGTTAATTCACACAAAAAAGATTATTGTTAAGCAGGTCATAATACATAAATTAGTTGCTCACTGTATTATCATCCCAGGTGGGAAAAGCTGCTTGAAAATCACTTTAAAAATAAAAACTTTTTTTTTTCCCCCACTTGCTGAGTGTGTTACGAGAGATGAATGATTCTACAGTGCATTGCAAGAAGGCATGGCTTGTTCGTCAGTCACCCTTCTCTAAAGGAATATGCTCACCAGAAGAAGAGGCAGATTTGTATTTATCAATATGAAAAGTACTTTCCTGTCAAATGCATTAAAGACACCATGACAGTGTTATTTGTTTCTCCACTTATTCTAATTTTGGGGAGAGTGGTCCATTTTATGGCCTTCATCCCTTTTTAGCATTTAACATTACTTCTTTTTTTTTTTTTTTTAATTTCAATATTCTTTTATAACATGCCACAGTTTCCCACACCATATCATGTTTTACATTGATTATATTTCAGGATGACTGCTCCTCAATAACATTTTGGAGAAGAGACAGGGCAACTGATTCGTAAAAAAAAACATAAATGTGTTTTCACATGTCTTTCTGTTGGAAAGCATTCTGGCTAATACGATATAACTATCATTGTAAACCATCAACAGTGTCCTTTTACTGAACTGTTTCTTGCCTTTTTCTCTTTCCTTTTGCAAGTGTTTTCTTGCCTCTCTGCCTTAGCTCATTCCATTTTCTCTATTCTCTTCCCTCTTATTTAACTCATTTTAAAAAGTGAACTCAATCACAGCATGTTTATACAGCTTTACATATTTGGAGCTTGTATATTTTTGTTATCAAATATTTGGCCCCTAAAATGTTTTTTATCTTCTTTCATTGTTTATGGACCTAGGTGTGATTATAGTTACAGTCACAATTAATCCCTGATTTTTGATGCCAAAATAAAGGAACATTACCAAATTTGGTGGGCTATATTAACTCCTAGACCTTATACCAGAGAGAACACAAGTACCCATTGCTATGTTACCATTCTGAGGGCATCAAACTCCTATTGCTTAGTAGGAAACGTGAGGTAATCAAGACTATTCTCACTGACAAAGTTGGCATTTGAATTAAGAAAGAGTCCAAAAGGATTAACTCTAATGGATGTAGCATAAAGGTCTGAAGATTTCAATGATTTGAAATATCCCCCTGGTCATTCTTGGTTCCTAGAATAAGCTCCATGCGTGTGAGTCTCCTCTTGGCTCCAATCTTTTGAGGCTCATCCGTTTTCATGTTGATAGGAGTCGTGTTGAGGCAAAAGTCCTGACCTCACTATTGCCTTCCTCCTGAGCAAAGTAAATGTGCTTTACAACTGGTCTGTGCGGAGTGAGCTTTCTATTTGTGCAATGACTTGAAAAGCCTTCTTCTGACCCAATCTGAGGTTAGCTTATTAGCAGTATCTTGAGTTGGATAGGCAGAAAATCTAAACAAGGCTTCTTACCTTTAGCTATGTTAAATATTCTGATTAAAAGTATTCTCTCCTTGGGAGATAAAGTACATATATAGGTACAGACATGATTATTGCCATCTGAAGACTGCCTGAGACCATACAGGACCTCAAAACATGAACCTTGGATGAAGACTTCCAGCTCCCATCCAGGCAAATTAGTTCCCTTGTGGGAAGCAAATGCATGGCTATGTATCCAGGGAGAAGCCCTTTTCTTTGAAATTTAGCTTATAATCCTTAATCTGAAAGGGCTGGTTAGGTTTCTAAAAGTTCAGAACAATGATTTATACTTTATCATCTGATTTCCAAATTGTATATATTCCGAAACTTTCATACATAGATTTCAGACCAGTTTATCAAGTCCACTAATCATTTGTTAAGTGAAGAATGTAAATAAATAGAGGAAAACAATAGAATGGGAAAGACTAAAAATCTCTTCAAGAAAATTAGAGTTACCAAGGGAACATTTTATGCAATGATGGGCACAATAAAGGACAGAAAGGATATGGACCTAACAGAAGCAGAAGATATTAAGAAGAGGTGGCAAGAATACACAGAAGAACTATATAAAAAATTCTTAGTGACCCTGATAACCACGATGATGTGGTCACTCACCTAGAACCAGACATCCTGGAATGTGAATTCAAGTGGACCTTAGGAAGCATTACTATGGACAAAGCTAGTAAAAGTGATGGAATTCCATCCTAAAATGATGGAATTGAAATCCTAAAAGGTGATGCTGTGAAAGTGCTGCACTCAATATGCCAAAAAATTTGGAAAACTCAGCAGTGGCCACAGGACTGGAACAGGTCAGTTTTCATTCCAATCCCAAAGAAAGGCAATGCTAAAGAGCATTCAAACCATTGCACAATGTTACTAATTTCATATGAAAGCAAGGTAATGCTCAAAATCCTTCAGGTTAGGCTTCAATCTGGTAGCTTGGACAGTAAAGGGTCACCTGCAATGTGGGAGACCCAGGTTAGATCCCTGGGTTGGGAGGATACCCTTTTGAGAAGGAAATGGCAACCCATTCCAATATTCTTGCCAGGAAAATCCCATGGATGGAGGCACCTGGAAGGCTACATTCCATGGGGTCACAAAGAGTCGGACACGACTGAGCAACTTCACTTCACTTAAGGCTTCAACAATATGTGAACAGAGAACTTCCAGATGTACAAGCTGGATATGGAAAAGACAGAAGAAGCAGCGATCAAATTGCCAACATCTGTTGGATCATAGAAAAAGTAAGGAATTTCAGAAAAACATCTTCTGCTTCATTGACTATGGTAAAGCCTTTGACTATGTGAATCACAATATACTATGGGAAATTAAGAAAGAGATAGGAATACCAGGCAACCTTACCTGCCTCCTGAGAAACCTGTATGCAGGTCAAGAAGCAACAGTTAGAACAGGCCATGGAAGAATAGACTGGCTCAAAATTGGGAAAGGAGTATGTTAAAGTTGTATACGGTCACTCTGCTTATCTGACTTTTATGCAGAGTACGTTATGCGAAATGCTAGACTGGATGAATCTCAAGCTGGAATGAAGCCTGCCAGGAGAAATATCAATAACAGCAGATATGCCGATGATACCACTCTAATGGTAGAAAGTGAAAAAGAACTAAAGAGCCTCTTAATGAGAGTGAAAGAAGAGCGTGACAAAGCTGGCTTAAAACTTAACATTCTAAAAACTAAGATCAAGGCATTCAGTCCCATCACTTTATGGCAAATAGATACGGGAAAAGTGGAAACAGGGACAGATTTTATTTTCTTGGGCTCCAAAATCATTGCAGATGGTGACTGCACCACAGAATTAAAAGACACCTGCTCCTTGGAAGAAACTCTGACAAATCTAGACAGTGTATTAAAAAGCAGAGACATCACTCTGCTGACAAAGGTTTTGTATAGGCAAAACTATGGTTTTTTCCAATTGTCATGTACGGATGTGAGTGTTGGACCATAAGGAAGGCTGAGTGCCAAATAACTGATGCTTTCAAATTGTGGTGCTGGAGAAGACTCTTGGGAGTCCCTTGGACAGCAAGGAGATCCAGCCAGTCAATTCTAAAGGAAATTAACTTTCAATATTCATTGGAAGTACTGATGGTGAAGCTCAAATCCTTTGGCCAGCTGATGCAAAGAGCCGACTCATTGGAAAAGACCCTGATGCTGGGAAAGATTGAAGGCAGGAGGATAAGGGGCAACAGATGATGAGATGGTTGGACGGCATCACCGACTGAATAGACATGAGTTTGAGCAAGCTCCGTGAGATGGTGGAGGACAGGGAAGCCTGGTGTGCTGCAGTCCACGGGGACGTGAAGAGTCAGATGTAGCTTAGCAACTGAACAACAAGAGCAGATATAGATGAGAACACTGCTTTCCTTCTGTCACACTTTCTGGCAATCCAGGTGAGACAAGAGTGAGCATTTATAGCACTGGATACCACTAGCACATGGTGACAGGTTGTATGGATGTGCAACTGAAATGTAATAGGTGGAAGCAGAGGCTATAGCTTCCAGATCTCTGGATATACTACAGAATAATGACTTTGTAATCAACAGAGTATGATCTACCTTGATGGTCAGCATCTGTAGCCCTTTTTTCATGACTTGATAAGCACCTAACTCTGAATTAAGTCCTTTTCATATGAAAGATTGGAAGTTGCTTTTGTTTTCTATTTCCTGAATTGAAAACTGACTAATGGCAGATTCTAAGCTGAATCAACCTACCTACCTACCCAACTGTTCCTTATGCAAAGCTCCTACAGGGTTGCCAACCTCAGCAGATGGCAATGCCATCCATTTAGCTGCACAACCTAGTGGTTAGGGATCATTATCTACTCTTTCCTTCAAACCATATTCTTCTCAAATGGACCAAATACTAAGCCCATATCATTGTCTTCTCTAATCTTTATGACAAAGCATTAAGCCTTATATACTGCTACTTCTTTGGTCTAGGCCTTAATCATTTTGGTGGTGTTGATTCCATTCTTAGCACTATTTTTTTTTTTTTTTCTTTTTTGTTGCCACAAGATGGCTGTCAGGAGTTTCAGAAACTATATACCTCTACAGTAAACTCCAGTAAGAAACAGACATACACACACTAAATAGATAAAGGCCCAGAATACAGTTTCCTTTATTTGACTGCTCTGACCTGGGCCATGTGCTGACTTATAAAGTATTGTAGTTCAGGAGGATGGAATGTGATGATTTGTTATAACTAGTCAGCCTTTGATCAAAGATGTGATCAATGCAAGCCAAAGTATAGAATCTGGGATACTTTTCAAAACAGTTAATGAGGGGAAAAGTTTTCCAATGTAGATTTTTCATTTGGTTTCCTTAATATTATCCCAGTGACGTTTTCAAACAGCAAATATGAACATGCCACTCCCTTTCTTAATTCTGTTAATACCTGCACATTTCCCTAAGAATTATGTCCAAAATGGCAACCCACTCCAATATTCTTGCCTGAAAAATCCCATGGACAGAGGAGCCTGGTGGGTTCCCGTCTATGGGGTCACAAAGAGTCAGATACAACTGAGCACCTAACACTGTTCTGGCAATGCTAGCCCCTGCCTACTTGTGATTCACATGTCTTTGTGACCCCATGGACTATACAGTCCATGGAATTCTCCAGTCCTGAATACTGGAGAGCATAGCCTTTCCCTTCTCCAGGGGATCTTCCCAACCCAGGGATCGAATCCAGGTCTCCAGGACTGCAGGCAGATTATTTACCAGCTAAGCCCCAGGGAAGCCCAAGAATACTGGAGTGGGTAGCCTATCCCTTCTCCAGTGGATCTTCCCAACCGAGGAATTGAACCGGGGTCTCCTGTATTGCAGGCAGATTCTTTACCAACTGAGATATCAGGGAAGCCCCCATCAATTTTCTAATAATGACTAATTATTAAATTAATTAAAATAGCTGCCAGCTTATTGAGCTTTACTACACATGTCAGCAAGTAGGATGAATACTAGATATGCATAGTCACTTTCAACCTTCTGCACAGGGCTTACCTGATGGCTCAGTGTTGAAGAATCCGCCTGCCAATGCGGGAGACATGGGTTTGACCCCTGAAGATCCCACAAGCCTGGAGCAACCAAGCCCGTGTCCCACAAGTACTGAGCCTGGGCGCTAGAGCTTGGAAGCTGTACCTACTGAGCCCAAGGGCTGCAACTACTGAAGTCCACGCGCCCTAGAGCCCGTGCTCCACAACAAGAGAAGCCCCCACAGTGAAAAGCCTGTGCGCGGCAACTAGTCACAACTAGAGAAAATGCCAAGCAGCAGCGAAGACCCAGCACAACCCCAAATAATAAATAAAGAAAATTCTTAAAAAGCCTTGACCACAGAATTCATATTCATTATTTGCAAATGGGGACCCCGAGGTTAAGAGACATGAGGTGATTTTGTCAATGTCACGGAGATAAATGGCACAGCCAACCCTGGCTGTCTCACTCTATTCATCTCAAAAGTTGCTTCCAGTTAGCAGAGAATGAAAAAAAAAAAAAAAAAAAGCGGTGGGGGGGCGGGGAAGGACCTTAGAAATAACCCATTTCATTGCTTTACAATTTTATATGAGAAAATTAGTTTAGAAATGTCATTTGGTATGAAAATAGCCTTATAATTTAGACTATGTAGAATATGATTATATCTTTGATGATGGTCTTAAAGGTGGAAACAAGTGCCCGTAACTGAATTTTTTTGTAGCTAAAACAAAGTAGTGTACATAATTATTAAACTGTTCATGAAAACAAAGGGGACAACAGAGTACAGTGCTTAGCACCATGCCAAGCCTAGGAGATAGTTAATGAATTACCTTAAACAATTATTACAACTTGAATCAAAAAAATGTAATTGTGTATTACTATTTATTGTTGTTCAGTTGCTGTGTCATAGCTGACTCTTTGCGATTGCATGGACTGCAGCACACCAGGCCTCTCTTTCATCGACTTGTCCTGGAGTTTGTTCACATTCATGTCCATTGAGTCAGGGATGCTATCTAACTATCTCATTCTCTGCCGCCCTCCTCTTTTACCTTCAATCTTTCCGAGCATCATGGACTTTCCCAACAAGTTGGTTCTTCATATCCGGTAGCCAATGTATTGAAGCATCAGCCACAGTCTTCCCAATGAATACTTAGGGGTGATTTCCTTTAGAATTGACTGGTTCAGTCTCCTTGCAGTACCTTGGTACTGAAAGTGCCAAGGTACTTTCAAGAGCCTTCTCCAGAACTTCAGTTTGAAAGTTATCAATTCTTCAGTGCTCAGCCTTTTTTATGGGCCAACTCTCACATCTGTACATGACTACTGGAAAAACCGTAGCTTTGACTACACAGACCTTGTTGGCAAAAAGAGGTCTCCGCTTTTTAATATGCTGTCTAGGATTGTCATAGCTTTCCTGCCAAGGAACAAGCATCTTTTAATTTCATGACTGCAGTCACCGTCTGCAATGATTTTGTGCCCAAGAAAACAAAATCTGTTACTGCTTCCAATGTTAACCCTTCTATTTATCACTAAATGATGGGGCCAGATGCCATGATTTTCGTTTTCTGAATGTTGAGTTTCAAACCAGCTTTTTAACTTTCCTAGTGAATGGAAGTAGCCCTCATAGTCAACAAAAAGTTTGAAACACAGAACGTGGGTGCAGTCTCAAAAATGACACAATGATCTCCATTCATTTCCAAGGCAAACCATTCAACATCACAGTAATCAAAGTCTATGCCCCAAACATTAATGCTGAAGAACCTGAAATTGAACAATACTATGAAGACCTATAAGATGTTCTAGAACTAGCACCATAAAAATATCCTTTTCATCATAGGGGACTGGAATGCAAAAGTAGGAAGTCAAGAGATACCTAGAATAACAGGCAAGTTTGGCCTTGGAGTACAAAATAAAGCAGGGCAAAGGTGAAACAGTTTTGCCAAAATAATGCACTGGTCAAAGGAAACATCCTTTTCCAACAACACAAGAGACAAGTCTACACGTGGATATCACCAGATGGTCAATACTGAAATCAAACATTATATTCTTTGCAGCCGAGGCTCTATACTGTCAGCAAAAACAAAACCTGGAGCTGACTGTGGCTCAAATTATCAGCTCCTTTTTGCAAAATTCTAGCTCAAATTGAAGAAAGTATGGAAAACCACTAGGCCATTCAGGTAGTGGAGGTGACAAATAGATTCAAGGGATGACATCTGGTAGATGGAGTGACTGAAGAACTATGGATAGAGGTTCTTAATATTGTAGATGGAGTGGTGACCAAAAGTATCCACAAGAAAAAGAAATGTAAGAAGGTAGAGTGGTTGTCTGAGGAGGCCTTACAAATAGCTGAGCAAAGAAGAAAAGCAAAATGCAAAGGAGAATGGGAAAGATACATCCAACTGAATGCAGAGTTCCAGAATATAGCAAGGGGAAATAAGAAAGCCTTAAGTGAACAATGCAAAGAAATAGAGAAAAACAATAGAATAGACTAGAAAGACTAGAGACTAGGGAAAGACAAGAGATCTCTTCAAGAAAATCAGAGATACCAAAGGAATATTTTATGCAAAGATGGGCACAATAAAGGACAGAAATGGTATGGACCTAACAGAAGAAGAAGAGATTAAGAAGATGTGGCAAGAATACACAGAATTATACAAAGAAGTTCTTAATGACCCTGATAACCATGATGATGTGATCACTCACTTAGAGAGACATCCTGGAGCATGAATTCAAGTGGGCCTTAGGAAGCATCACTACAAACAAAGCTAGTGGAGGTGATGGAATTCCAGCTGAGCTACTTCAAATCCTCAAAGTTGATGCTGTTAAAGTGCTGCACTCACTATGCCAGCAAATTTGGAAAACTCACCAGTGTCCACAGCCCTGAAAAACGTCACTTTTCATTCCAGTCCCAAAGAAAGACAATGCCAAAGAATGTTCAAGTCACGTTACAGTTGCACTCATTCCACATGCTAGCAAGATTATGTTCAAAATCCTTCAAACTAGGCTACAGCAGTATGTGAACTTAGAATCTAAACGTGGATTTAGAAAGGGCAGAGGCCAGAGGTCAAATTAACAACATCTGTTGGATCATCGAGAAAGCAAGGACATTCCAGAAAAACATCTACTTCTGCTTCTTTGACTATGCTTAAGCCTTTGACTTGTGGATCACAACAGACTGTGAAAAATTTTTAAAGAGATTGGAATGCCCAGCCACCTTACCTGCCTCTTAAGAAACCTGTATGCAGGACAAGAAGGAACAGTTGTTACTGGCTGTGGAACAATGGACTGGTTCCAAATTGGGAAAGGAGTATGTCAAAGCTGTATATTGTCACCCTACTTATTTAACTTATATGCACAGTACATCACATGGTTTGCTGGGCTTGATGAGTCACAGTTTGGAATCAATATTGCTAGGAGAAATATCAAGAACCTCACATATTCAGAAGATACCACTTTAATGGCAGAAAGTTAAGAGGAACTAAAGAGCCTCTAGAAGAAGGCAAAAGAGGAAAGTGCAAAATCTGGCTTAAAACTCAATATTCAAAATGTAAGATCATGGCATCTGGTCCCATCACTTCATGGCATGTAAATAGGGAACAACTGGAAACAGTGACATATTTTATATTCTTGGGCTTTAAAATCACTGCAGACAGTGACTGCAGCCACGAAATTAAAATAAGTTTGCTTCTTGGAAGAAAAGCTATGACAAATCTCAACAGCAAATTAAAAAGCAGAGTGTATTAAAAAGTGATTAAAAATCATGTTACCAACATGTTCTGTATAGTCAAAGCTATGGCTTTTCCTGTAGTCATGTATGGATGTGAGTGTTGGATCATAAGAAGGCTTAGTATGGAAGAATTGATGCTTTTAAGTTGTGGGGCTGGAGAAGACTCTTGAGAGTGCCTTGGACTGCAAGGAGATCAAACCAGGCAATCCTAAAGGAGATCAGCCCTGAATATTCATTGGAAGCGCTGATGCTGAAGCTGAAGCTCTAATACGTTGGCCACCTGAGGCAAAAAGGCAATTCACTGGGAAAGACTCTCATGCTGGGAAAGACTGAGGGCAAGAGGAGGAAAGAGAGACAGAGAATGAGATGTCTGGATGGCATCAGTGACTCAATGGACATGAGTTTGAGCAAATTCAGTGAGTTAGTGTAGGACAGGGAACCCTGCAGTGCTGCAGTCCATGGGATCACAGAAAGTCCGACAGGACTTGGTGACTGAGCAAAAAGTGCATTATTATATTCAGAACCAAAACACTAATTCTATAGATGAAGACTTCCTAATGTTTTATATCCAATTACTTCTACTAAACACCTTTCTTGAGCTGTGCATATGTACAGTCACTCGTTCACATCCAACTCTTTGCAACCCCATAGACTGTAGCCTGCCTGGTTCCTAAGTCCATGGGATTTTCCAGGCTAGAATACAGAAGTGAGCTGCCATTTCCTCCTCCAGGGGATCTTCCCCACTCAGGAACTGAACCCGTGTCTCCTGTGTCTCCTGCATTGGCAGGCGGATTCTTTACCGCTGAACCACATCCAATGCCTCTTAAATTGCAGATAAATATATGACTGAAACATTTAAATCAGGAGATCATCATGATTTACATGGGTTTAGTACAATGTATTCTTGTTAGTTTTAAAATCTTACAGGAAGGAATGTATTCTGTCTGAGTAAATCCTTGAATTCAGTTCAAATAAAATGTTGAGTTTCTCACAGAATGTTTTCTGATCATCTGGTAATGTGAAGATGTCTGGTTATTTCTCTTCTGGCTGTTTGGAGTTATATTTGAATGCTATTTTCCTGGAAGATGCTATTTTTCCTTACTTTCCTAAATAAGATGAAAAGAACAGACGTGGCTTTCCCCAGAGGTGATTTTACTCATGAATTTCAATTCAACATCTTGGGTATTCCCAGAGCAGCAGGTACTGTGACACTTGTCTAGCTTTGATTCTATCAAGCTGACTTCCCAAAATCATTGTGTTTTCTTGTTTGTAAAGCCATTAATCTCTTAAGGGGAGCAAACTTCCCCAGCAATAAGGAAGAAAATATACATATCACATTGAATTTCATTTTTTCAGTAACACTTTAAATATTGTTTACAAATATTCATTTTCTTTTTTGGCTCATATTGCATAGTCCAATGCCAATTTAGGATAAAAATGAGAAATCATAATTGTATTCTTTGGCGTACTAAATAACTGTTTAAGTATACTTAGGAGAATGGTGTAAAAATAAAATTACAATTTATTGCAATCATGACAGTACTTTTTTATGTGATAATAATCTATCCTGTTCCTTAGCAAATTTAAAATCCTTTCAAAAGTATTGACTGCTACATATTTAAGTCACTTCACTTGCTGTAACATTAAGGAACTCTTGCAGAAATATCGCCTATGTATGCATACATAATTACAAGATTCAGGAACTAAGGTACATAAAATAATTTGAATCAAATAGAATTTTAAAATTTCTTACATGAAAAGCATAATTCAAAAGTGATGGACAAGTCTACATCTCAAATCTTAAAATATTTTCTTTCTACACACAATATCAGACAAAATAAAGCAAAAACAATGCTGTTACATAAATTATCCCAAACTATACTGGAATGTCTTTTTGAGGATTTTTTATATAGGACTCATCCTTCAGAGATACAGGCAAATTCTCACTCTAGAGCAAAGGGCAATCCTGGCTACTGTCCATTATAAAAGCTTTGGTGGGAGCTTCCTGGTGGTCCAGTGGTTGGGACTCTGCGCTTTCATAGCCAAAGGTGCAGGTGAAAAATTAAAATACAAGGTGTGAGAGCTCTAAGGTCAGGTTTTCCTTCCTGCAGTAGTAAGTGCAGAGGTCCCTGGCTCTCTTTGAATTACCCCTGAGAACTAGGATTTGGGAAAATAATAAATCAGAATGTTATTATTCTGTCTACTGTTATCATTGCAAATAATAAAGTCCTTTTTCTTTGATCCTGGATGGTCTTCTACCAGAATCCATCAAGTGCAGTGGGCTAACTTGTTAGCGTGCAAACAGAGTGATATTTCAGACTCATCACAGTTTTTGACAACTCATATTAATAATTTTGTATGTGCGGGTGTCAGTCACTCAGTTGTGTCTGACTTTTTCAGACCCTGTGGACTGTAGCCTGCCAGGCTCCACTCTCCATGGGATTTCCCACTGGAGGGGGTTGTCAGTTCCTCCTCCAGAGGATCTTCTCAACCCAGGGATCAAACTTGCATCTCCTTTCAGTAGACAGATTCTTTACCGCTGAGTCACTTGGGAAGCCCCATATGTATACATACACACACACACACACATATATATGAAATGCAATGCAGCCATAGATTATGCTAATATTCTGGGGAAGGAAGGAGAGAAAAGGGAATGGGATCGAGGAAAATTATAAGTGAGGCCCTCCACTAGTATCTGTAATGCTTTATCTCTTTTAAAATGATCCAAATAAAATGGTATATTATTAACTACCCATTGGGTAAGTGCTTATTTGTTGTATTCTTTATCTTTTTGCATATATTTTAAATATATTTTCATAATGAAAACTAGGAAATGTGATGAACTCTCATATAACTATTGAATTCCATGATTGAGCAGAAGGATCTAGTTACCTAGTAATGCAGTTACTCGCTATTTAATTCTCTTTTTTCTAAGATAGCCCTTCCAAGGGCCCATCAAACTTATAACTAAACCACTAGAATTACAAAAGCCTTTTTATTTTTCTGAGAAAATGCACTGTATCTTTAGAAAATAGTCATCACTGTTGGAAAGACCCTCTTTAAGTTTACCCTAAATCTTGCATTTTCTAATAGGGGGCATCTGGAGGGTCATACACACATGCACACAGACACATACAGACATGTAGGATCTGGAGTCAGATCTCAGTTCAAACCTAGAACTTGCCACTTTGATCATTGTGTCACAGCGCCAAAGGACCAGAACTCTTTCGACTTTAGTGGCTTCACATATAAGGGCTTCCCTGGTGGTTGAGTGGTCAAGAATCCGCCTGTCCATGCCCGAGATGCGGGTTTGATCCCTGGGTCAGGAAGATCCTCTAGAGAAGGAAATGGGAACCCACTCCAGGATTCTTGTCTGGGAAATCTCACGTACAGAGGAGCCTGGTGGGCTACAGTCCATGGGATTGCAAAGAGTCAGATATGACTGCGCATATGCAGTTCACTTATAATCCTGGAATGACAATATCTGTCCTTCTGTAACTCCTGCAGTTGTTTTGAGGCTTGAGGTCATTTATGTGAAGATTCTTTGTGAGTGTTGTGAAATATAGTGCTTTTAAAGATGGTAGTCACGCTCTCTTGCTTTTATCATCTTCTCAATTTTGTTTTATTCCAGGCAAACAAATTCAGTTTCACTAACCATTCAGTGTAAAGACTGCTTCAGTAACCTCCCACCATCGTGATCTTTCTCCCCTGAATGTGCTGACCACAGGACTGCCTCCTCCCTAAAACTACTTAAAATACAAACTCAAAACAATTCAAGGACAAAAAAGGCAATATAGTATGAACAACTACATTTAAATCTAAGATGATCAATCATAAAAGGACAAGTGCATTTTCTAGCTACTTTTCTAATTACAAAGAATACAATGTTATTTTAAAACATATCAAAGTGGTTTTAGTCTTGATGTAAAGCCAAAGATTTAAGGAATTTATTTTTAGGATTAAGATAAGATGTAAAGCATGAATATAAATGTAAGTCAACAAAAATAGAGTACAGCTGAGATTCATGGCTTTGGAATCAAATCTGGGTTCAAATTCTGACCTAAGTTTTAACCAGTCTAAATATTGGTTTTCTTCTATATGAAGAAATATTATGAGTATTACCATATTCATACTGTAATAATAGCAATATTGCAACATTTCAAATTATTAAGCCCAATGATTTCCAAGGAAGCAGTCAAGAAATAATGATATTATTATAAACTAATTCACACATGTTGCAGTCATATAGACATATTTCAACGTTGCACAGCATGTGGGTATTCTTACATCCTCTATCTTAACATTGAAAGATTATGGAGAATTTTACAATTTATTCACAATTTCTGAGAATTGGCTTTTCAACACTTTCTCATTTTCCTTCCATCTTATTTTAAACAGTTGTAAAACTGTGCTTCAAAGTTTCTAGTGTTTAGAAGATTTAGTTTCTTCTTTCTATGGAAGTTCTTTCCCTTCTTAATACCAAATAATCAGTTATCTGATGAACCCTCAGACTCTAGGCTATAATTTAGCAGGCAATTTAATATTGAATTAGATTTTTTTAAATGTGAACGAAAATTTCAGGTTTCAGTTTTGATAACATTTTCATGATGTTTTAGAGGTAGTGAAGTCTGAGATATATACCATTTCTCTACATAATTTCCAGAAAGCCCCTTTCCTTTAATATTCTGAAGTATATTCTATGCACAACACAGGTTTCAAGTATAATAACTCCATCAGTGACAATTGGTTTTATAGTTCAGCACGTTAATGAACTGTATTTCTATATCATATCTTAGGTTAAAAGTAATCTAGGTTTAAAAATTCTTAAATTCATCTCTTTAAAAATGTTTTTATCTTGTTAGCCATTTTCCCCCCCCTTCCCTTTGATATGAGGTAATTTTGAGTTCTTTTTGGAAAGCAGGCAGAGGAGACCTATGCAATGATAAAAGTTCCTGCTCTATAAAAATCTAAATTGTCTGATAGGGTTAGAAGGAGAACCCATGGAACATTATTCTCTATAATAAAACCTGGTATGATGTTGATGCACATCAGTCAGTTTTCAAAGTAATTAG
Organism: Dama dama; assembly: GCF_033118175.1. Taxonomy (NCBI): domain Eukaryota; kingdom Metazoa; phylum Chordata; class Mammalia; order Artiodactyla; family Cervidae; genus Dama; species Dama dama. The sequence goes on from NC_083689.1 coordinate 104,275,431, forward strand.
GCCTGGATCCTGATCTTGGGTAAGTGACATCTTTTTTCAAGGACTTTGATTTCCCCTGTGTGAAAGAAAGATGTTGAGCTATACTGGTGCTTCCCAAACCTGAGTTACTCATGTACTGCCCTTATAATTGTTGGACATCCACAAATTATTTATCTTGTTTAATTTAAATAATTCACTTGAATCACATATATGCCTATAATATTCTATTATACCGTAAGTGGAAACTGTAATATTCTGCCATCAATGAAAGCCTGTATTACATTTTATTAATTGAAGGTAATCATAAAATTATAATTAAAATAGAGCTGAGTAGACTTACACAGGCAAGACTCATTCTGTTATTTGATTTCTCTTTGGGGAAAAGGAAGATTAGTTCCTGTTAGAGCAATGTCAAAGACAACTTGACTCAAATTATCTCTTTCCTAAACATAATCCAAATACTCAAAAGGGAGTTAAAAGGGGGATAAACCTCTTTTGTGTTTATTTACTGCAGCATCTATCAGCTATAAGCATCTCACCAGGCTCAGCGATGTCTCACATGTTCTCTCCTTAATGGCCAATGCTCCTATGATTTTTTAATTGCAGGGAAAATTTAGGTGTACTAATTACAATGATGTTAGTACTGATAATTACTTAGCTAAATGTATTGAGCTCTTATTGCATGTCAGGTAATGATCAAAGGACCTCATATGTTTTTCCCACTTACTCCTCGTGACAACTCTCTGAGATGAGTGGTATTACAATCTGTATGATTTTAAAAAGGAAGACAGACTAGGATTGCAGTCCCTCACCAGTGAGTGGGCAGGGAGTTTAATGGAAATGAAATTGAAGACAATAGAGTCTGAAAAATATAATGTGCTGAGAAAAGCTACACATGAATCTGGTAGTAAAGACATTTCTGATCATATTTCTCAAATGACCTTGGAATTATTTTGTATTGTTTTGAGGACACATAAAAGGCACAAACATCACAATATCACCAGTGCCTAGCATAATGCATGACATCGTTGGAAAGCAGGTAGGTGGAAAGGAAGGAAAGAATTAAGAAAGTGAAAATAGCAACAAGAAAACAGAACAAAGGGCTGAGTAGATCTGAAAAACTTGACAAGGAATATCAAGACATTTAGGGCCTGGAATTAATTCTGGTAACATGTAAACTATGCTAAGTGCACTAAGGCCTTGGACAATCAGCTTCCCAAGACTTTTTCAATCTTTCCCCCAAGTGTTGGGTCTGCCAAGCCAATGGGAATTCTTTATATCAGTGATACAGGCAGAGAATTCTGCATGGTTCTGGAGAAGTAGGCACAAATCTGTAGTCTAAAAGAATATTTTATTTTAGATTACATGTCTACTATTATTCTTATATTGAGCCAAATAACACTTTGAATTTATACGCTGTGGGTGAATTGTTAATAGGAGCATGAGATGAAGTTGATTTAATTTGCCTGGAATAAGAATGCTATAACAACAATGGAAATAGGGTTTCTGGATCTTAGCCAAACAATAAAACAAACTGATGGAAATTTATTTTTCATTATGTTTTGGATTCATTTATATTGACATGACTATAGATATAGATCTCTGTGAGTAGACGAATCACAATTCAGTGAAAGGCTATTTGGTCCAAAAACAAAAATTAAAATACAGATGAGCTCTGGAATCCCCAATTGCTTTCTGTCTGAAGACTTCAGAACTCTTTTTTAGTTTTCCAACTAAAATATAAGTTAGAACTGTTTGTAAAATTTTGTATGTTGAGTAAAAATGGGAAACTGTGAGGTTTCTTTCATCTCTAAACTATCAATCATTAGATCCAGGAATAAAATACACTTCTGTAATTTTAATTAACTTGGATTTCTTGCCAAGTTATGCTAATTATCATTGCTTTAAATCCAGTGAGACAATTTTTCTAGATATCGCTTATCTGTCATTAAATATCTGGAATTTAGACAAAAACTCAGAGATAAGAAATAAAGTTTCTCATGAACTAGAAAGGAAGTAGGAAATGAAATCACTAAAAGCCCTACATATTATTCACAAAACACTCTAAAGTTTCTCCTTTTTTCAGCCTTTTTTTTTTTTCTTCTTATTTTAGACTTGAATCTAATGAGACTGTTCAATTGGTTTCTTAAGCCACAAGAAAAACAGAAAATTAGAAGAGGGTAATTTTGTAAGAAGCTGGCAAATTAACAGTTCTAAGACTTGGCAGCTGAAAAATTAGAAGAAACAGTTAAAAAAAAAAAAAGAAATACTGCTCAAGTAGAGAGAAGATATTAGAACATGACAGTCCAGGTTTTTATTGAACAGGTATTCTTGGGAACTTGCTAAAATCAAGAGAGAGTACAGATCCCAATTAATCAAAGCAGAAGTCTATAACACGAAGAGCCAGCGTATTTCATATTCCCTATGTATAATCAAGGTAATTATATTAACTAACTTGAAAGTAGTACTTATACTGAGACAGTGACTGGTGAGACTGTTTTTTTAGAAAAATCTGAACAGATCTAGAACACTCATTTCTGGGTGACAATTTGTGACAGACAGAAGGTCATTGCAGCCACAAAATTAAAAGACCTTTGCTCCTTGGAAGAAAAGCTATGACAAACCTAGACAGCATGTTAGAAAGAAGAGACATCACTTTGCTGAAAAAGGTCCACATAGTAAAAACTATGATTTTCCAGTAGTTATATACAGATGTGAGAACTGGACCACAAAGAAAGCTGAACATTGAAGAACTGATGCTTTCTAATTGTGGTGTTAGAGAAGACTCGAGAATCCATTGAACTGCAAAGAGATCCAGTCAGTCCATCCTAAAGGAAAGCTGAATGTTCATTGAAAGGACTGATGTTGAAACTGAAGCTCCACTACTTTGGCCACCTGATGCAAAGAGCTGACTCTTCGGGAAAGACGTTGATGCTGGGAAAGATTAAGAGCAGGAGAAGAAGGGGACGACAGAGGATGAGATGGTTGGATGGCACCACCGACTCAATGGACATGAGTTTGAGCAAACTCCAGGATAGTGAAAGACAGGGAAGCCTGGCATGCTACAGTCCATGGGGTCGCAAAGAGTCCGACACAACATAGCGACTGAACAATCTCAAGAAGGTCACGACCAGAAGGCCACTTCAAAGGGGTAGAAGCCTATTCCTATGACTTTATCTGAGGCATATTCACAACAAATACTAAATTTATTATCTTATTTGAGGCATAGTCCATGGGAAAGCACCTTTCAGTAGTATCAATGTTACACCCATTTGTCCAAGGATCACATGTTTGAATTGTTACAAAGGATGTACATTGTTTGGTAAAATCTTGCTATATAAATTGCAATCCTTGTACCAAGTAGTTGAACTTCAACTGAATGTTTGAAAAGTAGAATCCTAGTCCATAGCTCAAATTTCCTGAACCAGAATCATAAAGCAACATTTAACAAGCTCCCAGATGATTTATATCTGTGTTAACATTAGAGAGGCACTGTCAAAAACAGTGGCATGCTGATTTTGTGATAATTTGATTAAAACTTACTGTTTATTTCAACATTTTCCTAGGAGGTTAATTGTATCGCACTTCCTTGAAAACTTCAGGACTATGGAGCAGAACTTTACAATGAATGTTCTGAAACAAAAGCATGTCTTCATAATTTAAGGGATGCCATTCTATTAAAACACTATCAATTTTCACAGAGGCTATGTAGAGTCATGTGAGTAAATCTTAGTTAAATTATATTAACTGAATTTAACACGGTTTAAACATTTATACCAAAATAGTTCTATTTAAAATGGTTAAAATAATCATCTTTGTATCCATGTTGTATTTTACCTTGCTTTCTAACTTGCTAAATAACCAGCGTGATACTTTATGTCATGCAGGTTTTGATCACCAAAAAGGAGAGATGTATTTTTTGTTCTCAAACACTTAACCAGGTTTCGACTCAGTTTAGTTTAGTTGCTCAGCCATGTCTGACTCTTTGTGATCCCATGGACTGCAGCATGTCCGGCTTCTGTGTCCATCTCCATCTCCCAGAGCTTGCTTAAACTCATGTCCATCGAGTTGGTGATGTCATCCAATCATCTCACCCTCTGTCGTCCCCTTCTGCTCCCACCTTCAATCATTCCCAACATCAGGGTCTTTTCCAATGAGCCAGTTCTTCACATCAGGTGGACAAAGTATTGGAGTTTCAGCTTCAGCATCAGACCTTCCAATGAACACCCAGCACTGCTCTCCTTTAGGATGGACTGGTTGGGTCTCCCTGTAGTCCAAGGGACTCTCAAGAGGCTTCTCCAACACTGCAGTACAAAAGCCTCAATTCTTCATCAGCCTTCTTTATGGTCCAACTCTCACATCCATACGTGACTACTGGAAAAACCACAGCTTTGACTAGACGGACCTTTGTTGACAAAGTAATGTCTCTGCTTTTTAATACACTGTTTAGATTTGTCATAGCTTTTCTTCCAAGAAGTAAGTGTCTTTTAATTTCCTGGCTAAAGTCACCATCTGCAGTGATTTTGGAGCCCAAGAAAATAAAGTCTCCCACTGTTAAGGTTTACCCATCTAGAAATACTATTTATTTCTTCAGATATGACATGGACCATTAGCTTTCTAAGTTGAAGACATACTGGAGAAAATAAAGCAAAGCGAAAGGAAGAGGGAGATATTAGAATAGAGTTCTTGAGAAATCCTATTATCGCATTCTCAAGAATCTGAAAACTAAAGCTTGACAGATCTATATTTGTTCTTTTTCTGATTTTTGTAAACACCACCGTCAAATGTTTTAACACTAGAATACTGTGACACGCATATTTAAGTATCTATATTTTATGCCTGCATCTGCATTTGTTTTAGTTGCTTAGTCACGTCTGACTCTTGCGAACCCATGGACTGTGTGTAACTTGCCAGGCTCCAGTGTCCATGGAATTCTCCAGGCAAGAATGCTGGATTGGGTTGCCATTCCCTTCTCCAGGAGATCTCCCCCATTCAGGAATCAAACCTGGGTCTTCTGCATTGCAGGAAAATCACTGTCTGAACCACCAGGGAAGCCCATGATTTAAAATGCGGTAGTTTACATTTCTTTACCATATCGCTGAGGCTCTGTGAACAGGCAGAATCAAATGATCAGCAAGTATTTAGTGGGTATTTAAATTACCCATTAAATATCCAGTTGGTATTCTGCTGTATGCTAAATAACTTGGTAAAGTTTATAAGACATATATTTCGATTTTTATGTTCTTTCTTATTAGGTACTGTAGAACCTAGTTTCAATTCTGAAAGCAGGGATAAGTTTATTTGCCAATAAAATGACATTAATGTTATATGAAGTAATAGATTAATGGAAGGTTAACTTGCAAAGGAACTAAATTTTTCACTATATCATTAAGAACTTAATGATATTTCAATAAAATCCATTCACATCTTGGTAAGTACAAGATTAACAATGTACAAGAACAGAGAAAAGGAAAAGATGTATTTAGTCAGCAAAAGATTATTATACACAAGTATTTTGCAAGTTTGCATATAGATATTACATTTCAACTCACCATTAGTCCTCATCTATTAAAATTTTTACCATAAATATCAACACTTAAGACCTCTAGTATGATACTATATACTATTTTAAGTTCTTTGGCTCTCAATTCGAAAGCATTTTTTTTGCAATTAACTTCCACGAATGGTTAAATTGTAATTATTAAATCGCACTTCTCATTAAGAGTGTACTAATTTCTGAGGAGATGTAGTTTAGATTTGGTTTCACTTGATAAGATTTAATTCAAAAACACTGACTGGTAATTAAAGACATTGCTCTCTATATGGAGCAGAACACTGTAACTGAAGCTTTTCTGTCTTCTTTCACTTTCTAATTTCCTTTCCCTCTCCTTAGAGAGAATTGTTTTTTTTTTTTTTCCCCTCTATTTAAAACAGATCCACATAAAAATGTTTGTAGATATTGATGGAAATCAAATCATACTATACAGAAAATAAACATGTTGGGCAATGCTTGCACAACATATGAAATATACCTCTTTTTTTAGTGAATTAGTATTTGCTTCAGTCCTTATTGAAACACTGTAATTTTGACCATGAAGTGCCCAGGTGTTTGAAAAACATTATTTGAAGGAATAGAAAAGAGTTAAAAAGCCTATTCCAGCACTGATTTTAACTTTATAACTTTCCCATTTTTGCAAAGGTAGTTGGGGAAAGGGAGTTAAAGTGGTTTTAGCTAGGCACTGGAGTCATTCACTGAATCATAGTTTACAGTTTTCAAGAGCGCACTTAAATCCCTAAAGTAGCTCATGGCATGTATAGCCTAAAGAATGGTTCTGCATATTAAGTGATCATTATCTGAACAGCAAATAAATAGCTGGTGTACTTAAATGAAATCACAGTATCATTGAAATATACATTCCCTAAATGTATTTACCAATTGTAGGAAACTAGCATTTATAAAAATTGAATTTAGGTAAAAATGGTGTTTTGGGAGCAAACCACATGCTTTCTCACATACATTTAATATGCAATATCTGACATTATATCTTGAAGAGAATGCTATTTTATTTGCATATTTGAAACCTGTTTTGGATGTTAACTCAAAGATCACCTAGGTGGGATCTGCTCTGATCATATTATTTAAAACTGCAGAGGCCTGGCATTACCAATATGTTGGAATAAAACCCTGAGGTCTTCCCTCCCTACAACATCCCCAACACATCAATTCAAAAGCAACACGCAGATCAGTGCCCTTTGTGAGACATGCAGAAACTAGCCGAGAGGAGTTCTCCAGAGGAGTGTGAAAAGGGCAACAGTGAAAGGGTAGGCAGAAGGGAGACACTCACTCACCAAAACCTGCACCCTGGCACGGTGCCCTGTGATTGGCAGGGGACCATCAGCCCCTAGCTCCTATCAAAATCCCAACTGCATGGTTTATGAAAATAGAAAAAGCAATTCTGAAATTCATACAGAACCAGAAAGAACCTCAAACAGCTAAAACAATCTTGAAAAAGAGCCAAGCTCGAATCAAACTTGACTTAGTAACTAAACCACTAAGCTTGTTTCTTGATTATAAAATAAATGACAAAGCCACAGCAATTTAAAAAGTATGGTATTGGCATAATGAGAGGTATATGTATCAGTGTAACACAGCAAGAAATCCAAAAATAAATCCACACAAATAAGGCCAACTGATTGATAAGGTACCAGGAATACACAATGGGGAAAGGATATTATCTTTAGCAAATACTGCAAAAGAATGAAATTGGATCCTTCTCTTTCACCATATATAAAAATCAACACAAATGGATTAAAGACCATAAAACAATGGTATAGATCATAAAACCTGAAACTGTACAACTTCTAGAAGAAACAGCAGGGAAAACTCCATGACATTAATCTTAGTAATGATTTCATGGATTTTAAACCCAAAGCACAGGCAACAAAAGCAGAGATAAACAAGTGGAACTACATAAAACTAAAAAGCTTCCACACTGAAAAGCAAATAGTGCAAATAGTAAAGGTAATCTTCAGAATGAAAGAAAATATTTGCAAATCATATATTAGACAAGGGAGTCATTTACAAAATATATTAAAAACTTCTACAACTCAATAGCAATATAATAATAATAATAATCTGATTTTAAAATGGGCTAAGGACTTGAATGGCTCAGTGGGTAAAGAATCCACCTGCAATGCAGGAGATGAAGGAGATGTGGGCTCAATCCCTGGGTCGGAAAGATCCCCTGGAGGAGGAAATGGCATCCCATCCAGTATTCTTACCTGGGAAATCCCATGGAGAGAAGAGCCTGGAAGGCTACAGTCCATGAGGTCCCAAAGAGTCAGACACGCTGAGCAACTATCACTTTCAAACTAGACCTACAATGGCCAACAGGTATGTGAAAAGTTGCTAAACATTACTAATCATCACATCAATATCCCCTCATACCATTTAGGATGCCTGTTACTAAAAAAAAAAAATTAAAAAAATTTTAAAAAGACACCTAGTGTTGGCAAGGTTGTGGCAAAGTTTGAGCCCTTAAACACGCAGAGGAGAGGAGGTGATATGAAGACAAAGCAGAAATTAGAATTATGTGACCACAAGCCAAGGAATGTTAAGAATTGCCAGCAGTCACCAGGAGCTAGGAGAGGTGGACCAGATTCTTCCTGACCATGTCAACAGCCTGTTTGAACTTCTGACCTCCATAAATAGCAGAAATACATTTCTATTGCTCCAAGCTATCAGGTTTGTGGTAATGTTATGGCATTCTTAGATATATACCTTTTGTATATGGGATAAATTTTTCAATAATAGTAGAAGTTATCCACAAAGTTCAAAATCTTTTAAAATGCTGCTACTCCTTTTTTTTTTTTTCCTAGTCAATATTAAAGGCTTTGTTGTTTTGTTACTTAACAAATATGCTCTAATAGTGACCGGAACTGAGCAGTAACAACAATTTGACGGTCAAAACTGCCACCTTCATGTGTTGAAGAAAAAAATACGTTAGCTCCTCCTGAAGTTCATGTCTACGTGAACTCATGATGCTGTGTACACTGACAATCGGCACAGAGGAAAACAATTTCTCACTGTGTGCATGTGTGTGTGTGTGTGTGTGTGTGTGTGTCTGTGTGTAAACAAGATATTTAGTAACGCCATAAATTTACATGGAGTTTATTAGGGATTATCTGTAGGGCTGTCTTCCACCTTTCTAAGTTCCTTGATTGAGAACCTCAGCAGAAGATCTAAAACTATTTATTTTTTGTTGTGTAAAATGACTTCTTCCTCAGATCTCCTACCGCACTTATGCTTTATCTAGAAATGTATCCTAACTTTTCTTATGTCAATTCCTCATTTATTTCCATAAATGGCTATGCAGATGTTTTATTAGTATTTAATATCTCTCAAGTATATATAATTTTCTCTCAAACAAAGCACATTCATGGAAGCAAAGGCCCTATTTTTCACAGCATATAGCACACTGTTTTGTATAAACAAAGTGCTGAAACAGGGTTGGTTTGCTTTTATTAAAAAGGAATTCTGAGCTCTTATTTGCATAACAAAAGTATTTTTTGTAGCAACATTCTCCATGACTGTCCTTGTGTCAATTATTTTCTACTATTATTATTAATACATTCACCTCTGCCTTTTATCTTTGGAAGGTATTAGATTAGTTTGGAAAATTGGAATTTCAAGATTGAGAAGGGAAAGTTCAAGAACTGGAGCTGCAAAGTAAGGTATTCCAGTTTTATTTCTAGAGAAGATTATCACTGCAAATATGAAAAAACCAGGCTGCTTGCTATGCAGCAGGGCTCATTCCTCTTACATACTCCAGAACTCCCTCTAGCAATTCTTTCACCACCCAAATATAAACAGTAAAATCATCAAACAGAGAACCAAACATATACACAGACAACAGTAGAAATCTATTTTTGCTGACTCTACACATATGTCTTAAGAAAATCCCATTGGCTCAAATTTCATCAGGACTGGATCTTCTTTATCACTATACCATTACCATACTGGTCTGAACACCATCATTTCTTGCCGAGATATTTGCCGCCAGTGATACTTCCTCAACATGATAGCCAAGGTAATCCTTTTAAAAAAAATTAAGTGAAATCATATTACTCTTCTGTCAGGGCCCTCTTTTTCCTCTGAGTAAAAGTCTAAGCCTTTACAGTATGGAAGTCTTATAGTAGGAAATGTAAACATTTTATTCCAAGGGTGCTTTCTGAAGTCTGGTTAAGCCTATGAACACTACTTCAAATTAATGTTTCCAAATGCAAACTATTTCAAGATTGCAAAGGAACTCAACTATATTGAAGTGTTCAAAATATTCAATATATGAAGAAATTTATGGTACAGCAATGATATGCTTTTTTGGTAAGGTATTACATACAGTTAGTTTTTCAAGTGCTGGACCTGATAACTACTGCAGTTTTGAAGTGATCATGGCCATAAACAATAGTTTTAGATACTTTCATAAACTGACACACTTTCACACGACATAAAAATATCCATAACTTATTGTCATGATAAAGTCACATATACTATTAATTCTCCTGTATTAACAGATAATACATTTCAGTTAGAAATGTATGTGTGCATGCTGAGTCATGTTTGATTCTTTGTGATCCCTTGGGCAGTAGCCAGCCAGGTTCTTCAGTCCAAGAGATTTTCCAGACAAGAATACTGGAGTGGGTTGCCATTTCCTCCTCCAGAGGATCTACCCAACCCAATGAGGCAACCTGCATTCTCCTCTGTCTCCTGCTTGGCAGGAGGACTCTTTACCATTGAGCCACCTGGGAAGCCTGTTAAGCTACTTAATTTGTGGTAATTTGTTACAGCCACAGGAGAAACCACTATACATTTCTATGACTTCCCTGGTGGCACAGACAGTAAAGAATCTGCCTGCAATGTGGGAGACCTGGGTTCGATCCCTGGGTTGGGAACATTCCCCTGGAGAAGGACATGGCAACTCACTCCAATATTCTTGCCTGGAGAATCCTATGGACAGAGAAGTCTGTTGGGCTACGGTCCAGGGGCTCGGGAAGAGTTAGACATTACTTAGAAACTGAAAAGCATCAATAAAATCAAGGTGTTGGTGAAGCTCTGCTGCTTTTGGAGGCCCTAGGGGAGGATCTGTTCCCTTGCCTTTTCAGCTTCTAGAGGTCACATACATTCCTGGGCTAGTGGCCCCTTCCTTCATCTTCAAAGCATATCTCTCCTATTTCTGCTCCTTCCTCTAATTTTTTTTCTCTAACTGTGATCCTTCTGCCTCCCTCTTTTATACACCCCTGTGATTACACTGAACTCACCAGGCAATCAAGGATAATCCCCATGTCAAGATCCTTAATAACATTTGTAAAGCACTTGCCAAGTTGTAAGATAAAACATCCATAAAAGTTATGGAGATTAGGATGTGCATATCTTGAGAGGGGGGTCCCCTCTTCAGACCACCATAGTGAGACTGAAAATAATGTTTCCCATCACAATTCATGAATACTCTCTCGGTTTTTTTTCCCATGCCAGGGTTAAGAAATCTTGCCCTGTAAAGCCTCTGCTACTAAAATCTCTGACTTCATCTTCTATTACCTTCTTTCTTTGACAAGACTGCCAAAGTGGAAGTGAAAGTCACTCAGTCATGTCCTACTCTTTGAGACCCCATGGACTATACAGTCCATGGAATTCTCCAGGCCAGAATACTGGAGTGGGTAGCCTTTTCCTTCTCCAGAGGGTCTTCCCAATCCAGGGATTGAACCCAGGTCTCCCGTGTTGCAGGTGGATTTTTTTACCAGCTGAGCCACCAGGGAAACCCAAGAATACTGGAGTGGGTAGCCTTTCCCTTCTCCAGGGAACTTCCTGACCCAGGAATCAAACCCGGGTCTCCTCCATTGCAGGCAGGTTCTTTACCAGTTGAGTTACCAGGGAATCCCCTGACAATACTGCCCATGTGTACTCAATATTTTACTATGTTCTCATTTTTTCCATTCCGTGTATCACTCTCTAGCATACAATTTGATTCATTTATTTTTTTATTGTGTGTCCCATGTGATTTCCCTCTGAAATAAAAGTTTGGCAATAACAGGAGTCTTAGTTTTAGTCACTTATTTATCCCAAATTTCTTGGCAGGATCCCAGCACTTAATAGATACTCAGTAAGTATGCCTTAGAAACCATCCGAATTAACCATAGACTCTAACAATGTTGAGGACACTATCTTATAAGAAAATGCTAGACTTTCACCTCTATTTCTAGCTTTATTTCTTGCTTTATTTTTTCAGTGAATAAATATGCATGAGACGAGAGGCACAGAAAACAATAAGATACACTAGAAAGCATCAATCATAACAACAACAAATTGACTAGAAAAAAGGTTAGAGTGGGAAAAGCCATTACTCTCTCCTGCATGCTGCCTTTGTTTCAAAAAATACAGTATCAGCCTGCTCAGGCTACCTCAACAAAACATCACAGAGTGAGTGACGTACGCAATGGGCATTTCCTTTCTCCGAGTCCTGGAGTCTGAAAGTCTCAGACGAGGGTGGGGCATGGCTGGCTCCTGGTGAGGACTCCGCAGTCACCACGGCGTCTCACGGGTGCTCAAGGGGTCTTTCCTCGGTGTGTGCATGCGCAGAGATTGCGCTCTGCGCTCTTGTTTTTCCCATACAAAAGAATTCTCTGGGATCGGGGCCCTACACTTAGGCCTATACCAACCTTAATTACTTCTATAAGGGCCCTCTATTCAGACAGTTGCGCTGGAAGGGGGGAGCTTCGACACGTTAACTTGAAGAGGGAGCACAAACATGCAGTCCGTCCTTTTGGTGTAACCAGCACGTTAGAGCAAGACCACGTGAGTGCTTCATATTGATCATACTACCATCTAACACAAATCAAGCCTTCAGGTGGAAGGTGGGTCCTTTCATGTTAAATATGAATTCTTCTCAGGGGAATAAAAGGTGATGGCAGACGGGGGCAAAGCTATTAATAACTGTAGAAACGTTAGTGAGAATTTCAGATGCCTCAGTCAATAACAATGACGGCAAGGCTCCTGTCAGGAGAAAATTGTGCCTGACAAATCTATCGGCTTTCTTTGCAGGATAAATATTCTTGGATAATGAGGAAAATAGATAATACAATCTCTTCAAACTTTTAAAATGCCTTGAATGAGTTTTCATACCTAAAGGTACACAAAAATTACAGGAATGGTAAAATGCAAGGTTACTGGCTTGTCACAGATAGGAAACTAGCTTAGAGACAAGAAACAAAGATGAGTAAGTATTGGGAAAGTCCGATTCAACACTTTAATGAATTATTTAGATGGTGGAGTACACAGTGAACAGAAAAGCAAGAATAAAAAAATTGAATATTTTCTTGGAATACAGAGAGATATTTCATAGACTCTTAAATATAACAAATGCAAAACAATGATTTTAATAGAAGATAATGCATATTTAATTTACACAAACTTTGAGTTGAATGTTAAAACTCAAGACTTGCCTTACTCATTAAGTGAGCTGTTACCCCAACCAGTATCACTGTGAAGTTACTCTTAGCACTCTCCTCTCTGTATCCGTCTTAAATTAGAACAAGAGTGTTTGTGTTAGCCGCCCAGTCATTTCTCACTCTGTGACCCCATGGACTGTAGTCCACCAGGCTCCTCTGTCCATGAAATTTTCCAGCAGGAATACTGGAGTGGATTGGCATTTCCCTCTCCAGAGTATCTTCCCAACCCAGGGATCAAACCTCGGTCTGCATTGCTTTACCATCTGAGTTACTAGGGAAGCCCAAATTAGGGCAACAGGGGATGTAAAATAAAATTTTAACAATATTTTTATACAATAAAATTCTAAAAAGCACGTCAAATGGAATAGCATATGAACTTTTGAATACAGAAAATAGGTGTGTTTATAAAAAACACCAACTGTTTCATTTTCTGTGACTTGACATTTGAAAATGAGTGCATTAAGAGTGCTCTTTTTGCAGATGATAGCAACATTTCAGCTTGTGTAACAATCAGCTTTGTAACAATTTAAAAGGGAATTATTAACTCATCTAACTAAGAATCCAGGGGATTCCTTTCTTCAGTAATTAGATGGTTAAAATTCCCTGTAGCAGGACATATACTTCTATCAGCCTCCAGACCCCCAGCTTTGAATTGGCCAGAAACAGCCTGTCCTTCATCGTTATCATGGGCATGTGTTGGGTGATGGGCTCAACGTCACACCAGCCACCTAGATGGACCAATTATCTAGAATATTCTATTTAGCTGGGCCCAGGTCTCCTTGCCACATTCCGGAAAGGGATCAATCCCACCCAAACTGCATATAATCATTTCTCCTCTGAGAAAAGCATCCATCTGTTACCAGAGTAAAGGGCAGTAGAGAGAACTTTTCAAATAAACAAACAAAACAAGTAGCGAATCATTAGAATGAAATTTCCAATGTGAGCAAGGGGAAAGCAGTAGAGGGCGGGCAGTCTTGAAGTAAAGGAAGGCCCCCCACACTTTACAAGGGCTTTGCAAAAGTAAAGCATGATATGAAGCCAATCATGTCAGAGAATGTGGCCTGGGAGGCCTTGAAGAGGGAAAATTTTACAAGCTACTTTCTCTGCAATTATGGATACTCCAGAAGGAGGGTGGGGAATGCCCTCCTTGGTCACATTGTTATATAACTTTCCAGAGATCAGCTTATTGATCACCTCAAAAATTTTTGTTTCTTGATACCCCAAATATTTCTATAGTTGCTTAATATCATATATTCGTATTATTTAATTATCTCAATAAGTAAAACAAAAGAAAGTTTCTTCAATTACCATCTGCTCTCACTTTAAAGATACAAACATAATACAATTAGGGACTGTCTCCTCTTGCTTTTTACTTTCTTTCCAGAACTGAACAACATGCTTGAAAAATACTAGGTGGAAAAACATTTGCATCCATATGTGCCCGAGAACCCAAGCTTCAAAATGCTGAGTACCACAGAGCCTCCAAAGTGGTCCTCAGGGACAGCAGCTCCTTCTTGTACATTGAATAGCTTTGGCTTAATGTGGAGGTTAGAGTTGGACCATAGTCTTTAAAAGGCAACATAGATAAGTTATTTACAGACACCTGGTGTTGGAATTGTATTTCAGAGGAACCTTAGAGGTGCATTCCCAGAACAAGTCCCTCGTATATATCACGTGAGCTGAGAATTGGAACTCTCATCCTTGTTGAAGAAGAATCTCCAGAAGCCCAAGTACAGAATGCTCACAATGCTTCACCTATGATAAAGCATTGCTTGAGGAATTATGATTTACTAAACAATGTACTTAAAACAATGATCCGCCGGTCTGGTTCATATTTATACTCCTGCTATTTCATAGAGGCACCCATGTGCTACAGACTTAATCCTCACAACATCTGAACTGCCTATGGGTGGAGAATACTTCTGCACAAACTTAAGTTTTACTTGAATATCAGTTTCCTTAGATTTGTTTAAAACTAGAGTAATTCACTTAGGACAGTATGAACAGCAATTTTAAGTGACGCCAACTTTGGAATGTGTATTAAAATGACATACAATTACACAATTTACCTGGGAGATAATTTAGAGAAGAGTTTACAGACCCACCTACCCATCGGAATAGAGGAAAGGAAAGAAGGAGGGAGAGAGAAAAAGAAAATTAGGGGAAGAGGGTGGTGGGAGGGAGAGGAAAGAGAGCATGTGTATATTCTAACACCTCACTGAAGACCTGCTGAGCCTATCTGGGTGTAATATAAGACATCAATATTGTTATAAATCTCCCTGAGTTATTGTGATAAAGCCAGGTAGCCAGTTTGGCAGCACTTCATGAAGTGTTGTTAACATACTAGAGATGGAGACATTCATTCATTAAAATTGACACTGGGGAAAACAAAACAAAACAAAAAAACCCTGACGCCGAACACAACAATGTAATACACACATCAAATGAAATTACCCAAGATTAAAAGTGTCTCTAAGCCTGCCATCCTTTCATCCCCATTGCTGACCGCAGTAAGCTTGCCTGCCAGAATCACTCTTCCAAACATCCAACTCGATGGATGGCAATCAAGGGCGGGTAACGATTGCTTTAAGTTTGATATATGTGTTGGCAAAAATGACTTTCTTAATACTCTTTGGATGAAAAAAAATACTGAAGTAAAAAATTCATACATAAACAAAGCAGATGCAAGTCATTAACTCATTTATCATTTGCCTTTATGTGTGAATTATAACCAAAACTCACTGCATTTTTTTATTATGCAAAGCTACTGAGAAGCAAGCTTTCTGTTCTTTGTCTGCAAGACTCATGGAGAGCATCACGTCACCGTGCCACCAAGCGTGCCCAGCCAGTATTCGGGCATCAGTTTCTGCTCCCTCTCAACCTTGCTCACCACCTCTAACCCACTGGGATAATTGTCAATATCCAGTCAGAAGGAACAGCAATAACAACAGAAGAATAACGCCCCAAACATTTTCTCTTTTTGAAAAAGAAAAGTCTTTAAAGGACGGAAATTTGCATTTTGAAGTCTCCAAAATTTCAGGGTATATTCCGCTGATTGAGAATCTACCCTACCGTCATTCTCTTACATGGGATAGCCCTCAGCAGATAACATAGTTTGTGAAAGTGAAAGTCACTCGGTCATGTCCGACTCTTTGTGACCCCCATGGACTTAGTTCATGGGGTTCTCCAGGCCAGGATACTGGAGTGAATAGCCTTTCCCTTCTCCAGGGGATCTTCCCGACCCAGGGTTTGAACCCGGGTCTCCCACACTGCAGGCAGATTCTTTACCAGCTGAGCCACTTATAGCTCAGTTTGTAAAGAATCATAAAGCATAGGATTTTATAATAAATGTAAGCTCAGGACCTGGTTTATATCTTCTGCTCTGGGGGTTGATATTAAACTAGGGAGCGTAAGGACAGGAGAGACTGTGGAAAGGGGGTTTAACACAGATGGAAAAGCTGACGTGTATCAGTCAGAATTTCTTTTGGATACAAGTATGAAAATACTTCAAGTGGCACAAATTCGAGGTGTTGTTTTTTTTCCCCCTCAGATACTAAATAGTCTGTGGATAAGAAAGGGTTGGCCTAGGTTCTTCACATAAAGATTCAAAGATTTTGTCAAACTTATGTATCCGTGATCCACTCTCTTTTCTTCATGGCCATCCCTGGGTTTTTCCCTCCCATATTCCAAGCATGAACTGGCTGTGCTGAGGAGGGGGACAGCCTCAACCCCTTCTGTTTCTCATAAGTAGGTGACTCCAGCAGGTTTCTGCATCCAGGCCTTTGGTTCGTGTTGAGTCACATGCTCACTCCTACAGTGGAGGTGGAAAGAAAATAAATATTTAACTCTTCTAGTCCTTGGGGTGAAAATGACAAGGAAACCTTCGGTGAGCTAGGTCTTGAGTCACCCAGACTGAAGGTAGATACATATGACATAAAGCTTATTAAAATCCTTAATATGATTCCTTGTCTTCCTGAAAGACTGTGAAAAAAGAACAGGTAAGAGAGAAAATTAGGAAAGCTGATAACAGGGCCTAACTCTGGTAGGTGAAAGCAGTCCTGTAGATATAATGTTTAGACCTCTATGGAGAAATTAAAGACTTTAGGCTAATGACTTTCTGTCTTGGACTTAACTTGAGAAAGATGCCTGAGCTTAGGAGAATTTGAAATATCAGCTTGGCATCATGTCCAAATTATGTGGAAGAAATAAGAACCCACCAGAGGCGGGAAAGAGGTAGAAAGAAGGTGATTAAGACAGTGTTCTTGATTCCCAATGTCTTTTTCAGGATACTGTGAATATACTGGCTGCAGAAGCTTGTGAATGAATGTGAAGGTGATTGTGTAATGCCATTCACATGGTGCAGTGAATGTGAATGCTAATAGAAGAAGTGAATGCCACAGATGGGAACACTGAGGCCAGGCCAATTGCTGGGGCCAGCTGGTCCAGTGATGAGATCAGTCACACCTGAATGGACACCAGCCACAGTCAATTAAAATGCAAAAAGTATGGGGCAACCTGGGGTTCCCTCTCTTCTCTTCTTGAAAACACAGTAAATCTGTCCCTTTACCTTATACTCAGATACCACTTTAGTGGGGAAAAAAAATGAAATCTAATATACCAAGCTATTCAAAGGAGCCTAAACCAACTTTGATGGTAAATTCAGTCTGAAATTGAAAGAACTTTTTAAAATTTCTGTTTGGTTTTTTAAACTATGGAAGTATAATAATGCATTTACAGACTTCAAAAATACAGAAAAAAGGTACATATAGTTCCCCTATATATTACAATTATTTATTTTTTTTTAAGTAGGCAAATCAAGATTTTTAGTTTGGAGTTTCAACATCAAACTCTCAAAAATGAATAGAATGAATAGACACAAAAGGAGAAGGATATGGTAGACTAGAAAACACTATGAATGAAATTAACAGAAATTTTAAATTGAAAAGACATTGTTTAAGCCTAAAAAGAATGGAAAACAATTTTGATTGGAAAAGATTAGTGTATCAGCTACAGAACAACAGGGCTTTAAGTAATCAGATCAGTTAGAGGCAAAGAAACTATTTTCTCTACTCACCAAAGTACAGGGTGAACAAATGGATTACTTCACTATTCCTCATCTGTCTTTACCCTCCCTTGTATATTCAAGCTTTGCTCTCCTTTTGCTGAAATCAGCATAATGCTATGTGCTGTTAACCCTAATATATTTATACTGCGTTTCTGCCCAATGTTCTCTGCCGTCCTCTCCACGGAAGAGCTGTTCACAACTCATCTGCCCTTTGTGGATCCAACACTTCACTTCCCGTTTTCTCTGCAAACCATTCCATCAATGGACCTAGCTTCCTCTCTAGAACTTTGATGAAATTGCTGTTGCCAAAGTCACAAAGACCTCATATTGCCAAATTCTCCGGAACCTGCATTCCTGTCAGTTTAATCAGAACTAGAGAGAGAGAGAGAGAGAGAGTGAGCCCATGGGGCGGCTGGGGAGAGGGAAAGAGGAATAGGAAGACAGAGTGGGGAGGTTGGGGTGCGGGGGGGTAGAGATTAGCACCAGGGGCTATTCCATTGTTCCTAAACTTCTCTCTTTTCTGAGCTTCTTTGATAATGTACTTTCTCACATGATTGATTGCTTTAGGCAGCACTCCATAAACCTGATCATTATATGTGAAATGGCTTGGGGCTGCATGAGAGACTAGATGCTCTTTCATTTTTCTATTCCTTTCCATCAATTTCAGCAGCATTAAATCCCAAATGTCTTCTGCATCAGATCCTAGACTTACATTTCTAACTGCTCACATGTCCCTTGAGTGGGCTCTTCTCCATGTCTATGGGCAAGTGCTCCAGACTGTATATTCCCTGTAGGTCTTGCCACTTTCACTGCAACATGTTAAATTGGACCTTGTCCACCTTTAATTATCACCTATTTTCTCAAGATTCTCTGATAAGTTTCCCTGAAAAGCCCAGGCAGATCTTCTCCCACCATCCCGTAAGCATCCGTATCATACAATACCCCCATATGCCTACCCAAGAATTTAAATTCACCAGAACAAATGATTTAAATATTTTCAATGATAATATTTTAAAATATTTATTAATCATTTAATAACTAACTATAATAGAAAAATGACCATTTTTTGTCTGTTTAGGAAGACCTTTTTATTTTGATGCATTCCTGACTACTATTTTTAAACCAAAACCAAGAATAAAAATAATTTAAAAATTGCAACATCCAAACATAAAATACTAAAATAATTAAGATTAAGAAAGCTATTATTAGTTAAAAATGAGACATTAAAAGAAAAACATGACAACAGAATTTGCAATTTAACTTCATTCTATAAATGAAACATCATTGGATGCTTACTAAGGGCCAAGATTCAATAGTTTTGTAAGTGTTTTATATGTATCTAATTTAATCTTCACCACAATGTTATTAAAACTGTTGAGTGTTTATCCTTATTTTACAAGTTAAGACATTGAAATACAGGGTAAAATAAAGTGTCCACATATGATTAACTAGTTAGTGGTGGAACAAAACTGAATTTGAAAACCAGGATTTTTTAATCCAGGACACACACTTAATTTTTTTTCCAATATGCTATATTGATTGTAAAATTATATCATTATTTGTTATTTTGCAATTTTAATTTTTAAATATATTATTAAATTTATTTACATATTTTATCATTTAAACATGTCTTTTTAACATTGTTTACCACATATTTGGCTTTCTTAAGTCATATTATTTTATAACTTATGTTCAGGAGAAATATTAAAATTGTTTACACAAGACAGATGTTTATTACTCTCTCACATAAAATAAGCTGAGGTAAGATGTTCTGAGCTTGAAAGAAGCTGCATTCTTATTCAGAGACCTAGATTTCTTCCCAACTTCTGCTCCACCATCTTGGAGCACAGAGGTCAACTCAGCTTGGACAGTAACTATCAGACCTCCAGTTCCAAACCTCAGGTGAGAAGGGATAGAAGGGCAAAGAGGCAGAGTCAGCAGAATAATTTTCACAAATATCTGTCACCTCACTGGGGACAAATCAGGCTGGGAAATTCACTTTTTATGTAAGTACGCTTTTACCCAGAAGTCAAGGGATGCTTGGAGTAATAGACACATTTGGCCTTTGAGTACAGAATGAAGCAGATCAAAGGCTCATGGAGTTTTGCCAAGAGAACGCAATGGTCATAGCAAACACCCTCTTCCAACAACACAAGAGATGACTCTACACATGAACATCACTAGATGGTCAATATTGAAATGATTGATTATATTCTTTGCAGCCAAAGATGGAGAGATGCTATACAGTCAGCAAAAACAAGACTGGGTGCTGACTGTGGCTCAGATCATGATCTTCTAATTGTGAAACTCAGACTTAAACTGAAGAAAGTAGGGAAAACCACTAGACCACTCAGGTATGACCTAAATCAAACCCCTTATGATTATACAGTGGAAGTGAGAAATAGATTCAAGGGACTAGACCTGGTAACCAGGGTGTCTGAAGAGCTACAGACGGAGGCTCCTGACGTTGTACAGGAGATAGTGGCTGAACTCAGCTCAAAGAGAGAGAAAAGCAAGAAGGCAAAATGCTTATCTGAGGGGCCTTACAAATACCTGAGAAAATAAGAGAAGTGAAAGGCAAAGGAGAAAGAGAAAGATATATACAACTGAATGCAGAGTTCCAAGGAATAGTAAGGAGAAATAAGAAAGCCTTCTTAAATGAACAATGCAAATAAATAGAGGAAAACAATATCATGGGAAAGGCTGCTACTGCTAAGTCACTTCAGTCGTGTCTGACTCTGTGCGACCCCATAGACGGCAGCCCACCAGGCTCCCCCGTCCCTGGGATTCTCCAGGCAAGAACACTGGAGTGGGTTGCCATTTTCTTCTCCAATGCATGAAAGTGAAAATGAAAGTGAAGTCGCTCAGTCGTGTCTGACTCGTAGCAACCCCGTGGACCACAGCCTACCAGGCTCCTCCGTCCATGGGATTTTCCAGGCAAGAGGACTGGAGTGGGGTGCCATTGCCTTCTCCAGTGGGAAAGACTAGAGATCTCGTAAACAAAATTAGAGACACCAAGGGGACATATCATGAAGGATGGACACCATAAAAGACAGAAACAGCAAGAACCTAACAGAAGCAGAAAATATTAAGAAGAGCTGGCAAGAATACTCAGAAGGACTATACAAAAAAGGTCTTAGTGACCCAGATAAACCACAATGGTATGATCACTCATCTAGAGCCAGACATCCTGGACTGCGAGGTCAACTGGGCCTGAGGAAGCATTACTATGAACAAAGTCAGTGGAGGTGATGGACATCCAGGTGATCCAATTCAAATTCTAAAGATGATGCTGTTAAAGTGCTACACTAAATACGGCAACGACATTGGAAGACTCAGCAGCGGCCACAGGACTGGAAAAGGTCAGTTTTCATTCCAGTTCCAAAGAAAGGCAATGCCAAAGAATGTTCAAACTACTGCACAATTGTGCTCATTTCACCTGCTAGCAAGGTAATGCTCAAAATCCTTCAAGCTAGACTTCAACTATATGTGAACTCAGAACTTCCAGAGGTTGAAGTTGGATTTAGAAAAGGCAGAGGAATCAGAGGTCAAATTATAATATACAATGGAGCATAGAGAAAGCAAGAGAATTCCTAAAAAAAAAACAACAAACTACCTCTGCTTCATGGACTACACTAAAGAATTTGACTGTGGATCACAACAAACTGGAAAATTCTTAAAGAAATGGGAATACCAGACTACCTTACCTGCCTCCTGAGAAACCTGTATGCAGTTCAAGAAGCAACAGTTAGAACTGGACATGGAACAAAGGGCTGGTTCACAATTGGAGATGGGGTATGTCAAAGCAGTATATTGTCACCCTGCTTATTTAACTTACATTCATGCATGCTAAGTTACCTCAGTCATGTATGACCCTTTGTGACCTTATGGACTGTAGCCCACCAGACTCCTCCGTCCATAGGATTCTCCAGGTAAGAATACTGGAGTGGGTTGTCATGCCCTCCTCCAGGGGATCTTTCTGACCCAGGGATTGAACCCATGTTTCATGTCTCCTGCATTGGCAGGCAGGTTCTTTATCACTGGCTTACATGCAGAGTGCATTATGTGAAATGCCAGGCTGTATAAATCAAGCTGAAATCAAGATTGCTAATATCTGCTGGGTCACAGAAAAAGCAAGAAATTTCCAGATAAGTATCTACTTCTGCTTTATTGACTATGCCAAAGCCTTTGACTGTGTGAATCACAACAAACTGGAAAATTCTTAAAGAGATGGAAATACCAGACCACCTGACCTGCCTCCTGAGAAACCAGTATACAGGTCAAGAAGCAACAGTTAGAACCGGACATGGACAATGGACTGGTTCCAAACTGTGAAAGGACTATGTCAAGGATGGACATTGTCACCCTGCTTATTTAGTTTATATGCAGAGTACATCATATGAAATGCCAGACTGGATGAAGGACATACTGGAATCAAGATTGCTGGGAGAAATAACAATAATCTCAGATGTGCAGATGATACCACCCTTATGGCAGAAAGCAAAGAAGAGCTAAAGAGGCTCTTGATGACATTG
Organism: Dama dama; assembly: GCF_033118175.1. Classification (NCBI taxonomy): domain Eukaryota; kingdom Metazoa; phylum Chordata; class Mammalia; order Artiodactyla; family Cervidae; genus Dama; species Dama dama. The sequence continues at coordinate 104,298,012 of NC_083689.1, forward strand.
AAAGAGGAGAGTGAAAAAGCTGGCTTAAAACTCAACATTCAGAAAACTAAGATCGTGGCATCTGGTCCCATCACTTCATGGCAAATAGATGGGGAAATCAGTGACAGACTGTATTTTCTTGGGCACCAACACCACTGCAGGTGACTGTAGCCGTGAAATTAAAAGACACCTGCTCCTTGGAAGAAAATCTATGACACCATAGACAGCATGTTAAAAAGCACAGACACCACTCTCCTGACTAAAGTCATTATAGTCAAAGCTATGGTTTTTCCAGTAGTCATGTATGGATGTAAGAGTTGGACCATGAAGAGGACTGAGCACTGAAGAACTGATGCTTTCAAACTATGGTGCTGGAGAAGACTCTTGAGAGCCCCTTGAATAGCAAGTCAGTAGAAATGAAAAAGAAATCGCCAAGATACTGTCAATCCATCTGGATCAAGAATAAATTCATTTAATTATTCTCCTGCTTTTCAGCTGAGTTAATATTCACTGTTGCAGAAGTGTTTGATTTCATAAAGTTACAAAAAGAATGTTGAATGTCAGTCATATAACAATTGTGGTAAATTATTATACATAACCCATTTGTTAATTCGTAATAAATTTTACCATATTGCAATAGTCTTTAGGGCATGATTAGATAAATATCACTCTCTAGGGTAAAATATCTTTTCTGAGGCAATGTACTCTTTGGAATATACTTTTGAATCTTTGAAAAACTGTATTATTTTTCCTTTTCTCTGTTATGATCGATCCTTAAGGAGAACAGACTTATAATTTCAGCTAAGGAACTATTAATACTTTATAACAGTTTAATCATTAATTATACCCACCATCCCCTTGATCACATAAAACAATTCTAGTTTTACAAATGAGACTGCTGAAGTAAAATAAGGACCCATTCCTTGCTGGAAAATTCACTCCGCTATTATTAATCCTGAAAATGTTCTTGTTAGTAGATGAACTGCATAAGAGACTTTCTAATTACCCTAAGTTCCATTAAAGTATTTTAATGCTTCATTAAAGCTGATGGATGGTACACACCTTTGATTATTCAGGTACTGATCACCACCAAAGTGTCAGCTAAATAGAGTTCACATCTTAGGATATGTTAAGGCTGTGCCTGCAAGGAATAGATAAAGTCAGTCTTAGGTGCTCTCTCGGGAATTATTTAAGAACTATTTTTATCGTCATATTTTGTTTTAGTATTTCCATTAACGTCTGGAAGTTTAAACTAGGGAAACTGTAAAAAGGCAGACTTTAAATGTGCCAAATGTGTGAATAATAATAAAAAAGATTAAAAACAAAGAAACAAAAGATCATAGGGTTATTTCTCTACCCATTATAACACTCTAAAATATGCATTTGGCATGTCTTTACCAGAACACTGATTTTACTTTTAAGAGAAAATAACTCCTTATGTGAATTGGGAACATGACCAAAATAAAACAGAGGAAGGAAGAATAGCACAATTGTGAAATTCGTTTATAATAGCAAAATCTTTTCATAATTATTTTCTCCAGAGTCTGATAATTTGAAAGTCTATGCCAACTAGCAATCAATGAATTATATACAATCAAAAGCCAGCTTTTGAAATATCTCTAGTTTTAATGTGCAGTGGGGTTCCCTACTGTTTTTCTCTTCTTGAAATACATAGATGGCTCCTTTGCCTTTGTTGTATTTTATCTGTTGGTCAACTCAAATATTGATTGTTTTTTTCCAATATGTGTTGCATAGCTTTAAATGTTCAAATTTATCCATGATATATATATGTATATACACATACGTACATAAAATATATTAATGCTTTAAGAATAGAGTATATTATCACTTTAGGGAGGACCTTGTGTCAGAATGGGTCAAAATGTCTTGTAGACATTAAGGATTTTGAGAATTGTCTCTACTCTTTTTGATCTCAGGAAGAGCTTAATGTCTCTGCATCGTTCATGAAGTTTGCTCCATTGAAAGGATTTCTTAAAGTGCTCATTTATAGTGGCTTATGGTAGCATATTGGGAGTTGACTTAGATTAAGTTCCTCATGACATGATATTTACAAACAGTTTCTGTTCAAACAATCCTTTCATTGCTTTGGAACCCACAGAAGGGATGTCCCTAAACTATATATTTCTATGGCAGCCTGGAATTTAATTGATGTCCTTACTTTACTCTATAAGCATAATATGCTGTAAGACCATTAAGATGTAATTTGAGAGAACAGTTTCTGTCAGAAAGAATTAGTGGTTTAGAGTATAGATTCTGGATCCAGGCTGCCTAAGTTTGAAACCCAGCTCCAGCTTTTATTAGCTTTGCAAAATGTCTTTTTTATTCAGCTTTATTAAGGTGTAATTGGAAAAAAATGTAATATATTTGAAGTGTTCAATGTGATGATTTGATATATGTATATATTGTGAAAGGATTTCCCTCATCCAGTTAAATATTAATAACATTCATCACCTCACTTATTCTTTCTTTTCTTTCTAGTGAGTACATTTAAGTTACACTCTCTTTCAACAAATTTCAATTATACAATACATTGTTATCAACCATATTCTCCAGTGATATATGTTAGATCCTCAGACTTACTCATATTATAGCCACAGTTTGAACCCTTTTAGCAACTTCTTTTTCCATCACCTACCATTCCCTGGCAAGCATCAGTCTGCTCTTTTCTATGAATTTGTCTTTCCCCCTCTCCACCAGATTTCAAGTATAAATGATAATACAGGCGGTATTTGTCATTCTCTGTCTGACTTATTTCACCTGGCACAATGTCCTCCATCTTCACTTATGGTATCACAAATAACATGGTTCCCTTTCTTTTTAAAGCAGAATAATATTCCATTGTGTGTGTGTGTGTGTGTCCACTGACAGTCTCCATGATTTGGCTACTGTGAAGAATGCCGCAATGAATACAGGAGTTCAGATATCTCCTCAAGATAATGGTTTAGTTTCCTTTGCATATATATCTAGAAGTGAGATTATTGGATCATATGGTAGTTTTGTTTTTAATTTATTGATGAGCCTACATACTGCTTTCCTGATTTATTGAACACCCAATGGTGCATTTCCTGACAGATACTTTCCTAACCCTGTCCATGCATTTTAAGTCACTATTCTTGAGATTTTAAAAAGTGCTTCCTCTTTGAAATACCTAAAATGCCTTTGTTTTCCTAACTGAATTCCACTTGAAAGTCATAATGTACAATGCTAAGAAAATGGACAAAAATATATGGATGTAAAATACTATAATGTGTTGGAGACATCTGAAACTTGAATGACAAAAATGCCATTTCATAGTCAAGTAAAATTCTAAAGAGCACCCTCCACTATTCATAAAAGAGAAATTTGTGTTGACATTTCTAGTGATTCAATATTTTATGATAATTAGAACATTGATACCCAAAATGAGATTAGAAAATATATTCTACTATAGCCAATGTTAATTTATAGAATTCATATCTGAATTACATTTAAGATGCTATCTGGGCTTCTCCATTGGAGCTAAACACTCATCAGGTGGCCAACTCACTACCAAAACATAGGTGCTTATATCAAGAAGATATTTCACCTCAACCACTGACACCGTAATTTGTCTAAGGAAAATAACTGCATATGTGCATGAATATATATATGCATACATAAATATGTATTAAAATACATACATAAATATATGTACACATAAATTATTATGTATGCATACATATACTGCTTCATATGATTGTTATTCACTAATATATAAATGTTTATCCATTCAATATATGTAATATGGAAGATGAAAACTCTGACCATAATCAAAAATATGTTGGTCTGCCAGAGAATGGAATCTAGGGGAAAATATTAAGATGAGGGAAAAGAAAAAGAGAGGAAGTGCCCAGCTGTGTGTAGTATGAATCATATGTGCAATCTATAAAGATTCATCTTATTTTATACCAGAATAGTTGATGTGATTGGAGTGTGTGTGTGTTGTATATGCCAAAGAACAGCAGAGGGAAACTTTGCTTGCAGGATGATGTAGGCAAAAAAGAGTTAGCTTGTGAGAACACAGATGCCATGAGCAAACAATAGTTTGAAACTATGCCCTTGGCAATTTTCAAATACTTGAAAATGCTTTGGGCTTTGCCAGATCATGGATCTAAAGTTTGAGATAAATTTTACCTGGTCTTACGAGGTGAATATTTTACAAATGTCTTGGCTACATAGCTCCAAGCTAATCCTGAAAGTTGTCGGAAGGGCACAAGATCAAGCAACGATAAATACTTTTCCATCTGCATCATGTCAGTGGGCACAAACGTTGTTGCTGTTTTTCTTTTAAATAATTATAGAAGCATCAATAATAATTTTAACACTGATATCGATAGCTTATAACTAGATTTCATATATTTTTCCTCTAAGTTACTTAATAATTCTATAATAAAGTTTAACTCCATTACTATTTTTAAAGGAATTACATGGTGTTTTAATTGTTAAACTGTCTGCTTCAGGTTAAAAATGTTGAGTAGAACTGGAATTAGCATGCTCTTTTTATTACAACTCTCTAAGTGATTCATTGTTCTGGATTAAGGGAAGAATTGAAGGATTTTTTACTTCTGAAAAATATGGTGGATGTAAATTCACAACTTATATTTTCACTCTGCTGTCAAAAATGACTCTGAAGGGAATCATTTAAGTTACTGACAACCAGGTTGATATTTTTGCTTTAGTATATTTCATGGTCACTTATTATTAAAATTGTTTCTGAAAACAGGGTTTTTAACATAATTCCTTTTTTTTTTTTTTTTTGTCTCATGCAACAAAAATTCCATCTCAAAATCTGACACTAACATTTCTGTTTTCAAAAGACTGGAAAATCAAACCCTAGAGCCTAATATCAAGTATGCAGCATGATTTTTGAAATTTGCAAGTGGTTAGTTGAATACTTTCTGTTCTCATTTTTTTTAGGCTTTTAGAGTAAATATTCCTGCAAGGCTATTTTTTAAATTCAATTCATAACTGCTACTTTTATATATTGCTCTTTCCCCAAATGAAGGCATTTTAGTCAGAAGATTTGTACTTTTGCAAATAGTGCTTTTAACTTATATATTAACAAAGATGATTCAATATTAAGACAGTCAGCTCTGATAGTTGTCAATTTTTAGTTTTCTATTTAAAAATAATTTTTGATTGAAATAATTGCTCACAGAGTTTACATCATATAATTTCATTCGTCTTCAAATGTTAATAACTTACGTAGCCATAGAACAATAATTAAAATCTATGAGTTTGTTTCTCTTGATACTAGAGAAATATAAAGCCACTCTAAACTTTAAGTGAATATGAACCTTGGGAACTTATTAAACATAATAACAGAAAAATATGAAGTTTAAGTCAAATTGTTTATTTGGTTGTTTTTCTCTTAACCTTTGACTTACGACTAATTTATTTAGAGCACAACACCAGATGGGAAACAGAATAAGGATGAAGATATGAATTTATCTTTTTGTGCAAAATTTAAAAAATATTTCGCATTCTCTTCATTTAAGATGCTATTAAAATATTTAACATAATTTGGACAAGGAGATAATTTAAGTGTTCTGCTCTTTTTGATCATCTGATTCTCTTGGATTAGACACGTTTGTTTAATTCCTTCTGAAGAATTCCCAAAGCTGAGTGAGCACTATCAAAGTCTTTGAAGCAATGAAAAGACTTACCTTGTGTGGGATTATTTTCCTTCACTGTGTGAAGTTTATCAGTTCATCACTACATATACTCTGAATATTCTTGCCCAGTAATACATAGTTGTAAACAAATATTAATATGCTGAATAACTATAATAAAAGTTAAGCTCATCATAATTTCATTTTAAACTTGGTCCATAAATTGCCTGAGTGTTGTGAAAAAGCTGTTGATAATATTCATTCATTTGAGTCACTACATCGTACCTGTTACCTCTATTTGCTCCTCTAGACCTCCTCCTAAGATTCTCCTCCTACTTGGCAACTCTATGGGTTATGTCCCTGGGATGTGTTGCTCCATCATTTCTGGGGCTGGGAAGCAGTCAGTGGCAAATGCAGACAGGAAACGAGAGACAGGAAAGTATGATCAAAGGGATCACTCCCTTGACTTCTTCTCTGAAGGGTCACCGCAAACCGACTCCTTTTATCTAAAGGGTGGCCCCGACTCAGCTCTCTCTCTTCAGCTGCGAGTAACCAGTGTTGCTGTCTCCTACCTCTGCTCGGGCTTGAGATGTCAAAGCTGCCCATTCATAGTAACCCTGTGACTCTGCACTGTTCTCTGAGATTCACCTATACTTTGCGCTTCGTGTGTGCGTGTGTGTGTGTGTGTAGGGGGAGAGAGAGATACAGGAAAACAGAGAGGGAGAGGGAGAGAGACGAGACAGAGACATACAAGAGGAACCAGAGATAGACAAAGGGACACAGACAGATTTCAGAAATCAAAGCTCTAAGTTTCATGACTTTTGATAATGCAAATAAAAGAGTATATACAATAAAGACCAAGAAAGGAAGAAAGCCTGGTCAAATCCAGAGGCTCCTGAGCTAGTTTAAAATCGTAACCATAAAGAAAGATGCACAGACCAGGTACAGGACCTAGAAAAATTGGTTAATTTCCTGATACTAATTTTTTATTCCTGCCTCTGTTTCCTTGCTTTGGTGCATCTCCTTCAGACCAGATCCTGTTCCCCTCCCTTCCCTCCACCTCCAGGAATAGAGGACTTGCCACATGAGGGGGTACCATTCCAAAAAGCAACCTGGGTAAATCCCATTCTCAGCATTTCCATACTTTCCCGAGTTAAGTTATTCATCTCATCTCACCAGTATATGTCAATATCACACATTTTTCACTTTTATTTCCAAGTTTAAGAACATATTACAGCAGTTTGACCTGGAACTAAAATTGTCTTATGCTAGAATGCTTAGTGTCTAAGATATCACTAATTTAACCCCCCCCCAATTAATATGGTTGCACTTCAATAATAATTTTCTATAGGCCTAAATTCATGGATGATGAAAATATCAGATCTTGAGTATGAATTAATTGCAATGATTGAGGGGCAGAGTTCTACAATCAAAATGGAAATGATCTAGGGCACAAAGTCCTGGGTGTGTATCCTCACTGGGTGAGTATCCTGGATAAATCCTCCCCTATTTAATAAAAGCAAATATTCTCTAGTTACTATAGCCTTATTAAATTCTATGCAGAATGTTCTGTCATCCTTTAAATCACCCATCTGTTCCCTTAATATCACATCTGTCCTTGAGAATCTCTGCCCTCAGATGATTCTGTATCATGGAAAATAATTTTCCATGTGAAAAAGTGATGATAAAGCTGAAAGTTATGTAACTAAGGAAGACATGTAAAATCAGGTTAAAAACTACATTTCAGTACAAATTCCCAGGTAGCTCAGTGGTAAAGAATCTGCCTGCCAATGTAGAAGCCACAGGAGACATGGGTTCTATCTCTGAGTCACGAAGATCCCCTGGAGGAGGAAATCACACCTCTCTCTAGTATTCTTGACAGGAGAATCCCATGAACAGAGGATCCTGGCAGGTACAGTCCATGGGGTTGCAAAGACTTGGACATGACTGAGTCACAGAGAAAGCACACATGCAAAAATACCCAAGAGACTAAACCAATAACAATAGTTAACAGTGAATGCTCAGGATATGATGTCCAGACAGTTCAGGAACAATTTGAATCATTGTATGCAGTAAGTACTTAATAAACATTGGTTGAATAGGTTGAGAAACATCATGGGGACCTGTAACATGCAAGTGATAATCCTTGAGGCCCCATCATGGTATAATCTAGAGTAGTACATTGAGAAAACCTATTTTCATATCTGGCTTGAATATTTATCATTTGGGATTATCAGTGCCAACATCGGTCTATTTCTTCCTTGAAGAGGGGAAATTTCACAGTCTATTATTCCAAGAAAATGACTGAGTTCTCTTTCTTGCCTGTTTATTTTATCTGCTAGAAGATATGTGCTTCCGAAAGAATTCACCTTGTTCCCAAGAACCGGACTATCTTTTGTGCTGCTTATCTGGGTTTCTTGCTTCTTGACCAAAAGAAAAGAGTCAACACTCAATACGTGTTGGTAGAAAGCAACCCTATCCTTTGTCGTATGTCTGCCTATCACACACTTTACATGCAAAGCACTAGCTAAATACCTATGTATACATTTTGGACTGTAAGGAAATCAAACCAGTCAATTCTAAAGGAAATCAACCCTGAATACTCATTTGAAGGACTGATGCTGAAGTTCCAATATTTTGGCCACCAGATGTGAAGATCCAACTCATTGGAAAAGACCCTGATGCTGGGAAAGTTGGGGCAAGAGGAGAAGGGGCTTCAAGGGATGAGATGGTTGGATGGCATCACCAACTCAAAGAACATAAGTTTGGGCAAACTCTGGGAGACAGTGAAGGACAGGGAAGTCTGGCGTTCTCTAGTCGATGGGGTCGCAAAGAGTTGGACATGACTTAGTGAACAACAACAGCAATAATGAATCTAAATACACAGGCATACTCCACTCCCTAATCTACTCTTCTCCCATCACATACATTTATTTTACTCTTCATTGCAAATCAATGCATGGTTCAGAAGTATGGTGATTTGTCTAATGCTTCTAACTAGGAAATATGGAGCTAAGATTTAAATTTAGATTCTTCACAGCACATTAGTAATAGGAAATTAGAATACAAATTGCATGTTCTTAATCTAATGCATAACTTTCTTTTTAATAAGCTCTGCTTCTTGTATGTTTGTGTATTTGTGTGTGCTCAACTGCTTAGCCGTGTCATACTCTTTGGGACCCCGTGGACTGGAGCTCATATGTTCAGCAGTATCTATAATTTTCTTATTGACACTTTTATTTATTTCAGCCATTCTACATTGGTCCTACTATTACATTCCACACTAAAGTTCTTTTTTTTTTTTTTTAAATTAATTCATGTGTTTGGATCGGGATAAAGCTGAAAAGAAAAAAATAGGGATTTGTGGGATAGAATACAGGCTGAACATTTCCATGAGGCAGTTAGAAAGACAAATGGCCCAATGCTAAGTTCTACTGGAAAAAAAAAGGAAAAGGGGAAAAGGTGGAAGGAACCAGCTCAGTGTGAATATTTGAGCCTGCTGTTCTAGCTGGCAGAATATCCATGTGTGGGCAGTTCTTATAGCTTAAAAGCATTCATTTACTCCAGGTAATAAATGCTTAATCATACATTTGCTTTACTTTAAAAGTTCAATATTTTTAACTTCCAATGAGTTTCAAAATGTAATCCTTAACATAAATCAACATTTTGACTGGGAAAATCTGTGAAATGCTTTTCTCACCACGCTGAAGATGATTTCATTTATAAAATAAATGACATGCCATCAATAAGGAGGGTTGAGCTGACAAAGACAAGCCTTACTCTCTATAAATTATATATATATATATGCAACTTCTTTATTGCACAATTCATCAAAATGAATTGATTTTAATTTTTGTCTCCAATCATTGCCTTCTATTATGCTTCCTTGCATCTTTTTCTTTCCCTTAATTACATTTTGTATAGCTTCCATTACTTTGTGTTCACGTTCAAGTAGGTGAGATGCCTAGTCAAATTAAAAGAATCTCCTGCACGTTCACTTACTGTGAGCTGTTCCCTCTCCCATCAGCGCTGGTTAGCCTTTAGGAGGAGGGACTTGGGGAGAACAAGCAGACTGTATTCTTTTCCTGAAACTGCCCCCTCTCTCACTCTTCTTTGTCCCACTCCCCCACCTTTTGTTTTTCTGGGTTTCCATTTCCCTATCAAGTTCATGTGGAAAGAGCAATAGGTCTGAGATGCAAGTGCCTTGTGCATATGTAGTTGTCCACTATTGTAGACCCTGGCTTGCTCCCATTTCTTTTCTGGTTGAGACACAGTACATGTGTTCTCTGTGAGAGAGGGAACAAAAAGTTGTTTATCGAGAGGATGCCATGTGTGAGTGAATACTTGAGGGAACCCTGCAGGGGAAGAACCTTCCACACAACTTCCCAAGTTAAGAAAAGTAATAAAGCATGGTCCACAATGATCTACAGGACAGTATCTTTGTTCAGCTGCCAGCCTTCTAAGTGGTGGATCTTACGTGGCTTCAAAGTGGAGTCTTTTCACAGGGTCCACTTGAGCCCTTGGACATTTCCTTTATCTTCAGCATTCTAAGACAGTGCAATGCTGGCTGTCCCCATGGCTTTCCCATGTCCACTTTCTCCTTTTCAATGATACTCTCTTTTCCAGGTTCAAATAATAAGTCCAGGGGATAGATCCATCAGTGAGTGCATAAGTAGACATCTAATCAGGGAAAGATGCCAGTCAACACAATTGTTTCAGTCCTTTTTTATAACAGAATAATGATTGTATATTTAAATCCTGTTGAAAGTTCTAGTAGCCAATTTCAGTAGGATAAGAAAAATACCAGTTAACATGACATAAAACATAAAAGCAAATAAAATCATGTTTTAAATAAAATCATGTTTTAAAAGAGATAAAAGAACCTATTGATTCTGGAAACCAAGTGAAACAAGAAAGTTGAATTGTATGGATGTGTTTAAATGTTGCAGTCTATGGAGATATGATTAGAAACCTACAGGTCAGGGTGTTAAGTGCTACCTGGAGGAGAAGATAGCATTAGGCTTAGTAGAAACAGGCAGCTAGAACAAAGGCCGGCTTTGCTCACAGACTGTAAAACTGAGACCATCTGATCCACACGTGAAGTCAAGGGAGGAGAATCAGTCATGAGAAATTGGAAACAGAGTCTGTCACTCATGAATGTGAGATCTGGAGTCACGTTGCAACCTGGGAATAGAAGCCAACTCCAAAATTAGATAATGGCCAACAACATGTTCAAATTCATTTGCTACTTTAAAACAATATAAGCCAGAGTGACAAAATGATTTTGAAGGAAATGTTTTTAGAATGAACTCATATGGAACCCTCTACAGAGGGGAGCAAAAAGGTATCACTCCTCAAAGATGAACCAAAAATTGCCAAAGCCATCTCTTAAGCCAATAATCTATCATGAAGGAGAGTCAATTCTATAAACAGGAGATTTAGCAGCCCCAGGAAATAGCTAAAGAGATTATAAAGGCATTATAAAATTATGAAAAATATTAAAGACATTCTATGATAAATGCTGCTTATTCATTGATAGGTAGTACAGAATATTTGAAAAATAACTCAATATAACGTCTAAAATGGAAAATTTAGTAATTAAATTTTAAATAGCATTTAAAAGATATATACTACTATATAACAGATTTGCAGTAATAACTCAGGTAACATAGTATAGGAATTTTGAAGGTGGAAAATACTGAGGAGATGTTAAAAGTGCTAAGGATACACTGAGACAATCCAGATGGAGGGAAAAAAAAAGAAGTGCCAGCAATACTGCAAGATAATATTCAGTGTTTTCTAGGGGCAGAGAGATTACTGAATCCTTACACTGACTGTACATCAATTTCAAACATAAAAATCTAATCCTTACCCTATATACATTGTAGAGAGAATGCAGAACATTAAATTTAGAAAAAATCAAAAGCACTTCAATAGACTGAGAGAATACTTCTCACTAATAAGAATAGATGCCTGAAGACAAATGATTAACATGTTCAAATAGCTGAGGGAACATCAAGCAGTCACTAGACTTCTATGTCCATTTAGATTATCATACAATAATAAGAAGAAAAGAAATAGCTTTTAGATTACATTCAGAATTTCATAAATAAAAAAATACTAAGAGTGAATTTCACAGGAATGAAAAAGGAAGAAGTTGCATACAAGGGAAAGAAACAGTAAATCAAGGAATCAGTAAATATATTAGCTAACTTGTTACTCATTTGCTGAAAAATTTCAGATAATTTAAAACAGGTCAGAAATAATATTAATATTATGTAAAAATAATGTGAAATACCAAAGGAGAAGATCTGAGATAAAACATTTTATGTTTCCTGTACTGTGTGCTAACTTCTATTTTGTCATAGTCAAGAATGCATATTAATAATTTATAAAGACAAATAAAATTCAAACTAGAGTGTCTTTAAAAAGAAGAGTAATGAAGAAAACACGATACATCTCGAGGGAAAGCAAGATTGGAAAATATAAACTAAAATGGTATATAAAGAAACAAAATAACATAGAAAATGTCCAAGTATATCAGAAATAACATGTATGTGACTTGAGGCCTTCCCGTGTGGCTCAGCTGGTAAAGAATCTGCCTGCAATGCAGGAGACCTGGGTTCTGTCCCTGGGTTGGGAAGATCGCCTAGAGAGGGGAAAGGCTACCCACTCCAGTATTTAGACTTCCCTGGTGGCTCAGATGGTAAAGTGTCTCCCTGCAATGTGGGAGACCCGGGTTTGATCCCTGGGTCAGGAAGATCCCCTGGAAAAGGACATGGCAACACACTCCAGTATTCTTGCCTGGAGAATCCCATGGACGGAGGAGCCTGGTAGGCTACAGTCCATGGGGTTGCAAAGAGTCAGACACGACTGAACAACTAAACTTTCAACTTTCATCAGGCCTAATGGCTTCTCTTGTGGCTCAGCTGGTAAAGAATCCACCTGCAATGTGGGAAACCTGAGTTGGATCCTTGGGTTGGGAAGATCCCCTGGAGAAGAGAAAGGCTACCCACTCCAGTATTTTTGGTAAGGGCTGGAGCAGTGGCTTCATGGTGCCCCAGCAACTGTGAGGAGATACGCCAGGCCCAAGAACAAAGGAGAAGTCACAGCAAGATAGTAGGAGGGGCAAAATCACATTAAAAGTCAAATGCCATTCCCGCCAGAGACGTTCAGAGGGCTCAAACAATCCTTGTGTGCACCAAGACCCAGAGACCCCACAGAGACTGAGCCAGACTGTGTGTGACTGTCTCCTGTGGAGGCGCGGGTCACCAGCACACTGCGGCAGGGGCAGGGGCTCTGGGCGCAGTAGACCTGGGCATGGCATAAGCCCTCTTGGAGGAGGCCGCCATTAACCCCACCATCAGTTCAGTTCAGTTGAGTTCAGATGCTCAGTCCTGTCCAACTCTTTGTGACCCCATGGACTGCAGCCACCAGGCCTCCCTGTCCATCACCAACTCCCGGAGTTTACTCAGACTCATGGCCATTGAGGTGGTGATGCCACCCAACCATCTCACCCTCTGTCGTCCCCTTCTCCTCCTGCCCTCAATCTTTCCCAGCATAGGGGTCTCTTCCAATGAGTCAGTTCTTTGCATCAGGTGGCCGAGCCACAAGAACTTACACAGGACTGGGGAAACAGACTCTTGGAGGGCACAAACAGAACCTTGTGTACACCAGGACCCAGGAGAAGGGAGCAGTGACCCCGCAAGAGACTGACCCAGACTTGCCATAAGAGTCCAGGAGTCTCCAGCGGAGGCGTGGGTCAGCAGTGGACTGCTACAGGGCTGGGGGCCCTGAGTGCAGCAGTGCCTGCATGGGACCATTTGAAGGAGGTTGCCATAATCTTCATTACGTTTGGCCCCAGGTAAATAACAGGGAGGGAACACAGCCCCATTCATCAACAGAAAATTGGATGACCCATGTTCCCTCTTGGTCAGTCTGTCCCATCAGGAAGATTCCATAAGCCTCTTATCTTCTTCAACAGAGGGAGACAGAATGAAAGCCACAATCACAGGAAACTAACCCATCTGATCACATGGACCACAGACTTGTCTGATACAATGAAATATGAGCCAGGACATGTAGGGCCACCCAAGATAGACAGGTCATAGTGGAGAGTTCTGACAAAACGTGGTCCACTGGAAAAGGGAATGGCAAACCACTTCAGCATTCTGGCCTTGAAAACCTTATGAACAGTATGAAAGGCAAAAAGATAGGACACTAAAAGATGAACCTCCCAGGTAGGTATGTGCCCAGTATGCTACTGGAGATCAGTGGAGATATAACTCCAGAAAGAATGAAGGGATGGAGACAAAGCAAAAACAACACCCAGTTGTAGATGTGACTGGTGATAGAAGCAAGGTCTGATGCTATAAGAACAATATTGCATAGGAACCTGGAATGTTAGGTCCATGAATCAAGGCAAATTGGAAGTGGTCAAACAGGAGATGGCAAGAATGAACATTGAGATTTTAGGAATCAGCAAACTAAGATGGACTGGAATGGGTGAATTTAACTCAGATGACCATTATATCTACTACTGTGGGCAAGGATCCCTTAGAAGAAATGGAGCAGCCTTCATAGTCAACAACAGAGTCCGAAATGCAGTACTTGGATGCAATCTCAAAAATGACAAAATGATCTCTGTTCGATTCCAAGGCAAACCATTCAATATCACGGTAATCCAAGTCTATGCCCCAAACAGTAACACTGAAGAAGCTGAGGCTGAACGGTTCTATGAAGACCTACAAGACCTTTTAGAACTAACACCCAAAAAAGATGTCCTTTTCATTATAGGGGACTGGAATGCAAAAGTAGGAAGTCAGGAAACACCTGGAGTAACAGGCAAATTTGGCCTTGGAGTATGGAATGAAGCAGGGCAAAGGCTAATAGAGTTTTGCCAAGAGAACACACTTGTCATAGCAAACACCCTCTTCCAACAACACAAGAGGAGACTCTACACATGGACATCACCAGATGGTCAACAGTGAAATCAGATTGATTATATCCTGTGCAGCCGAAGATGGAGAAGCTCTATAAAGTCAGTAAAAAACAAGACTGGGAGCTGACTGCAGCTCAGATCATGAATTCCTTATTGCCAAATTCAGACTTCAATTGAAGAAAGTAGGGAAAACCACTAGACCATTCAGGTATGACCTAAATCAAATCCCTTATGATTATAGAGGGGAAGTGACAAATAGATTCAAGGGATTAGATCTGATAGACAGAGTGCCTAAAGAACTATAGACAGAGGTTCATGACATTGTACAGGAGGTAGGGATCAAGACCATCCCCAAGGAAAAGAAATGCAAAAAGGCAAGACGGGTGTCTGAGGAGGCCTTACAAATAGCTGTGAAAAGAAGAGAAGCAAAAAGCAAAGGAGAAAAGGAAAGATATACCCATTGAATGCAGAGTTCCAAAGAATAGCAAGGAGAGATAAGAAAGCCTTCCTCAGTGATCAATACAAACAAACAGAGGAAAACAATAGAATGGGTAAGATGAGAGATCTCTTCAAGAAAATTACAGATACCAAGGGAACATTTCATGAAAAGATGGGCATAATAAAGAACAGAAATGGTAGGGACCTAACAGAAGCAGAAGATATTAAGAAGAGGTGGCAAGAATACACAGAAGAACTGTACAAAAAAGATCTTCACGATCCAGATAATCACAATGGTGTGATCACTCATCTAGAGCCAGACATCCTGGAATGTGAAGTCAAGTGGGCCTTAGAAAGCATCACTATGGACAAAGATAGTGGAGGTGATGGAATTCCAGTTGAGCTATTTCAAATCCTGATAGATGATGCTGTGAAGGTGCTGCAGTCAATATGCCAGCAAATTTAGAAAACTCAGCAGTGGCCACAGGAATGAAAGAGTTCAGTTTTCATTCCAATCCCAAAGAAAGGCAATGCCAAAAATGTTCAAACTACCGCACAATTGCACTCATCTCACAAGCTAGCAAAGTAATGCTCAAAATTCTCCAAGCCAGGCTTCAGCAATACATGAACCATGAACTTCCAAATGTTCAAGCTGGTTTTAGAAAAGGCAGAGGAACCAGAGATCAAATTGCCAACATCGAGAAAGCAAGAGAGTTTCAGAAAAAAAAAGAAAGAAAGAAACCTGCTTTACTTACTATGCCAAAGCCTTTCACTGTGTGGATCACAACAAACTGTGGAAAATTCTTCAAAGGATGGGAATACCAGACCACCTCACCTGCCTCATGAGAAATCTGTCTGCAGGTCAGGAAGCAACAGTTAGAACTGGACATGGAACCACAGACAGGTTCCAAATAGGGAAAGGAGTATGTCAAGACTGTATATTGTCACCCTACTTATTTAACTTGTATGCAGAGTACATCATGAGAAATGCTGGGCTGGGTGAATCACAAGCTAGAATCAAGATTGCTGGGAGAAATATCAATAACCTCAGATGTGCAGATGACACCACCCTTATGGTAGAAAACTAAGAAGAACTAAAGAGCCTCTTGATGTAAGTGAGAGATGAAAGAGAAGAAGCTGGCTTAAAATTCAACATTCAGAAAACTAGGATCATGACATCTTGTTCCATCACTTTATGGCAAATAGATGGGGAAACAGTGGAAACAGTGTCAGACTTTATTTTTTGGGCTCCAAAATCACTGCAGATGGTGACTGCAGCCATGAAATTAAAAGACACTTACTCCTTGGAAGGAAAGTTATGACCAACCTAGACAGCATATTAGAAAGCAGAGACATTATGTTGTCAACAAAGGTCCATCTAGTCAAGGCTATGGTTTTTCCAGTGGTCATGTATGGATGTGAGAGTTGGACTCTAAAGAAAGCTGAACACCAAAGAATTGATGCTCTTGAATTATGGTGTTGGAGAATTCTCTTGAGATTCCCTTGGACTGCAAAGAGATCCAACCAGTCCGTCCTAAAGGAGATCAGTCCTGGGTGTTCATTGGCAGGATTGATGTTGAAGCTAAAACTCCAATACTTTGGCCACCTGATGTGAAGAACTGACTTATTGGAAAAGACACTGATGCTGGTAAAGTCTGTAGGCAGGAGGAGAAGGAAACGACAGAGGATGAGATGGTTGGATGGCATCTTCGACTCAATGGACATGACTGAGTAAACTCCGGGAGTTGGCAATGAACAGGGAGGCCTGGTGTGCTGTAGTCCATGGGGTTGCAAAGAGTCAGACATGACTGAGCGACTGAACAATCCTGATCTGAACTGAAGTGACTTCAGGTTGCCTCTTTATAAAGTTATATTTGGATAAGATTCTTGAATTTAAGACATCAGACTTGAATAGTTGCCAGTGAAGCTAATGTTCAGATATGGCCATGAAAACTGAAGAACTGGAAGCAAGAAGACAACTCTATGGGATATAGCAATTTTTGTCTACATGGAGCTTTAAATTCACACGATGCTTAGAAATGTTACTCAGTCATTTCTGACTCTTTGAGACTGCATGGGCTGTAGCATGCAAGTCTCCTCCATCCGTGGACTTCTACAACCAAGAATACTGGAGTGGGTTGCCATTTACTTCTCCAGGGAATCTTCTCAACCCAGGGATCAAACCCAGGTCTCTGGCATTACATGAAGATTCTTTACCCTCTGAGTGACCAGGGAAGCCCTGAATTCACCCAGGTTTATACAAACTACAGTCTAGAATGGCAGATTTTATCTTTAGGTGATGACGTAACCATTTAAGTAAGATGATCTTACCAAAATATCGATAAACAAAAAGAAGACAGACAGGTATCATGAATCTTAAGAAGGAGCAATTGGAAGGTACTGAAGCACGAGATGGACATTGTCTTTATTTCAAAAAGGTTATGCTGGCTTTGGTTGAGAGCGAATGTGAAGTGATTGCTGCAGGATTATGAAGGTATGGAAGAGTTTGTAGACTACATTTAGGAAGTGACTGCTGCAATTGAACTGTATGTAAGTTAATTTATGGAGTGTTGAGTCTAACAGTTAAAGAAGAGAGATGTGTTGTTTTTGGGTTATCTCAAGCTGAAACACCATCCTATATCCTATCTGTGTTTCAGAAGTAATCTGTTTCACTTGTCTGCAGACAAGAGCATCAGCTGATGTGCAATGAAAAATGAAGCCCTTGGCAAAAAAGCAAGATCAGTTGGTGCTTTGGGAGACAATAATAAAAGTATAGGTATTTACTAGATCTATTTTAATTTCAGTTGATTAAAAATGTAAAGCTCTCTCCATATACGTATTCATAAATTTTGCCTTCTCGGCAGACTTCAAAAATTAGTTGTTATATATAGATGATCATTTCTGCTGATATCACATTGAATTTAATTGAACTTTGGCCTTCAAAATTCATGAAGCATATTATAAATCTTTTAAATAATTCATGCATGGAGCACAGCATAACACGCATGAGGCATACAGGTATTTTCAAGTCTAAAATTTACCTTACACCACTGGTTTTTGAGACATTAATAGATTACTTTTATTTTCCTTCACTTCACTTCATATGTCCCTATGCTTTATAACTGTTCATCTAATTAAGTGGTGCTTACTCTTTTCACACATAGGAAGGCCTCACACTTAATCTGTCAAGGAAAAAGAAACTTGTCTATTTTGATCTAGAAGAGTTTCCTTTTATGTGAATTTTCTGGTGGTAGTATTTCAATGGTAATAAATGCAACTGGCTTAATGACAGGCAGAAAAAAATTCCTTAGCAAATATTACTAGGAAATGGTAAAATGTATATCATAAAGAGGAGCATATACTTTATGTTTTGAACTCCTGCCCTATGGAGTACTGATTTAAGGAATTTTGATTAAATACATCAGAAGACATGGGAAAAGCTCTAGGATCTATTTGCCATTGACAGCAAAGATGAGGGATGAGTATTACATAATACTCAATGTGATATATAAAACTTCATAATAATAAGCTGATACTCTTCAATCATCTTGAAGAATCTTTAAGGTCCTTCTAGAATAGTATCATAAAAAATAAACGGTGGGCAGGGAGAACAGGCAAATGTGTTGTGGATAAAAGGAAAGCACCACCCATGAGTATTAAAGAAGACAACTCAAATCAACAATCTTTATGTATAGTGACTCTATATAGGCTGTGATTTTCCTCCCACGCTTTAGGAAAGAAGAATCAGGATTAAGAAAGTCCCCAAAGGAGAATGAAAGGGTCAATGGGAAAGCCTGTGGAAGTGACTAACAATACACTGAAATTCTAAAAATGGAAAATACTGAGAATGTGAGCTATTTGAATTTTTGTTATATTTTTTGTCATTATCTAGCATATTCAAATGAAAAGGGTAAGTCAGAGAATTTCTTCAAATATTTCCATCACTGATATAAATAAAAGTGGAAAAAGAAAATACAAAACGAGAATAGAAATAATTCAACGTAATCTTGTAGGGGAAAAAGATGGAAATATAGAGGACATTAAACAATAAAACTAGTATAATAGAAAACTAGACAAATCTACCAGTGAGTGAAGACTTAATTGGAAACTGAAAAAAAACCTAGAGAAACATAACATCTTTTTTCATCTCAATTATATTCCATTATGTTTCAATTCAATATGTAATTAACACTGCTCCTGTAAATATACCATTTAGTAACTTATTCACCAAGAATGTTTTCTAAAACCTGTGGAAAGGCCAATAAAAGTAATTTAAAAAGTTGAATGCTAGCTATGGTTAACATTCACCTCTTTCCACATAGGAGTCTGCTGAAAATGGGAGTATGGAAAATGGATTGTGTCACTATTCTTTTCTTTTGGACTGTGATACATTGCTGTAAATTTCTTGCAAGAAAATAAAAATCACATGACTTGGGAGTATTAATATATACATATTTTGATTATTTTTATCATATTCTATATTATTTAAAATAAATTTACCAAATAAAAGGCATTTTGTTGACCCAGACTACATAAACTTGTATGTATATGAAAGTACTAACATATGTATATATACATGTTCATATCCATACACAAGTTAATGAAGTCCAGGCCAACAAAATGCCCGTTCTTTGGCAAATTAAATACATAAATATGCATGTTTTATATATGTTAAATATATGGTGATCTTGTCTTACATTTAGGTAATTATGTGTTTTTCTTTTTTGTTTATGCCTTTGGAGGCTCATAAGGAATTAATAAATGATTCTAATTACCTGCCTAACATTTTATAGCACATAAATTAATATGGCTTTGTACCAAAAATTTTATTTAAGACAAATATTGTTTTTGGAGGTAAAATATTCGAAGGTTTTACTACAGCGGTCTAACAGTTATTGAGTTTTTAATGGGAGAACTGCTCAATGGAGTAAATTACAATTGGCAGTTGAAGCTGCAAATATTCACAGAGGGAATCAGCGTATAATTTTAAATGGTCAGTTGTCCGGTTTAACATTTTGGTTCTCACATTCTCAACACAAGTGCCCAGCAGAAGCATTGTAGGGACTCTTGAGAAGAGGGCTGGTCAATATTCTATAGTTTAATTTTCAACTTGTTCACCAGACATAAACGCCATCCTTTGTTTTAGTGAGCTTTGCTGATCATGCAAATGAGTGTGTGCGTGCTAAGTCGCTCCAGTCGTTTGACTCATTGCGACCCCATGGACTGTAGCCCACCAGGCTCCTCTGTCCATGGGATTCTCCAGGCAAGAATACTGGAGTGGGTCGCCATGCCCTTCTTTGGGGGATCTTCCCAACCGCGTGGGATGGAATCAGCATCTCATGTCTCCTGTGCTGGCAGGCAGGTTCTTTACTACTAGGCCACCTTTGAAGCCCCAAAATACAAATGGGATGTTTCAAATTACTTTGACTTTCCTAATCATTAGTTTTTAATAAAACCGTAAAAGCCATAATAATTTTATGGCCTTAAGGTAGAAGCAATTATTAAAAAGTGATATACCTTATTAAGAAAATGTGAATGCTCTTTGATAAAAGTTAGAGGATAGAGCTTAGAGGAGTGTATTTAGTCAAGTGTAACAGCAACATTTTAATCAATTTAGTTTACTCATGAAGATTGAATTATTAATTGTAAAAAGTTTACTAGGTGGTATGCTTTTCTATATAAAAATACTTTGTAAAATAAATGAGTAGGCTCATTGTGTTATTCTGGAATAATTATTTGTGTAATCATTCAAATTTTATCAAGAGCAAGGTTACTGGCTCTAGAGCTAGTCTGCTGGTTCTTGAATCCCACTGATCATGCTGACTGTCATTACTGCCTGTAGAACCACTGGGAAGTTATATAATCTCTCTGTGCTTCAGATTCCTTATCCATAAAAGGGATAAAGATGCACCTAATAAGCATCAAAAATTACTTCACACAACAGCTTGAACAATAAATGTTAGTAAATCATTATGATTACTATTGACAATTCTTATTCAGGAAAATTAAAAGAAACTATGGTCATAAAACATTTTCCATCATGAATTGTTTTAAGCAGCCTTTTAAAATGCTTAAGCAGTATTGATAATTCATTTGTTCACTGTCAAGATTCCCTTTCTTCAAAGGAAGGACACACATTTTTAAAGAAAAGAAAGAGAATATTTTCCTTAGGTGGAGATATTCAGTTGATAGTCACTCTTCTCTGTTCTAATTCACTACTTCCCAGACAAAACATGCTAAATGCATACTCATTTTCAATGATAAAGCTCACTAAGCATTGATGGGTGAATAAGAGATGTGTTTAAAAAAAAATGTTTCCACATAAGTGGATGCTTAGAAATCTCTTTCCGACTTCCATAGCTAAGATACACTAGTTGTAGAAGCTGATGACCTGCACAGTGCAAGAATAAAGTGAAACTAAAACAGTACTATAGCTATGAAATTCTTCTCTAGATTTTTCAATACCATCACTTCCCTTGTTCTTGCTTCTGTATATTTTCCAGGAAACTCTACCCTGCTTCCTTCTGATAAAGCTGAAAGTTACAGAAGTCTACTCAGTGATTTTGGCATCACCTGTACTCTCAGAAATCATAGCATGCAATCACAGAGCGGGTAATTCAAGTTCACATTCTTTCAAAGCAAAAATAAGATTGAGCTGCATTTAGTATCAGATTCCTGTATTTTGAGAGCATGCATTTGACTGAATTTAGAAAAAAAAAGAAAAAGCATCTCTCTGCATCTTTTTGTTCAATTCAGTCAACCATATGGCAAATATTTAAGAGGTCATCTCTATGTTGGTTCTCTCCATAATTATTCGAATACTTACCTCTATTTTAAAAACACATTTTTTTTCAATTTACTGTAAATTCTTTTATTAGAGCGATGCATTAAATTTCATATATTGGTAACTGAAATTATGGAATCTATAAACACATTTTCTAGACTGACCAAGTATACTATTACATGGACCCCCGATATTAGATAAAAAGTTTCAGAGCCTGAACTTGCCCTGATGCTGCTGCTGCTGCTAAGTCACTTCAGTCGTGTCTGACTCTGTGTGACCCCATAGACGGCAGCCCATCGGGCTCCCCTGTCCCTGGGATTCTCCAGGCAAGAACACTGGAGTGGGTTGCCATTTCCTTCTCCAATGCACGAAAGTGAAAAGGGAAAGTGAAGTCGCTCAGTCGTGTCCGACTCTTAGTGACCCCATGGACTGCAGTCCACCAGGCTCCTCCGTCCATGGGATTCTCCAGGCGAGAGTACTGGAGTGGGGTGCCACCTTACAGGCCCCAGGAGCAGCAAATTCATTATTACAAACAAATACTGCTTACAGATATAATTCAACAAGATCATGCTCAAACATCTGAAGGGAAAAATTCATACTCACAGCACATGAAGAAGTTGGTACTTCTTTTTTTACTTAGAGGGAAAAAGTCAAAGCAAGCTAAAACAAAACGTATCCTTATAATGGTGCACACAAATGTGTTAGGGAAGTGCAGATAGAAATCGCAGCAAATTTCTAATATATCCTTTTATTTTCAGCACGACACAGCAGATAGATCTCTTTTAGTATAGCTAAAGCATTTTGCCTTCTCAGTGCCATCGTCTATATGGATCATGTAGTAATAACAGATCCTAAAAATGAATATAAGTGTTATTATTTTATAGAAATATGCATGGTTGTGTGTGTGGGTGTGCGCACACATTATGGGCAAGGATATAGCTTTTCTATATAAGTGGTTTTAGTCCAGCTTCATTTTTGAACACTGGCTTTCTTTGGGTGGTGTTTTGCTTTCTAGGTGGTATCTTGAAATGTATTCTGTCCAAAACCCAAGACTTCAGGCTAATTTTAAGCAAATTTTTCAAATGTATAAAAAGCTTACAATGTCCCTTATTAAAGAATTTTTTACTTGTTTTTATTTATTTTCCTAATGATTGAGTAGGAAGATAGAAGCAAAGCAGTGGTTCTGATTTTACTCAGGATAAAGAAAGTACAGCTTTAATTCTACTAACAATGAAACTATGCATTACAAAAAAATAAGTTAATGATGATGAAATCATTTTGTATCTCAAATGTGTTGTAGTTACACCACTGTTTATACTAGTCAAAACTCAGCCTGTACATCTATAAAGGTGAATTTTACTGTTAAGTAATGTCAATAAACCTAAAATAAGTAAATGAAAGAAAAATATTAAACAATATTATTATATCTTTAGCATTTCTAGTGCTCATTCTAACATTTGTGAAATTAATGTGATTATTGATACTTCATTATAATTAAATCACTATTAATAGTCTATATGCATTAGTTTTCCATTGTTGCCTAACAAGTTACCACAAAGCCAGCAGCTTAAGACAACACCCTTGTTATTTCACAATTTTTGTGGTTCCGCTTCTGTCTGAACACAACTTCAACTGGGTCCTCTACTTCACACCCTGTGCAAAGATGTCATTAGGATTCAGGGCTAACAGCTAGGGGGGATCCATGTCCACGTTTATGTGGTTAGCAGAATTCAATTCCTCCTTGGTGTTAGAGTGAGGGTTTGGGTTCCTCCTGGCTGTTGGCCACGGGGACCTCCCCACTAAGGCGACCTCGTCTCGTGGGCCTCCCACTAAGGTGACCTGCTTATGTAAAGTAATGACAGAGTGACACCCGATCACCTTTGCAGTCAAGTACTAGCTAGAAGCAAGTCACAGATCCCACTCCCCAAGACTGTTAGCGACAGGAAGTGGAGAGCAGAGCCGTCTACATTAGAAGCAGCCACACCAACTTAACACAAATGCAATTAACATATGTGTATGCATAGCATTTAGAAAATCGGTGCCTAAGGCACATGAAGATGATTGGCGTGTTAGATAAAAAATAAAACGATTCCATTTATTAATATTCTGTTCCATATTTTGTCAAAAATAAATGCTAGGAAATCAATAGTTTACCTATGCATTCCATTAGTCACTGAGATATTAATTTTCTTTAAACAAATATATGGCTCTGCTTCTGAATATTTAATTCTGTTCTGACTCAGGCATGAGGTATATCTAATTCATCTTCATTTCCCCTTTTGTTATGTATTATTAATGTATATCTAAAAGATTTTATATCTTAGAAAACAGTATCTTTGAAACCAATATCTATCATTATATTTATATGCTTTCTTGTCGCTAGTAATTTACCATATAATTTTAATTAGTATACGATCAAGCAAGTTGTCAAGAATTTTACTAGCTAATTTCATTAGCTAATCTCAATACATGTAATAGCAAATTAAGCTGACTATAAAACACTAATTCAAATTTGGTCCCAAAATTTTATAACATATGCTGAAAAGACTTTGGCTAAAATTTTTGAAATTATTTCTTGATGATATTTTATTTTGATTACTCTTTCTAAAAGATACAACTAAAAATACAGGAATTTATAAATCCCTATCAAAGAGTATATCTTCATCTATTTTAAAGTTTGCTTTCTATTCAGTTTATTATTTTATATGTACTACTTTACATTTAATGTTCTAACATTGCTCTTTTGATATCAGATCTATATTTTTACATTCTTTGCCACTTATTTATATTGTATTGATACTTCTAGGTCTTTAAACATTCCTGACCACTGTTTCTTAATCTAAAATTTATTCTGCAAAATTTACTTATAGTTTTTATAATATAAAAGATCATATTTTATATGAAACTATAAAACTTTTTTCTCCAATTAAAAAGTGGTTTAATGTTTTATAGCATTTTTAGGCTTTTTTTTTACTATTTCACTACCAAATATTTTATCTTTGATTATTATAAAAGTATAATTATATTAATAAGTACTATATAATAAAGGTTATTATAAAATAAATAATAAAATATAATAAATATCATTATAAAATATGATTTTATCATTACAAGATATTTATAGTTTTAACTAGATAGTTTATCTCTGGCAAGCTGAGGAAAACAAAAAAAAATCTACTCCACTGTATTATTGAAAACAAGATTTTATTTTATTTTATTTTTGACCACACCACACAGCTTACAGGATCTCAGTTCCCCAACCAGGACTGAATGTAGGCCATGGCAGTGTAAATGCCAAATCCTAACCACTAGACCACCAGGGAACTCATGGACGTATTTTAGTATGAATAATCATTTTGCTTCCTATCAACCTTGTGTCAACATATCAAGAGGATAGAAGTTGCTGCACTGGAAGGACATTCTGTATTGTTTTCTGCACACGGAATTACTCTTTGACTTTTTGGACTCTGAGGTATTTATGTCTTTTAACTAGATATGACTAAAATTGTATAATAGCAGATATTTTTACTCTCGAAAAAGTGTTTCAGGATAAAGCAGGATGAGGCTGTTAGCTTTCACATATATATTACTTTTTCAAATCATTGCATTGGAAGATATTTACAGATTTAGTCAATTATTCATTAAAGAATTACTTATTGAATGCGTATTACATGCCAGACATTGAGGATGTAACAGTAATCAAAGAAAACTCTGCTCTTATGCAATTTTCATTCTACTGTCTGGGGAACATGTAAAATAAATATATACCTGTCAACTAATGGCATAATTCTTCAAAGATAAAAGAAGAACTGTGCACAAAAAGTGGAGGTTTGATAGGAAAGGAACTAACAATACTTAAAATTCCTATCAACTGCTTTTAAAATTGTTATGGAATTTTAGGGGATACAGGGACATTCAGAGATCATGAAATCCAAGCTCTTCATTTCACACTGAGGATACCCAAAATGGGTAGGGGAGTGATCCACCAACATCTTATTTAGTCATATATTGATAAATTTGACCTGGAAACTAAATCATGTGTCCCCAAATATAGCGTCCACATTACATTGCTAACCTGTTACAGAATGTCCCAAGTTTGCTACCAAAAATTATGCCTGATGAAAGGCCAGGACCTTTTTCCTGTACTACCCTCCCTACATCAGGAAGAGTGTTGAATACTTATTTTCAGACTTTTTAATAGCATTTTTTCATATCATTTTTGTAGTTCCAATCACATTCTTCTTTCAGTTCAGTTCAGTTCAGTTGCTCAATTGTGTCCGACTCTTTGTGACCCCATGGACTGTAGCACGCCAGGCCTCCCTGTCCATCACCAACTCCCGGAGTCCACCCAAACCCATGTCCATTGAGTCAGTGATGCCACCAAACCATCTTGTCCTCTGTTGTCGCCTTCTCCTCCCACCTTCAATCTTTCCCAGCATCAGAGTCTTTTCAAATGAGTCAGTTCTTCACATCAGGTGGCCAAAATATTGGAGTTTCAGCTTCAGCATCAGTCCTTCCAATGAATATTCAGGACTGATCTCCCTAGGATGGACTGGTTGGATCTCCTTGCTGTCCAAGAGAATTTCAAGAGTCTTCTCCAACATCACAGTTCAAAAGCATCAATTCTTTAGCGCTCAGCTTTCTTTATAGTCCAGCTCTCACATCTCATGACTACTGGAAAAACCATAGCCTTGATTAGACAGACCTTTATTGGCAAAGCATACTCTATATTAATTCATATGGACTCTTATCATGATTATAGAACAATGGAGGGTAAAACCTACATTAATGTGTGTGCAGGTGTAAACGTGTGTGTGTGTGTGTGTGTGTGTATGTGGCCCCAAAATAAAGTTGCTTAATAAGGATTATTCTTTTTATTCAGTGGCTAAGTCATGTCCAACTCTTTGTGACCCCATGAACTGCAGCACGCCAGTCTTTCCTGCCCTTCACTGTCTCCCCGAGTGTGGTCAAACTTATGTCCATTGAATCACTGATGTCATCCAGCCAAGTCATCCTCTGTCTCTTCCTTCTCCTCTTGCGCTCAGTCTTTCCCAGCATAGTTGACACCTAGAACACACTTGCCATATTTTATGAGGTACTTGCTCAACTAGGATTATCGTAAGAAATGTTCCAAACATAAAATGACTTACATATATATTATGACTCTGGGTCTCCTTCACTGCTTCCAATCGGGCCTCAGGAAGCACCTATTTACAAACCTGGGAAGACTTCAGGGAAAGATGAGTAGAGTTGAAATTGGCTCATTTCTTTGGCTTCTTAAAATATCAAGACCAGCCGAGGCCACAAGTGAGGCTTAAAATCTCTGTTGCTTCAAGGGCACATCTGGCTTATAAGGCCTTCATGTGGGCTCAAATTTATCCTGCTCCATTTAAGTACAAATTGGAGCTCCCAGCCATGAGGAATAAAACTCTTTAGGGTAATTTAAGGATGTGATCAGTCAACTGGAAGCTTTTTATTGTGTAGTCAGTAGCCATCTGCAGTCAATAAAAAAGTATCAGTTGGCCTAAATATCCAGAAGTACACTGGCCACTTGTGTTTGAGGGGAGATTTGGTCCTGTGCCCTCATGCACCTGTTTACCCAATTGCAAACCCTATCGTGTAGACTGGAAGAGGCCGTGAGGGCTACACTGCCACCGAGCTACACAATACACCTGCAAAGAAGCGTGTTTAGATTTTCCTCCACACTTGCTTCAGAAGGACGCTTCTCCTAGTCAATGAAGGCATACCAATAAGTTTACACCTGCCAGCCAAACTTTAGTTACAAAAATGAAATGTAGAAAAACACAGATGAATATGGTCTCCACAGACCTTGATTTCATGAAAATATACGTTTAAATCAGGATTGCAAAAACAACTCCATAAATTGTTTCAGGAATTACAGTGATTCAATATAAATGAAGTCACAGCTGGCATTGAGGTAAGACTGCTGTGAAGAACAGCTTTTCTTAAAGATGCTTCTATATCTTGGTCAAGGGTTGTTTAAAAGCAGATAAAAGGGCTGTGGTATAAAAGCAATGAATAGTGGAAATGAATAAAATAGAGAGAAAGCTATTGGTATAGCATGAAAAATATAAAATCCATTAAAGTAATAACAGTCCAATTTACTAAAATTTCTCAAAGTATCTTGTAAAATAGCTCTGCGTGATTTCTCTTATTTTCAGCTATGATGCTCTGTATAAATGGGTTCAGGTTCTATTGCTTGTACGATAAAGTGAAAGCTCAACTTGCTGTCAGAAAACCTAAAATCAGGAAACCGGAATTGTCACTGCTCAGGTGAATTTGAGAAATAGCTCAACTTCAGGGATCAGTAGTGTGTTGATTATTAAAAGTAATATAACAAGTTTTTTTTTTTTTTTTTTTTTAGTAAATGTAAAGACTCAGCCCAGAGGCAAAGCAAGTTGCTTTAGGTCATCAGCTGAATCTTCAGTAGTGAGACTAATGTTTACATGTCCAGACTCTGTGTTTAATGGGTTTATTCACAGCTTTGCTCTTCAAGGTAGGGCCCCTGGAGGAACAAAATTAGCATGACTGGGGAGCTTGTTGGACAGGCAAGCTGTCTAGATCCCAGACCTATTGATCTATAATCTACATTTTAAACAGATCCCCAGGTAATTCCTCTGCACATTAGACTTGGAAAAGCAACACTTTACCATATGCTGTCTTCTCACTGCATGGTTGACATGGGGGAGGATGATCTGATACATGCAAAACGTTAACTGGCATGCTCAATCAATGCAACATGTTGTTCAGTCACCAAGTCATGTCCAACTCTTTGTGACATAATTTTTCTTAATGGTGGTTCTAGGAGTGCTTTTAATTAAAACTTAATTTAATTCTAAGAGTGATTTTAACTCAAGATTTGGAATTAAAGAATGCCCTTGTAAAAATTTCACTAGTAATAACCTCACATTTTTCAAACACACATATGCCAATGAATTAAAAGTTCTTCCAAAGTTAAACTGAAAATAACTATTTCAATTAAATATTCATAAAGTATGAAGCAATATTGAATTCACAAAAGATTCCATCCAAGGGTGCTAGAAGAATTTACAGACAGCATAGTTTATTCCCTCTCAAAATTTGTTTATGATTTTACATGGAAGCAAAGTTATAATCTGAGACAGCTTGCAAGTGGCAAAATTGTGCAAGAAGTTAGTAATAGAAATGAATTTTCACACATTCATTTCTGATATATTCACAATAATGTCTAGTTCTTAAAGTAACAAAAGGAGTCTGTCGATCTTAACCTCTCTCTGTTTAGGCAACATAAGTGTGGCCATTGTGTCTTTTGAACTATGCATCCCTAGTGTCAACACAATGCTTGGCTATACTAAGTGCCATACATATATATAAAAAATAAGAAACTAGCAGTGAGAGGGGGAGGTGCAGAATTTTGCAAAATATTTTTTTTCCTATTCACCTAAATAGAAGGAAGAAGGAAATGGGATCTGACTGCTATTACAACCAGAGGGAAATACGACAACCCTGAAAACAATTGAAGCTTAAGATTCTCATATATATAAGATTTTGAGAGGAACAGACAGTAATTTGAGAAAACACTGCACTATCATGATTGAAAAGAGTTTTATGCTCTTCTGGACACTGGCCAGAATAAACCCAAAAGTATAGTAATCTCTATTGCTGAAGTTAAAAATTGGAAATAAAATAAAACAAAACAACACGGAGTGTTAAAATAACAAATACTGAACGAGTTGATGCAAGTTGGACTCTGATAGTTTTCACAACAAATGCAAATGTATGGAAATACAGTAAACCAAACATTTTAAATAGTTTTGATTCCAGAGGGCAGTAAACAGGATCACGTCTGCCCAAAGACGTCCACTTTAAAGTCTCTGAAACCTGTGATAGGTTACTAACATGGCAAAAGGGACTTACCAGAATAATTAAATTTATGGATCTTAGGAGATTACCATGCATTATACAACTTGGCCCAATGTAGTCACATGAGTCCTTAAAAGCATTGAACTTTCTCCAGAAAAGCGCTGAGACGTGGCAGAAGGTAAAGTCACATAAATTCCAAATATAAGCAGATTCAACGTATTGCTGCTGACTCTGAAATGTTACCCAGAGGAACCAGAGACAAGACTCTAGGAGTTAAGAGTGGCTAAGGTGGGCGGGAAGCAGGCAATCAGTCCTACAGTCACATGGATTTAAATTATCCCAGCCTACTGAAAGGGTTTGGGAGTCGATTCTTCCCCAGAATTTCCAGTTAACAAACAAACAAACAAACAAAAAATGTATCCCTGTCTATACTTCGATTTCAGTCTTCTGGGGTATGTTGCAGAGGGATAAGCTGAGTCACAATATGCCTAATGTACACATTTCGTTTGTTTTCTTCAATTTCCACATGAATTATGAAATTTAGTTCAAAGGCAATTAACTTAGCATTAATAACTGGAGCTGGAAGGTAAAAATGACTCCATTTTTCTTAGAGAACCTTAACTAGAAGTCATGGCAGTAGGTCTCAAACAAGATTACTATGGGTATATATTAAGACTTACATGACAGACTCAAATCAAGATGGCAGAGTAGGACACAAACTCACATCCTCAACAAACACACCAAAATATGCATCTACCTGTGGGTCAACTTTCACTGAACACTAAGTGGAGGCCAGCAGAAAGACTCTGTGCAACCACAGCTGTAAGTAAGATACACGGGAAATTGAGGGAAGGGAAAATAAGTGATTGGGTCAGGACATGTGCCCTGGGAGAGGTCTCAGAGGAAAGGGGGAGTTACATGAGGGGAGAACCACCTTGGGGAGTGAGCTGTTCAAGCCACAGATTAGGTAGCTCCGCTCTGGGGCCTAATGGGAAGATGAGCCCCTTTGGCTGGTTGGAGGGCTAGTGGGGCTAATAGAAGGGCTGTAGAAAGTGTGGACTAGGCTTATGAGGAACACACAAATGTTTGCTTGCTCCTGAATCAGGGTAAAAGGGTGGAATGAAACCACATGATTGTTTGACTGTTTGCTGTCCAGACAGAGCCCACAAATTATCTCCATGCACACCTCAGCCTGAGTCAAGCAAACACCCCTGAACCACTTACTTCTCATCTCAGCTCCACACAGTAGGGAGGACTACCACGACCCAGGACAAAGCTTGGCCTTGAGATGCTGTGGCAGCTCATACCCAAGGGGTATCTGAGCAGGCAGGGAGAAGCCATTCCTGGTGATGCTTTGTATCTCAGAGGCAGACCAGATATCTGGCCGTGATCAGGCCACCATCCCCTATGTAGGGACCTTCACTGAATACCCACTCCAGCCACTCTCACTCCAGCGTTGCTCCCCTCTGAGGCTGAGGATCCAGGAGTGGAATAAGGAAGAGCACACATTTAAAGAGAACTGAGATCTTACCCTTAAGGCTTCTGCTCAAGCAGTTTGGGACTTGACACTGCCCCTGACAGGGTAGAGATGGCCCTGGGCATGGGGGAGCCCTGCCTCCAACTTGGCTCCAAACCTAGGCCCTCTGCCTCTAGCGTGGCCACCTGCTACCAAGGTGACAGCTGCCAGAAAACTCTGAGGGAAGACATGACGTGCTCATACCAAATCCAGCTCTCTCCCTGCAGCCTCTGGGCACACAGATAACGTATAGGGATGCTCCCACTTAAGGGTGCCTCTTCAAGACTACCAGAGGTAACTGTTTCACCTAATCTCATAAACATAGAAAAGATAACATGAGAAGACAGAGAATGTGTCTCAATTGAAGAACAAGAGAAAACCTTCCAAAGAACAACTAGTGAAATAGAAGTAAGCATTTTACTAGGTAAAGAAGTCAAAGCATTATTAGTAAGAATGCTAACTGAATTAGGGGAAATAATAGATGAACATAGTGAAAATTTTAATGAGGAACAAGAAAGTATATTAAAAAAAAAAACACCAGTCAGAACTGAAGAATGCAGTAATTGAAATAAAAAACATAATTGGGGAAATGAAAAATGGACCAGGTAATACAGATGATTGCATAAATGATCTGGAAGATAGACTAGTGGAAATAATTCAATCAGAATAGAAAAAATAAAAGAAAATTTAAAAAAATAATAATACTATAAAGGATGTTTGGGATAATATCAAGCATATCAATATTCTCATTGCAGGGGTCTCGGAAGGAGATAAGAGAGAGGGAAGGGATTGAAAACATATTGAATGAAATTGCAGTTGAAATGTTCTCAATCTTGAAGTAGAACCAGATATATGTACAGCATCCCAAACAAGATGAACAAAATAGATCCACATCAAGACATATTATACTGAAAATGGGAAATGTGAAAGATTTCTAAAATTCTAAAAGCAGAATTCTAAAAAATTCTAAAAAAGAGAATTCTAAAAGTAGAGATAAGAACATCCATATACAAAAGAATTCCCATAAGGTTATCATCTGATTTTCTTTTAAAGACTTTACAGATCATAAGAGAGTGACATGATATATTTAGAGTGCTAAAGGGAAAAAAAAAACCCTGCAAATCAGGGTTTTCTACCCAGCAAGATCATTATTTAAAATCAAAAGAGAGACAAAGAGCATTTCAAACTAGGAAAAGCTAAAAACATTCATCAATACCAAACAGATCCACCCAAAATGTTAAAGGGCCTTCTCAAAGTAGAAAATAAAAGGCTATAGCAAAATTTAAGTATCCATAGAAAAGGTAAATACCACTACTCATGACAAGTATGTAGTAAAGACTGGAGATCAACAACTTGAATAAGGTAAGATTTAGAGTAAAAGACAAAGAAAATGTAATCAGGAAAGGGATAAACATGAAGATTAAAATATGATATAAAAAACACAAAGTGTGGGGGAAGGGGACAAAACTATTCTCTTTTAGAACGTGTTTGAACTTAAAGGACAATCTATTTAAAATAAATAGATACAGTTATAGATAAAATAATACAATCCCCATGCTAAACACAAGTCAAAAACCACAAGCGGGGAAATAACAAAACTACAAAACAGAGAAAGAGCAAAAGCATAGTACTAAATAAAATTATCAAACTAGAGCAAAGAAACTAAAGTGTGGTGGGGGGAGGAGAACAGGGAAGAACTAACAAGGGAAAAAATTGGAAAAAAATAAATAAAATGGCATTAAGTACAAACCAATCAATAATTACTTTAAATGTCAATAGGCTAAATGTTCCAATAAAAATATATAGGTGGCTGATTACATAAAAAATAAGACTTCAATATGCTGCCTACAAGAGACTCATAAGCTAGACACACTCAGATTGAAAGTGAGAGAATGGAAAAAGATATGTCAGGCAAATGGAAGCAAGATGGCTGTAGCAGAACTCATATCAGAAAACATATCTGTTAACATTTGCTGCTGCTAAGTCACCTCAGTCGTGTCTAACTCTGTGCGACCCCATAGACGGCAGCCCACCAGGCATCCCCATCTCTGGGATTCTCCAGGCAAGAGCACTGGAGTGTTCTTGCCATTTCCTTCTCCAGCGCATGAAAGTGAAAAGTGAAAGTGAAGTCACTCAGTTGTGTCTGACTCTTAGCGACCTCATAGACTGCAGCCTACCAGGCTCCTCTGTCCATGGGATTTCCAGGCAAGAGGACTAGAGTGGGGTGCCATTGCCTTCTCCGCTGTTAACATATATACATCCAATAAAGGAGCACCTAACTATATAAACTGACAAAGGTCCATCTAGTCAGAGCTTTGGTTTTTCCAGTAGTCATTTCTGAATGTGAGATTTGGACCATAAAGAAAGCTGAGCACCGGAGACTTGATGCTTTTGAACTGTGGTGTTGGAGAAGACTCTTGAGAGTCCCTGGGACAGCAAGGAGATCAAACCAGTCCATTCTAAAGGAAATCATTCCTGAATATTCATTGGAAAAACTAATGCTGAAGCAACTCTAATACTTTGTCCACCTGATGTGAAGAACTGAATCATTGGAAAAGACCCTGATGCTGAGAAAGATAGAAGGCAGGAGGAGAGGGGGATGACAGAGCATGAGATGGTTAGATGGCATCACTGACTTATGGACATGAGTTTGAGCAAGCTCCAGGAATTGGTGATGGACAGGGAGGCCTGGCATGCTGCAGTCCATGGGGTCACAAATAGTCAGACACAACTGAGTGACTGAACCAAACTGGACTGAAATATATAAAGAAAATACTAACAATTATAAAGGGAGAGACTAACAGCAGTGTAGTAATAGCAGCTACCTTTACCATCCCACTTACTTCAATGGCCAGAATATACAAACAATACCAATAAAGCTATAGTGGTCTTGAATGACACAATGGACTTGCTGGACTTAATAGGTATCTGGGCAACACGTGTGTGCATGTGATCAGTTGCTCAGATTGTCAGCTCATTGCAACACCATGGATTGCAGTCTGCTAGGCTATTCTGTCCATGGAATTTCTTTTGAAAAACAGCAGAGTATACCTTCAAGTTCACATGGCACATTCTCCAGGAAAGATCACATTCTAGGCCACGAAACAAATCAGGTCCAATTTAAGAAGATAGAAATTTTATAAAACAGTTATGAAACCATGATAATATGACACTACAAATCAATTATGGGAAGAAACATGGGTTAAGCACAAATTCATGGACACCAAAAAACATGCTACTAAAAAGAAAATCACTGGGTAAATAAAGAATTCAAAGAGGAATTCACAAAATACTTCAAGACTAATGAAAACACAAACTTTCCAACGTCTGTGAGATGTAGAAAAAGCAGTTCCAAGAGGGAGTTGATGTAATACAAGCAGACCTCAAAAATAAAACTCTCAAAAAATTGACCTAACCTTTCATCTAAAGGAATTACAAAAAGCAAATGAAAGACAAAAGTCAGCAGAAGAAATAATAAGGGTCAGAGAGTAAATAAATGATACAGGACAAAAATAATAGAAAAGGTCAATGAAACCCAAAGCTGATTCTATGAAAAGATCAATAAAATTGCTAGACTTAAGCGAGGCTCATTAGGAGAAAAGAGAGAAACCCAAAGCTGATTCTATGAAAAGATCAACAAAATTGCTAGACTTAAGTGAGGCTCATTAGGAGAAAAGAGAGAGGACCCAAATAAAAAACAAAAACTAAAAGATAAGAAATAACAATTTATACAAAAATAAAAAACCACATGATCATCTTAAGATAAATAAAAAGGATTTAACAAAATTTAACATTCATTTACAGTAAAAAACTTTCATCAAAATAGGTACAGAAGGAACATACCTCAATATAATGAAGAACATGTGTGAGAAGTTCCGAGTCACTTAGTCATGACTTCAGTCACTTAGTCATGTTCAAATCTTTGCAACCCCATGGACTGAAACATGCCAGGCTTCCCTGTCCATCACCAACTTGTGAAGCTTGCTCAAACTCATGTCCATAGAGTCAGTGATGCCATACAACCATCTCATCCTCTGTCATCCCCTTCCCCTCAGGCCTTCAATCTTTCCCAGCATCAGGGTCTTTTCAAATGAGTCAGCTCTTCGCATCAGGTGGCCAAAGTATTGGAGTTTCAGCTTCAGCATCAGTCCTTCCAATAAACATTCAGAACTGATTTCCTTTAGGATGGACTGGTTTGATCTCCTTGCAGTCTGAGAGACTTTCAAGTGTTTTCTCTAACACCACAGTTCAAAAGCCTCAATTCTTTGACACTCCGATTTCTTTATAGTCCAACTCTCACATCCATACATGACTACAGGGAAAACCATAGCTTTGTCTAGACGGACCTTTGTCAGCAAAGGAATGCCTCTGCTTTTTAATGTGCTGTCTAGGTTGGTCATAGCTTTTCCTCCAAGGAGTAAATGTCTTTTAAATTCATGACGGCAGTCACCATCTGCAGTGATTTTGGAGTCCAGAAAAATAAAATCTCACACAGTCTCCACTTGTTCCCCATCTATTTGTCATGAAGTGAAGGGACCAAATGCCATGATCTTCTTTTTCTGAATGTTGAGTTTTAAGCCAGCTTTTTCCCTTTACTCTTTCACTTTCATCAAGAGGCTCTTTAGTTCTTCTTCACTTTCTGCCATAATGGTGTTCTCATCTGTGCATCTGAGGTTATTGACATTTCTCTCAGAAATCTTGATTCCAGTGTGTGCTTCATCCAACCTGGCATTTTGCGTGATGTACTCTGCAAAGAAGTTGAATAGGGTGACAATATACAGCCTTGATGTACTGCTTTCTTGATTTGGAACCAGTCTGTTGTTCCTTGTCTGGCTCTAACTGTTGCTTCTTGACCTGCATACAGATTTCTCAGGTCAGAGGTAAGGTGGTATGGTATTCCTATCTCTGGAAGAATTTTCCACAATTTGTTGTGATCCACACAGTCACAGTCATGGCATAATCAATAAAGCAGAAGTAGGTGTTTTTCTGGTATTCTCTTATATTTTTGATGATCTGATAGATGTTGGCAATTTGATCTCTGGTTCCTCTGCCTTTTCTAAATCCAGCCTGAACATCTGGACATTCATGGTTCATGTACTGTTGAAACCTGGCTTGGAAAATTTTGAGCTAGGATTCTCAAAACTTTGAGCTAGAATACTTTGCTAGCGTCTGAAATAAGTGCAATTGTGTGGTAGTTTGAACATTCTTTGGTATTGCCTTTCTTTGGGATTGGAATGAAAACCGACTTTTTCCAGTCCTGTGGCTATTACTAAGTTTTTCAATTTCCTGGCATATTGAGTGCAGCACTTTCACAGCATCATCTCTTAGGATTTTAAATAGCTCAACTGGAATTCTATCTCTTCCACTAGCTTTGTTTGTAGTGATGCTTCCTATGGCCCAATTGAGTTCGCTTTCCAGGATGTCTGGCTCTAGGTGAGTGATCACACCACTGTGATTATCTGGGTCATGAAGATCTGTTTTGTATTGTTCTTCTGTGTATTCTTGCCACCTCTTCTTAATATCTTCTGCTTCTGTTTGGTCCATACCGTTTCTGCCATTTATTGTGCCCATCTTTGCATGAAATGTTCCCTTGGTATCTCTTATTTTCTTAAAAAGATCTGTAGCCTTTCCCATTCTGTTGTTTTCCTCTATTTCTTTGCACTGTTCACTGATGAAGGCTTTCTAATCTCTCCTTGCTATTCTTTTTGTACTCTGCATTCAAATGTATATACCCTTCCTTTTTCCCTTTGCCTTTAGCTTCTCTTCTTTTCACAGCTATTTGTAAGGTGTTCTCTGACAACCTTTGCCTTTTTGCATTTCTTTTTCTTGGAGATGTTTTTGATCACTCTATCCTGTACAATGTAATGAACCCCTGTCCATATTTATTCAGGTATTCTGTCTATCAGATCTAATCCCATGAATCTATTTGTCAACTCCTTTATGTAATCATAAGGAATTTCATTTAGGTCATAACTGAATGGTCTAGTGGTTTTCCCTACTTTCTTCAATTTAAGACTGAATTTGGCAATAAGGAGTTCATGATCTGAGCCACAGTCAGCTCCTGGTCTTGTTTTTGCTGACTGGATAGAGCTTTTCTATATTTCCCTGCAAAGAATATAATCAATCTGATTTCAGTATTGACCATCTGGTGATGTCCATGTGTAGTCTCCTCTTGTGTTGTTGCAAGAGGGTGTTTGCTATGACCAGTGCATTCTCTTGGCAAAACTCTGTTAGCCTTTGCCCTGCTTCATTTTGTACTTCAACACCAAATTTGCCTGTTATTCCAGGTATCTCTTGACTTCCTACTTTGTATTCCGGTCCCCTGTGATGAAAAGGACATCTGTTTTGTGTGTTAGTTCTAGAAGGCATTGTAGGTCTTCATAGAACTGTTTAATGTCAGCTTCTTCCGCATTACTGGACTTGGATTACTGTGATATTGAATGGTTTGCCTTGGAAATGAACAGAGATCATTCTGTGGTTTTTGAGATTGCACCCAAGTACTGCATTTTGAACTCTTTTGTTGACTGTGACGGCTACTCCATTTCTTCTAAGGGACTCTTGCTCACAGGGTAGATAGAATTGTCATCCTAATTGAGTTCTCCCATTCCAGTCCATTTTAGTTCACTGATTCCTAGGATGTCGATGTTCACTCTTGCTGTCTCCTTGTCCATGTGTGACAAGCCCACAACCAATAGCAAATATCACGCTCAATGGTGATAAACAGATAAGATTTCCTCTAAAATCAGGAACAAGACAGACACAACCCTCTTATCACTTCTATTTAAGATAGTATTGGGATAACTAACCACAGCAATCAGACAAGGAAAAGAAACAAAAGGCATTCAAATTGGAAGGGAACAGGTAAAACTGTCACTTTTGCAAATGACATGGTATTACATGTAAAAAAAAAAATCCAAGTGTCTGACAAAATCTATTATATTAGAACTAATGCATGAATTAAGCTGCAGGATACAAGATTAATATACAGGTATCTTTGCCATTTTCATACATTAATATTGAACTATCAGAAAGAAAAATTAAGGAAACCCATCTCATTTACAATCACATCAAGTAGAATAAGATACCAGGAATAAACTCTATCAAGGAGGTGAAAGATCTATAATCTGAGAACTATAAAACACTGATGAAAGAAGTTGAGAATATTGCAAAGAAATGGAAAGATATTCCATGATCTGAGATTGGAAGAATTAATAGTGTCAAAATGTCCGTACTACCCAAAGTGATTTACAGATTCAGCTGAAACTCTTATCAAAATACTCATGACATTTTTTTCCGCCACAGATTAGAACCAGCAATCCTAAACTTTATACAGAGCTACAAAATACCTCAAATGGTCAAAGCGATCTTGTGAACGAAGAACAAAGATTAAAGTATCAAGCTCCGTGACTTCAGTCTATAATACAAAGCTACAGTACTCAAAACAGAACTGTACTGGGACAAAAACAAGTGTATAGACCAATGAAACAGAAGAGAGGACCCAGAAAGAAATCCACCACTCTGTGGTCAATCTAAGACAGGAGGCAAGAGTCTTCAAAGGAGAAAATTCTCTTCAGTAAGGGGTGCTACTTGGAAGGCTGGACCGGTACAAGTAGAAGAGTGAGATTAGAATACTCCTTACAACTATAAAAAAAACAAAAACAAATTCAAAGTGGATTAGAAATGAAAACATTAAACCAGAAACTATGAAACTCCTAGAAGACATGGGAAGTACACTATGACATAAATCATACTAATATTGTTTTAGTCTGCCTAAGGCAAAAAATATAAGAGCAGATAAACAATGGAGCCTAACTAAACATAAAAGCTTTTACAAAGCAAAGGGAACTGTCAGCAAAAACAAAAGTACAATTGACAGACTGGGAGAAAATATTTGCAAAAGATATGACTGATAAAAGTTAATATTCAAACTTATAAACAGCTCATTCAACAATATATATATATATTTCCTGCCCAATAAAAAAGGGGCAGGAAACCTAAGTAGTCATGTTTCCAAAGTAGATATGCAGATGGTCTGGAGACACATGAAAAAATGCTCAACATTACTTATCATTAGAGCAATGCAAATCAAAACCACAATGAGATAGCGCCTCACAGCTTTCAAAATGCTATAATGAGAATGCTTACAACTAACAAATATTGCCTAGGATATGGGAAAAAAAGGGAACAGTAGTACACTGCTGTTGGCATTGCAGATTGTTTCAGTCACTGTAGAAAGCAATATGTAGGTTCCTCAAAATCTAAAAATAGAACTGCCATTTAATCTAGCAATTAGCCTTCTGGTTATGTAGCCAAAGAAACCAAAAAGACTAATTCTAAAAGATAAGAAGATGGTGAGCTCCAGTGTCCACAGAAGCATTATTTACAGTAGCCAAGATGTGGAAGACACCTAAGTGTACATCGGCATATGAATGGATAAAGAATATATGGAGTACATATATATACAATGGAATAATATTCAGTCATAAAAAGAATGAAATTCTGGTATTTGCAACAACTGGCTGCCTACAGAGCATTATGTTTAGTGAAATAATTCTGACAGGGAAAGACAGATACTCTATATTATCACCTATATGTGGGATCTAAAAATACTACAAAAATCTATATCACAATACAGTAACAGACTTGCCAATATAGACAACAAACTAGTAGCTACCAGTGGGGAGAGGGGATGGGGGAGGGGTGAGATAAGGGTGGGAGATTAATAGACACAAACTACTGAGAATAGAACAAGTAAGCAACAAGGACATATTGTATACACAGGGAAATATAGACACTGCTTTGTAATAAATTTAAATGGAGTAGAATATCTAAAAATACTGAATCATCACATTCTACACTTAAAGCTAATATAATATTATAAATCATCTATACTTCTTTTTAAAAGCTGAATTATAAAACAAGGAAAGAACCTTACAATACCAGACCTTAATTCCACAAGCTGAGTTAATAGATCTAATGAGAGTAGGGAAGTTGAATTTTGAAATGGGTAAATTTTTTCTTATATATGCTTATCTACCCTTTCATTGACACTACACCATAGTTTAAATATATAATCAATAAATTACCAGAAAACTTAATTAGAATTTACTATGTGTGTATATATATATATATATATATACATATCATATATATATGTGTGTGTGTGTGTATATATATATATATATATATATATATATATATAGTACAAAGCATTTTGCAATTTTGATTATTAATTTTGTAGTAAGATGTGAATGAAAGCTTTATTTAATATAAATCTATTTATTTCTAAGGCTTGTAATAACAATGAATCTGGACCCAAACAGTGTACTTGATGGAACAATGGATACCATTGGATAAAAAAAAAAAAAACAATGCCTATATCCATAATCCAGGAGAGAAAGCAAAAAGAAAATAGAGAACTCTAGGATTCTATTTAGTGGAAACAGAAAAACACAACTCTTTAGTTAATAGATGAAACAAATTCCTTAATGTATATAGTTTTTACAATAAAATAAGATAAAACTGAATGTTCACAGCTAAATGATCCTTATATTGGCTTGAAGAATTGAATTAGCTTATTGCCATCACATGAAAAGACATAAGCATCATTGTTAAGAACAACTGATCTTGAGAAAATATTTTGACTTAAATTGCAATAGCAGGGCGTCCCTGGGGGCTCACTGGTAGAGACTCCACTAGCCAACGCTGGAGACACGGTTTCCATCCCTGACCTGGGAAGATCCACGTGGTGTGGGACAACCAAGCCTGTGAGCTGCAAGTACTGGGCCTGTGTTCCAGAGCCCAGGAGCCACAACTGCTGAGCTCACGCACCACGGCTCCTGAGGCCTGGGTGTCCCGAGTCTGTGCTCCACAACTGGAGAAGCCAACACAAGGAGAAAGTCGTGCGCCACACCTGGAGGGTAGCTGCTAGGCGCCGCAACTCGGGAAAAGCTCATGCGGTAATGAGGATCCAGCACAGCCAAAGGAAACGTTTATTAAAATTGGTAACAGTAAATGAAGTGCTGAATCCACCCACACTGTGCACATCCCTTGTCCGAAATTCTGCGATCCTAAACTCCTAAACGATGCCTTTGTTTGTTGTTTCTCTTTCGTTACAATCAGATAAGAGCAAAAACTACCTTTCAAGAGGCAAAAATGGCGTGTGCAGCAGATCTTACAGACGTTTCCTTTGCACCGAAATGTTTTTACTCGGAACATTTCAGAACACCAGGATTTTCCCGGCTCATCACCCTATTACTATCACAAAGGAGAGATCAAGAGGTCCACAAAGAGAAAATCTGAATACAGCTTTAGGCTACATGCCTTCCTACTTAGGACCTATACTACAAGTGAACTCTATCTATAATGTATTAAAAATAGCAGTAAATATATCAAATGTACATAGGGGGTTGTGCCTTTGAAAGCACATTAGGGACTTTTACATTCTTTTCATTTGAACTTCATTACTTTCTCTTCAGTTCAGTTCAGTTCAGTTGCTCAGTCGTGTCCGACTCTTTGCGACCCCATGGACTGCAGCACACCAGGCCTCCCTGTCCTTCACCAACTCCTGGAGTTTACCTAAACTCGTGTCCATTGAGTCTCAAATTAATAACTTGTTATTTCATTCTCTCAATGCAGTTTAAATACATTTTCCCTCATGCTATTATTTCTTGTGAAATAAATGAAAAATGGCAGTACACTAACCAGCAATGAGTGCAGCATATCAAGAGTTCACTTAGGCCTATCTGAAATCCCATTTGGCAATTTTTGTATCCTACTTGTGTTATTTTATTTAACTTCTCTTCATACGTAATGAAAAGGGATCCAAATTGGAAAAGAAGAAAAAATGTCACTCTTTGCAGATGGTATAATACCAGACATAGAAAATCCTAAGGATGCTATCAGAAAATTACTAGAGCCTATTAATGACTTCAGTAACATTGCAGGATACCAAATGAATATACAACAATCTCTTGCATTCCTATACATTGATAACAAAAGACCAGAAGGAGCAATTCAGGAAACAATCCCATCTGTCATTACATCAAAAATAATAAGGTAATTAGGAATAACCCTACTTAAGAAGGCGAAAAACTTGTACTCCAAAAACTGTAAGCTGCTGATGAAAGAAACTGAAGATGACAAGATACACCATGACAAACAGAAATATATATCTTGTTCTTGGAGTGGAAGAATTAATATTATGAAAATGAAAATACTACCCAAGGCAATCTACAGATTCAAGGCAATCCCTATCAAACTGTTTACCAAGGGTATTTTTCACAGTAATACATTTTTTAAAAAATTTTTATGGTACCACAAAGATTCTGAACATCCAAACAACTTTGAGAAGGAAAAACAGAGATGGGGGAATCAAGATCCCTGACTTCAGACTATATTACAAAGCCACAGTCATAAAACCAGTATGGTACTGGCACACATATAGACATATAGATCAATGGAACAGGACAGAAAACCCAGAAATAAAGTCACACTCTTATGGTCAATTCATCTGTGACAAAGGGGCAAGACCATACAATGTAGAAAAGACACTCTCTTCAAAAGTGGTGTTGGGCAAACTGGTCAGCTATATGTAAAAGAGTGAAATTAAAACATTCTCAAAACCATACACAAAATAAACTCAAAATGTATTAAAGACCTAAATGTAAGACCAGACACTCCTAGAATAAACCATAAGCAGAACCCTGACATAAATCACAGCATCAACTTTTTGGATCTGTCTCCCACAGAAAGGGAAATAAAAACAAAAATAAACAAATGGGACCTAATTAAACTTAAAAGCTTTTGCACAGGAAAGGAAATGATAAACAAAAAGGCAACCTAAAGTATAGGAGAAAATATTAGCAAATGGCAAGGGATTAATTTCCAAAATACACAAACTGCTTTTCTAGTACTATATAGCCAAATAATCCAATCAAAAAAGGGGCAGAAGATCTAAACATACATTTCTCCAGAGAAGATATACTGATTACCAACAGACACTGGAAAACATGTTCAACATTACTAATAATTAGAGAAATGCAAATCAAAATTATAGTGAGGTAATACCTCATACCGATAAGAATAGCCATCATCAAAATGTCTACAGATAATAAATACTGGAGAGGATGTGGAGAAAAAACAACCTTCTTACACTGATGTAAACTGGTGTAGCCACCAGGGGGAACAGTCTGGGGGCTCCTTAAAAGTCAAAAAATGTAGTTCCATGTGATCCTGCAAATCCTATTCTTTGACATATATCAGAGGAAAAGTATGATTAGAAAAAAATATGTGTACCTCAATGTTCATTGAAGCACTATTTAAAATAACCAAGACATGGAAGCCACCTAAATGTCCATGAGAGATGAATGGATAAAGGAGGTACAGTATATGTACATGTGTATATAAAGAGACTCACAGATAGAAAAAAACAAGCATTGTTATCAAAGGGGAAAGAGAG
Organism: Dama dama; assembly: GCF_033118175.1. Taxonomy (NCBI): domain Eukaryota; kingdom Metazoa; phylum Chordata; class Mammalia; order Artiodactyla; family Cervidae; genus Dama; species Dama dama. The sequence continues at coordinate 104,341,644 of NC_083689.1, forward strand.
TGGAATGATAAATAGGAGGTTTGGAATAAAATTCACACACTACTGTATACAAATATATAACCAACAAGGACGTGTTGTATAACCAAGAGAAGTGTACTCAATAATTTGTAATAACCTATAAGAGAAAAGAATCTAAAAAGGAATATATATACAAATATGGGCAACTGAATTACTGTTATGTACACCTGAAACTAACACTATGTTAAAAAAATAATGAAAAGGGAAAATAATCAAAAGAATTGGAAAGCAGTTTCCTTCTGTTTTACTTTCTAATACATGGTTTAAAATGATTATACACCCTTATAACTCCTCCTAATAATTTTATTTTTTCTCAGGGCCAGCATCATCCACAATATAAATATTAATGACCCTTTTCTACATAATAGAGATTTTTCTATAATACGTAATACAAAGTGGGCCCTTATGGAATTTGATGAAATCATTGACAGTGACAGAAAAAAAGATGAGAATTATTATAATGAGCATAATAAAAATGACCATAGTCACTATTTTTGAATACTATTGATTATGAACTTGGTAAATATTTAGTAGATACATCCATACATAGGTAATTCAGTTAATATTTACTTTCATATGTAATACTCATGGCAATCTGTAATTTATACACTATTAATATCCACATTAGACAATTAAGAAAATAGATTAAAAATGCTTATTAAATTAAAATGTCAACTATTTTTAGATACATTAACTTCTACCTTATCTTATAATGTAGATATCTTACCTAATTAACTTATAAATTAATCAGTTTCCTTAATAAGACTGATGACCATTGTTGTACTCCCAAGCATACAATTTTTTGAGTACTGATTATATGCTCAATGCTACAATAATTTTTTTGCAAATTTATCTCAGATGATCTTCAAAATATTATAAAATTTGTTTTATTCTTTTCCTGTTTAATAGACAATGAAACAAATTCAGAGATATTCAATTACTTAAAACAAGGACCAGGGGTCCAGTTCAATTCTGACTCTAAAATTTAAAGCTCTGTTTATACTATAGTGTTTCACAGCAGTGTACACTACTTCAGTTTTATAAGTATTTCATGGGATTTCATTATGTCAAAATTTTGAAAAGTTCCTTTATCTTTGAAAGACCTTAATAAGTAAGAGATTTTTGGTCATTTACATGAATAATTGTTAGTTTTGTCTTAATTTAAGGCACTAAATGGTAATATAAGAGCAAATGACATCTGAGATATGATGGCAGGTTATCCCAAATCCTCTAAATATATACAGGGATATTTCAGGCAAACACTTGTAGACCATGTTTTGTTAAAAGTGGTGTTGAAAAGTGCAGGAGCATGCTGGCTCTATACTTTCCAAGTGTGATATTCTCCCACACAATGCTTTATTACCCAATATGACTCAAATCTCTAAATGACTAGAAGTAGCTTTCATTTCCTGGTGGATAAAAAAAATATAATAATTGTCAAAATTAATTATCCATATAGCGTAATTCTGTATACCCTGCTCAGAACTAAGTGTGACAGCCAGGAAAATATAGTCCTCGGTTACCATACTGATGCTTTTGAACTGTGGTGTTGGAGAAGACTCTTGAGAGTCCCTTGGACTGCAAGGAGACCCAACCAGTCCATCCTAAAGGAAATCAGTCCTGAATATGCATTGGAAGGACGGATGCTGAAGCTGAAACTCCAATACTCTGGCCACCTGATGTGAAGATCTGACTCCTTGGAAAAGACCCTGATGCTGGGAAAGACTGAAGGCGGGAGGAGAAGGGGACGAATGAGGATGAGATGGTTAGATGGTATCACCGACTCAGTGGACGAGTTTGAGTAAACTCTGGGACTTGGTGATGGACAGGGAGGCCTGGGGTGCTGCAGTCCATGGGGTCGCAGCGAGTCAGACACAATTGATTGACTGAACTGAACTGAGCCATGCTAGACAGACAGGTTCAGCTGCCTCCTGAGGGTCCGCCACCATGTCTGCACCGAGGCCGTATTTCTACCTGTCAGTTTCCGAATATGGTGAGGATATTGTACTCTAATAGGAGCCTTTGGCTTAAGGACTTCACATCAGACTGACTGAAATTTGCACCGTGCTGCACGGGAGTCTGACTCCACCTGTGCATTCTACCTTCCCCTGCCCTCTTCTCTCACGGGTGTCAGACATGCTGATGGTCAACGGGCTCTCTCTGGCCACTCTTGCCCCTTTATTCTTCACAAATATGTATTGTCCTATCCCATTTTGTGTCTGCATGGCAGAGCCCCAGAGCTGACACACAAGTCAATAAATCCTTACCTAGGAGGAGGACAGAAAATGAATCAAACGTGAACTCCTGAAGTTTATTTTGAACCTCATTTCTAAGACCATTTGTTGCAGATAGGCACTTGGAAGTAACTTGAAAAAAGAATCTGTTAAATTGCCTGATGAATAAAGTGTTCACCTCCAACCTTGAGAAAATATGTGATTCTTACAGGTCAATCCTCTTTAAGGAGAAAAAAAAACCCGGCTTTCTAAGTTCATAGCTACTCAGGTTAAGGGTGGCAGTGAGGGTTACGGGGAGAGCAGAGTGATTGAAAATGCCCTTCACAGGGCATACTGCACTGTTCGCTGGAAAGAGATACTGCTCAAAACTGATTTCACATACAAGCTTTGTGAATTAAACTCCTTTTGCTAAGAAAAAGAAAGGTATGAAGTGGGTTTTGGTTCAGGGATCTACATGGAAAAGTATCCTTTTTATGTGCTTCAAAATCAAGAAGGCTATATAAGCAGACACTTTAGAGATTTCTACAACCAAATTAATTTATCTATGCACTCATTCATTCATTCATTCAACAAATATTAAACTTTTTAAAATTAATTTATGTTAATTGGAGGATAGTTACTTTACAATATTGTGGTGGTTTTTGCCATACATAAGCATGAATCAGCCACAGGTGCATATGTGTCCCTCCATCATGAACCCCCTTCCCACCTCCCTCCCCACCCCATCCCTCTGGGTTGTCCCAGAATACAGGCCTTGTGTCCCCTGCTTCATGCATCAAACTTTCACTCTTCATCTATTTTACATATGGTAATATACATGTGTCAATTCTAATCTCTCAAATCATCCCACCCACACCTTCTCCCTCAGAGTCCAAAATTCTGTTCTTTTGAAATATAGTGAATAAAGCACCATCCTTTCCATAGACTGATTAAAATGTGAGGCAACCAAGTGAGCATTTTAAATAGTGTGCAAGCATTTGTGATAAGTGAAAATGTGAGTGCAACATAAAAGAAGATCACCTATTTCACTGTGCAAGTATTAGGAAAGATATGCCTTAGGAAGCAATGCTTCTGATGAATTCTGAAAAATAAACAGAGTTAGTCAAGGAGGCAAGGTAGTACAGTCTTATCACTGACATCATGGGTGTGAGAGAGAGTGCTGGTAGAAATGACTCTGAAACCACAGAAGTACAAAGTAAGTGTTAATTCAACTGAGAAGAAAACTTGTGTTGCAGATAGATAAAAACTAGAAAGGAGCCTGCATGCTTTATAATGTTGAATATTACAATTTGGTCAGGGTAGAGCCTTTTATGCATTTCAAGAAGGGGTTTGAGAATAAGCTCACAGAGAAAGCATAACACACTACTGCAAGAATCCAGGTGATAAAGAATGAGTATCTGAATCAAGACGGCAGGATCAGAGAAAAGTCAATGGCTGAAGGTAATATATTTATGGGAAACTGATGGAATTTAATGACTGCTAGATTATGGGGATTAAGAAAGAGAGAAAACTCAAAGATGATTTCCCAAGTATCTAGCTAAACTAAATGGTGGATGATGCCATTAAATGAGGTAAAGAACCAGAAAAGGAAAAGAATTTTGAAAGAAAGATAAGGGCATTTTTGGAGATACTGAGTTTATCTAATGCACACATTGGAATTTTAATTTGGACCATACTACAATCAATGAATAGCCATGAAACAATTTTTTCCTTAGGTTAATTATGTTTTTTAATAACTAAAACTTTTATCATAATTCACTGCATAATGGAAAGATGGTACAATGCAAAAGGTGATTATATATTTTCCCTAGTAGGTTAAATCTAATCCAGAATCTTGTGAGACAGCCCCACAGATAATAAAACTTCATAAATGACAAAATGTTCTGTGAAGTCTGCTCACTGTGAAATTTAAGAGTGTGTGGTCATTCAATGAAATTATCCTGAAATCTTCAAATTATCAATATGACACCCAAAACTTTTTCAGTTGCATAAAATTTCATTTAGATTTTTAAAATTTTTAAAAATTTTTGAGATAATTGTATATTCATATGCAACTATAAGAAATAATACAGAAATGTGGTACATATATACAATGGAACATTAGTCATAAAAAGAATGAAATTTTGCCATTTAAATGAACATGGATAGATCTAGAGATTACCAAAATAAGTGAAGTAAGTTCGACAGAGAGACAGATATCATGATATCATTCATAAGTGAAATTGCAAGTCGCTCAGTCGTGCCCAACTCTTTGCGACTCCGTGGACTATAGAGTCTATGGAATTCTCCAGGCCAGAATACTGGAGTGGGTAGCCTTTCCCTTCAGGGTATCTTCCCAACCCAGGGATTGAACCCAGGTCTCCAGCATTGCAGGCGGATTCTTTACCAGCTGAGCCACAAAGGAAGCCCAGTGGAGGTCACTACAGAGCTGAAATTCCCATCCTCACCCAGTAGTAACAGGAGTCTCCCTTTAATAGATATTAATGGAGGCTGAGTGGAGACCTGGACCTCTACTCCCAGTTGTCACTGACAAGGCAGAGCACTCTACTTCCCTTGCTAGAGCAGTCTCAGGAAAAGCAAACTAAAACGGAAGGCTCAAATAAGCCACCAAGCATTACAACCTAATACTCAAAATGTCAACCTTTCCATTTAAGAAAATATCATTCAACAAATCAAGAACCAGGACAATCTCACATTGAATGTGAAAAGATACTGAATAGATGCCAACACTGAGGGGAAAGAGATGTTAGAATTATCTGAGGAATACTTTAAATTTAAATACTTTAATCAATCACAAAAATATTTGAAGAAGCAATTATAAACAAGCATTGAGAATTAAAAATAGAGATTCTAAGCAAAGAAACAAAAATGTCAGAAAAATAAATATAAAGGAGACCCAAATATAAATTTTATAAAATAAAAAGTACAATAACCAGAGAAAATAATTATTGGATGCTCTCAACAACAGTATGCAGAGGACAGAGAAAAGAATTAGTGAACTTGAAAATGGAATAATAGAAATTGCTCCATAGAAAAACAGAGTAAACAGACAATAACAAAACAAACAAAAATACCAGATATGTTAGTACAGGAATGTGTGGGATTATTAACAGAAGACTAACCTGTGTCAGTGGAGACTGAGGATAGGAAAAAGAAGACATGGCTGAAACACTATTCAAATGGATCAAATGAAATTTTGGATGAAATAATGGATGAAAATTTACATTTGTAGAATATATAAATCTACAGATTCAAGAATCTAAGCAAATCCAAATAGGAAAACTGACTTAAGGGCATATCAAGGCATATATCACAAATTTCCCCCTCCAAAAATATATCATATGAATATTAAATCAATGAGAAGAGGTTTTATTCATATCAGGTAAGGTAGACTTCAGAACTAAGTCTTAAGGACATCAATTAATAAAAAATAGTTAAAGAAGAATGAGGTTAATTCTACATAATTTCTTCTAGAAAAGTCAAGAGGGGGAAAAGATATATAAATTTTTCTTTTTTATAGTATTACTCTGATGCCAAAGCCAGACAAAAATAGAAAAAAAAAAAAATAAAGAGAAAATCACAGATTTGTCTCTCATGAATATAGATAGATATCTCACAAGCAAAAATCTTTCACAGGAAATAATAATTGATAAATATATATATATCATATATATTACATATATTTATATATATATTATTTTATTTTTATTTTCATATTATTTTATTTTTTATATTTTATTTTTCTATATTTATATATAAATATATATAAATATATTTATATTTTATTATATTATTTTACTATTATATTATAATTATATATAATATAAAATATATTATATTTTATAATAATTGAATGGGGTTTACTTTAGTGATGTAAGTCTGGTTAAATATTAAAGAATTAGTCAATATAACCCACCATATTAGCAGGATAAAGAAGCAAACTCATGATCATATCAGTCAATGCAGAAAAAACAAAATTCACCACCCACACATGTAAAAGCCTTCAGAAAAATAGGAAAGAGGGGTGGCATTCTCAATGTGATATATAGCAACCACAGAATACCTATCGCTTTTGTTAAACTTAGTGATAAAAGACTGCTTTCACAGTAAGGTCAGTCCCAAGGCTAAGGTGGCTATTGGTATGCTTATTTAATACAGTGCCTCAGGACAAAAGTCATGGAAATTGAAAAGAAATAAATAACACTTTCTTTATTTGCAGATAGTATATTTGTCTAAACAGGAAAATATCTTAAAATCTATTAAAACAAACTCTCTTAGTTAATGAATTAATTCAGCAAAGTTATTGGATGCAAGATAAACCTAGAACAATTAATTTCATTCAATATGCTATGAACGAACATCTGGGCACTGAAATGAAAAATTAAATATCTGTGTAATCCCTTAAAAGTAAAGTGATTAGATGGCTAGCTAAAAAAACTGGTACAGGACTTGTATGCTGAAAATTACATATGATGACAAAAGAATTAAAAGCATATATAAATAAAAGGAGAGATACGTATACAATGTTCATAGATTAGAAAAAACACAGTAAAGTCAATTTACCCATTGTTATATGTGTATAGCAGAATTCCTATAAATATTTCAGCAAGACTTTTTGGAGCTATAGACAAACTTATTCTAAAATTTGTGTGAAAATTCAAACTAAAATGTTTAAATCAATTTTGCAAAAGAATTATGAAAGAGAAATCAGTCTACACAGTTTAAAGGAGTATTATAATATATAATATAGCTAAAGTAATCAAAAAGTGCAGTATTGAGTTACAGAAACATAGATCAATAGTACAAAATAGAAAACTCATAAATACACACCCACCAATATACCCAACTTATTTTTTTGGACAAGAATAAAAGACAATTTAATGGAGGAAACAGCTTTTTCAATAAATGTTTTGGGAGCATCTGGACATCCATTGGCAACAAAAAGACCCTCAGCCCAAAACTCACACATTATACAACACTTAGTTACCCATGTGCTTAAACGTTACATAGTTTTACATTTTGAAAAACAAAACAAAACAAAACCTTGGGGTCTAGAACCAAGCAAAGAGTAATTAGAATTGACCCCTAAAGTAAAGTCCATAAAAGGAAAATTTATATGTTGGACTTCATCAAAATTAAAAACTTTTATTCTGTTGTAAAAGAACCTGGTAAGTGAATGAACATTCTGTCTACAGGCTTGGAGGAACCATATGCAAACCACATATCCAACAAAGGACTAGATCTACAATACATAAAGTTCTTAGATCTAATCCTAGAGTTTTTTGAGCACAACATTCAAAAATAAATAGCATAGAATATAGGCAAAAGACACAAGCAAACATTTTACTACAGGAGATATGCAGACGGCAAGTATGAACTTGAAATATTTTCAAAATCTTCAGCCATTAGTGAAATCAAATTAAAACCACAATAAGACATACACCTATCATAACAGCTAACTAAAAGTAGGGATAACACCAACTTCTAATGAAAGAAATGGATCACTCATACATGGGTATTAAGGATGTAAAATTGGATAGCCACCTAGAAATCCAAGGAGCAAGCGTCTTTTAATTTCATGGCTGCAATCACCATCTGCAGTGATTTTGGAGCCCAAAAAATAAAGTCTGACACTGTTTCCACTGTTTCCCCATCTATTTGCCATGAAGTGATGGGACCAGATGCCATCATGATAGTTAAGAGCAACAATTAATCCAGTTATCTTTCAATAGATGCATAGTGAAACACACTGGTACATCTTTACCTTGGAATATTATTCAGTAATGAAAACAAACAGACCAAAACCTGCAGTAAGCTAAGTAAATTTTCAGAAAACGATACTGAGTGAAATCCCAATAGCTTATCTTCTAGATGATTTCATTTATATAACTTCTTAATAAGACAACATTATGGAAATAGGGCTTCCCTTATAGCTCAGTCGGTAAAGAATCTGCCTGCAATGCAGGAGACCCAGGTTCGATCCCAAGGTGGGGAAGATCCCCTGGAGAAGGAAATGGCAACCCACTCCAGTATTCTTGCCTGTAGAATCCCACGGACAGAGGAGCCTGGCAGACTACAGTCCATGGGGTCGCAAGAGTCGGACATGACTGAGTGACTTAACTACTACCACCACTATGGAAATAGGGGGCAGATGAGTGGTTGCCTGGGTTGGGTTAATGAAACTTGGGATCTGGAATGAAGTATGCGTGATTATAAAAGTGCAGTCTAATTGATCCTTGAAGTGATGCGAATCTGTATCTTCACTCTGTCAAGATTCATATGCTGGTTATGATCCTGTCTTTTAGTTTTTTAGGTTTTTCCCTGGTGGCGCAGATGTTAAACAATCTGCCTGCAATGCAGGAAACTTCAGGTTTGATCCCTGGGTGGGGACAATCCCCTGGAGAAGGAAATGGCTACTCACTCCAGTACTCTTGCCTAGGAAATCTCATGGACTACAGTCCACGTGGCTGCAAGAATTGGATAAGACTTAGCGACTAAACTATATATGACCTCTCTGTGTCATTTCTTTTTTTTTTAATTTTAATTTTATTGGAGTCTAGTTAATATCCATTGTTGTGTTAGTTTCAGCTGTACAGTGTCAGGTGTACCAGCTGTACTGTAAAGCATCTCAGTTATACACATACAATAGTCATTCTTTCTTAAGATTCTTTTCCTATAAATGTTAGCACAGAGTATTGAGGAGAGTTCCCTGTGCTAGACAGTATGCCCTTTTTGGTTACCTATCTTATATAGAGCAATGAGTGTATTTCATCTGAAGCTCCTGATTTACCCTCTCCCACCTCCCACATTTCTATTTTGGTGACCGTAAGTTTATTTTTGATACCTGTGTGTCTGTTTCTGTTTTGTAAATAAGTTCATTTTTTAAAATTATTTACATATATGAATGATATTGACTTCCCTGATAGCTCAGCTGGTAAAGAATCCGCCTGCAAGGCAGGAGACCCCGGTTTGATTCCTGGGTCAGGAAGATCCGCTGGAGAAGGGATAGGCTACCCACTCCAGTATTCTTGGACTTCTCTTATGCCTCAGCTGGTAACGAGTCTGCCTTCAATGTGGGAGACCTGGGTTCAATCTCTGGATTGAGACGATTCCCTGGAGAAGGGAAAGGCTACCCACTCCAGTATTCTGGCCTGGAGAATTCCATGGACTGTAAAGTTTGCTGTGTCTTTGACAGAGATGCTAAGTCACTTCAGTTATGTCTGACTCTTTGCCATCCCATGGACAGTAAGTAGCCCACCAGGCTCCTCTGCCCGTGGGATCTTTTAGGCAAGAATACTGGAGTGGGTTAACTCAGGAGTCATATATTTTATCAGTATCTATGAAACTATGGCATGCTAATTGGTAAGATTGTAAATATAGACCCAAAGAACAATAAGGTGATGAGTTCCCTGGGTTTTATGTTAGAGAGGCTGTATAATGTCACACTGCTTATTTAACTCATATGTAGAGTACATCATGAGAAATGCTGGACAGAATGAAGCACAAGCTGAAATCAAGATAGCCGGGAGAAATATCAATAATTTCAGATATGCAGATGACACCACCTTTATGGCAGAAAGTGAAGAACTAAAGAGCGTCTTGATGAAAGTGAAAGAGGAGAGTGAAAAAGTTGGCTTAAAGCTCAACATTCAGAAAACTAAGATCATGGCATCCGGTCCCATCACTTCATGGGAAATAGATAGGGAAACAGTGGCTGACTTTATAATTTTGGGCTCCAAAATCACTGCAGATGGTGACTGCAGCCATGAAATTAAAAGATGCTTACTCCTTGGAAGGAAAGTTATGACCAACCTAGACAGCATATTAAAAAGCAGAGACATTACTTTGCCAACAAAGGTCTGTCTAGTCAAGGCTATGGTTTTTCCAGTGGTCATGTATGGATGTGAGAGTTAGACTATAAAGAAAGCTGAGCACTGAAGAATTGATGCTTTTGAACTGTGGTGTTGGAGAAGACTCTTGAGAGTCCCTTGGACTGCAAAGAGATCCAACCAGTCCATCCTAAAGGAGATCAGTCCTGGGTGTTCATTGGAAGGACTGATGCTGAAGCTGAAACTTCAATACTTTGGCCACCTAATGAGAAGAGCTGACTCATTTGAAAGGACCCTGATGCTGGGAAAGATTGAATGCAGGAAGAGAAGGGGACAACAGAGGATGAGATGATTGGATGGCATCACTGACTCAGTGGACATGAGTCTGGATAAACCCCGGGAGTTGGTGATGGGAGGCCTGGCAGTCTATGGGGTGCAAAGTGGTGCAGCCTATGGGGTTGCAAAGAGTCGGGCACGACTGAGTGACTGAATTGAACTGATGGATTGATGCTTGTACCTGCAGTGGTTAGCATTACAGGAAAGGAACCATAAGCTTAGGGCACCAGACAATTTGCATGCCTGCCCTTTGCTCTAGAAGGACATACTGCCTATATTATCTCCCAAGGAAATTAAGAATAGACTTAGTGGAAATGTTTATCTGGAGTAAAGGGCAGTCAACACCACTGAATGGTATCTGTGGTGTGAGATTATACTATTAGTGTGTCTTTATTCCTTTTTTTTTCATCAAATTTCTATAGCTACACTATTGGGTCCAAAGTGCAAAATGAGTTTTTCTCTTTTTATTTATTTTAATTAAAATCAGTTTTTTCATTGTTTGGTTTTTGCTAATGGGAGTTTCTACTCTAACAATCTTTAGTGTGCTGGAAATCCAGTCTCAGACCTATTGATTTACAAGTCTTTTCTGTTGATTTCTACCATTTTAAGTATTCAACTTTATAAATGGGTTCACCTGTGCTAGCATACCTTTTGTTCTCCAGGTATCCTCTAGCTCCTAGCTTTTATTGACTGATACATACTACGGTCAACCACTATCTATGCCAACTTAGCTTCCATTAACTGGCATGAACCAAACTCCCTGTAAATGAAAGTCACTCAGTTGTGCCCAATTCTTTGTGACCCCATGGACTGTAGCCCGCCAGGCTCCTCTGTCCATGGGATTCTCCAGGCAAGAATACTGGAGTGGGTTGCTGCACCTTCCCCCAGGGGATCTTCCCGACCCAGAGACTGAACCAGGGTCTCCTGCATTGCAGGCGGATTCTTTACCAGCTGAGCCACCAGGAAAGCCCAAACTCCCTGAGGCCTGTGGCTTATCATCTTGGAACCTTATAGTTCCTTTGTTTTAGTCCCAGATGTCCTCCCTGTTTCTGCTGATTTTGTATTTGTTTCATTTTTCATTGTGGCTATGCCTTTAATTACTATAAAGGGTACCTCTCAGATGTCTTATTTGTGATGTTGAGATAAAACAGAATTTAAGACCAGTGCTGACAGTCCATTTTGACTAGAATTTTGTTTTACTACTTTAGGAAAAAAGCATAGTTTCCCACTTTGGGTGGAAAAAAACTTAAGATCATCATCTCATTAGTCATGATGATGTAATTATTATAAATTGAGCATAAAACTATACATAAATAAATATGCTAACTAATCTCCTTCAGTAAAACTCTATTGAAAGCACTATTTAATGAAATCCTTTCAAATGTTAAACATCATCCTTGCATTTATTTTTATATTATTTGTGATTTTCCTTTGTTTAAAACAGAGACTCCATTGATTTAGGATTATCTATTCAGATGTTAATCCATAAGCAGATATATAGTGATTACTTTGCACATGGCTAGCAGCATACTAAATGTGAGCAATTAGCACACGCATACAACACACACTCAGATTACTCAAGAAACGTAAGAATTGCTTACATTAAAGCAATGTAAATTTCCTGGTTGTTACATAATAGGCAGATCAGGAATGTCATAATTGTGCATCATTTTTACAGATATCAATGGCTTCAATTTTCCCTTTGTCAAAATATCAACCGTGGTTATAAGACCCAAACTTTGAGGCTAAAATATTTCTATCTCTAGACAATACGAAAGACAAGCAGAGATAGGGCCATATAATTTCTGTATCATTTTGCAAAAAAAAAAAAAAAAATATATATATATATATATATACACACATATATATATATATACTACAGCAATCCATCCTTCGTTTTGAATCATTGGTCTCTAGATCCTTCACTATTTCCTTTTCCTCTTATACCCATCAAATTTACTAAGTGTTAGCAATTCCCCCACAATACTGCCTTGAAAATGATTTTCAATCATCGAAACAAGTGACTTTTTCAATGAGTGTAAATTTTACTTCAAATCTTGTCCCCTAAGGACTTGTTTTCTTTAATACTTTATAGAAATATTTAATTTGTCTAATAGGAAAATAAATGATGTGTCTCTTCTATTGAAATTTATATAGAAATACTTATAGTATGTTTTGATGTTCATTATCTCTGATGTGAGGCTATTATCAATGCAGAAAATCAGAGAAATATGCCAAATATAATTTTTCAAGCTTTTAGCTTGCTTTCCTTTGTTAGTGTCTATTCATGAAAGATCTCAGGCAACAAAAGACAGTATGTTCCAGAGACAATAAAAGATAATTCAACAGATTAGTTAACTTTATGTAGATGTGGGTACATCATGAAAAATTCTGCATCATGTCAAAGACTGCTGTCTATTTGCAAACATTACACCTGAAATCTTGAAAGTCCTCCATTTAAGTATGATTTCCTCAATCAAGCAAAATTGAGGTCTTTTAGGAGGAAAACAAATGAAAGAAAAGGTTTAGATGAGATTGGCATCACTTTTACCTAGAATGATTTGATTACATATGCTCACATATCCTGACAGGTTTTATCTAGAGCTACATGAGCATCATTTGACAGTTTAACATTATGAAATGATATAAAGTACGGGCATGCTATTTATATTCAGTACACACACATGCAGATCTTGTTGGTGTAACACTTTAGGACTCTGAAATCATCAAGATATTGTTTTGTTGTCTTACTTCCTTGTAAGCAAGAATTCAAATTATGTGAAATAGCATTATCTATATAGGCCATGAATAATTTTAGAGCTCTTTGTTAGGCCTGTTGAACTTGAATCAGCTTTTTGTTGGTGTCTTACACAGTCAAATACAATAACTGCTTGTTTCCACACTTATCAATAAATGCTACATAGCATTATCTGGATACAAATGAGACCTCTCATAGTTTGCATGTGCTTTTAGGTACTCAAGTGTAGTAGATAATTGCTGAAATTAAAAAAAAAAAACTATATATGATCTATCTGTAGATGCAAACTATATAAATGTAATGTTTAATAATACAAAAAGAAGAAATCAGAATTGGTCAGAACTGTGGTGGCCAGTTCATTTTATTATTTAGATGGACTACAGCCAAATTAGTTAAGTAAAATTCCAGAATAATAAAAATAGCAAGTGACTAATTATAAAAATAGCAATACTTAATCATCTCTCCATGCAGGGTTTGATATAGCACAGGCTGGAGAATAATGAAAATGGTTTCTAGAACGTAGAAACCATTAACTAATCAGTTTGGGACAAATTCAGTTGAATTTCACAATATGTGGTTTATAAGTACAGCTCTACATATATACTGGAAGCCAATTCTATGTGTAGGTTTTTAATAATTAAGAAAATTTGAAGACATCAATTCAATACATTTCTGAAGCAAATATAAATTAATTTCTAGGTATCATCAAATGAGTATTACAGACTAAAAAGGCAGCATAACTGAGATAGATAATTTTATATGTCAACACGACTGAGTCATGTTGCCCAAATATGTGGTCAAAGATCATTGGAGATGGATGTTTCTATAACGGTGATTTTGGGGGAATGAAAGTACCATTAAAATAGGTAAAGTAGATTACCCTCCATGTTATAGCTGGGCCTCATCCAACCAATTGAAGGCCTTAATAGAACAAAGACTGACCTACCTTGAGAAAGAACGAATTCTGCCAGGAAACTATCTTTAGACTCAAGCTGCGACTATTCCTTGGGTCTCCAGCTTCTCAACCTACCCCACAGATTCTGGATTTCTTAAACTTGCACAATCTTATGAGCCAATTCCTCAAATAAATGTCTTTCACACACACACACACACACACACACACATCCTGTTGGCTGTTTTTTGGAAGACTAATAATGATTTTGGGTTGAATGATACAGGTCTGGAAAGATTAGGTTTAATACAGATGAGAAAGAAGGGTGCTGCTGTAATGAATACCAAAACATGTGGAACTGGATAATGGGTAGGAGGTGGGAGTGTTTTGAGGTGCACATTAGAAAAAAAAGTCTAGACTTGGAAAAGTTGTTAGTAGAAATGTGGATGTTAAAAGATCTTGTAGTGAGGTCTCAGACGGAAATGAGGAATATGGTATTTCACACTGGATGAAAGGTGAGCTTTGTTATAAAGTGACAAAAAATTGAATCGTGCTCTAGTGCTTTGTGGAAGGTAGAATTTGTAAGAGATGAACTTGGATAGTTAGCAATGTGAAATTTTAACAATAAGAATTTAGAATGTGTTGAAGGTTCTGTCTGAGTTTTCCTTACTGCTTATATTAATAGTGAAATATGAGAGGAGGATTATAAATTCAAGAAAAAAAAAAAAACTTTTAAGTGAAAGGGAACCAGAACTGAAAACTTTTGGAAATTCTCAACTATCCATATTGCAAAAAATGAGAAATTGTGTTCTGGCAAGAATACCAAGGGGGTGGCTGCACAATCATTTAATATAGAAATCATGGGTTTAATTAGCTATCTCAGCAGAAATCAGGACTTCCCTGATGGCTCAGATTGTAAAGCATCTGCTTACAATGAGGGAGATCCGGGTTCAAGAAGATCCTTTGGAGAAGGAAATGACAACCCACTCCAGTACTCTTGCCTAGAAAATCCCATGGATGGAGGAGCCTGGTAGGCTACAGTCCATGGGGGTCGCAAAGAGTCGGACATGACTGAGCAACTTCACTTTCACTTTCTTTAGCAGAAACCAAGAACAGAGATGGGAAATCAAGAACAGAGATGGGGTTATACCAGAACTAGAGGAAACACTGCTGGCTGGGATGGAAGGGGACAAGATAGGGCAAAATGAAGGAAGGTTGCTGGACTTTTGAGATTCTATGGTATGAGACTATAGAGCTATCCAAGAAAATGAAGAACGACCCTTAAAGTCATTTGTATTAGCAAGCCCCCTATTGCCACCACAGAACCAGAAGGCGTAGGTCTAACTCAAGGCTGAATCCTGAGTTCCTGAGAGCAGAGCCACCTCAGGAACAAATTTCAGCAGGCTTCTGCTCCAGTGGGCCTAGAAGTGGGAGCACCATCCTGGGGGCCGATAATTCTCCATCATTAAGATTGTATGGAACTCGCCTTACTGGGGTTTACATTTGTTTGGTTCCCGTGACCCTTTTACTCTTTCCAGTTAATCCTTTTTGGAAAGGGAATATCTGTCTTAAGCCCTTCCTACCACTTATTTTGGAAGCAGGTAACTTGCCTGGTTTTACAGGTTCACAGCTGAGAGAGGAATTAATGCAGAATTGATGCTTTCAAACGGTGGTGCTGAGAAGACTCTTTAGAGTCCCTTGGACTGTGAAGAGATCACACCAGTCCATCCTAAAGGAAATCAACCCAGAATCCTCTTTGGAAGGACTGAGGCTAAGCTCCAATACTTTGGCCACCTGATGCGTAGAGTCAACTCATTAGAAAAGACACTGATGCTGGAAAAGATTGAAGGCAGAAGGAGAAGGGATGACAGAGGATGAGATGGTGGGATGGCATCACCGATGCAATGGACATGAACCTGGGCAAACTCCAGGAGACGGTGGGGGACAGGGATGCCTAGTGTGTTGCAGTCCATGGGATTGTGAAGGGTCGGACACAGCTTGGTGACTGAACAACAGCAAATGAGAGAGACATTTTCCTCAGGGTGAAAGTAGTGAACACTCAGTCATGTCCGACTCTCTGCGACCCCATGGACTATACAGTCCATGAAATTCTCCACGCCAGAATACTGGAGTGGGCAGCTGATCACTTTTCCAGGGGATCTTCCTGACCCAGGAATCGAACCGGGATCTCCTGTATTTCAGGCAGACTCTTTACCCGCTGAGCTACCAGGGAAGCCTCAGAGTGAATCACATCTCAAATCTCAACTATACTTTGACTTAGATGAGATTTAGAACTTGTAGCTGATGCTGAATTAAGACTTATGAGTTGTTAGAGTGGGGGTAGATGTAACTGAGGAGGATATAAATTTTGGAGGTCAAGACTCCAGAGTACTGTGGGTTAATCACATCCCCCAAATCCAGAGTACTGTGAGCTAAACATCTCCCCAAAGGTATTAAGTTAATACTTTAATCCCCAGTACCTCAGAATGTAACCATTTAGGAGAAATGTCCTTTAAAGAAACGGTTAAGTTAATAAATAAGGCTACTAAGATGAGCTCTTATTTCAATCTGATGTTCTTCTAAGAGGAGATTTTGACATGCATAAACAGAGGCACCAGGAATATGAACCAAAAGAGAAAAGATCACGTGAGAACTCCACAAGGATGTAGCCATCTGCAAGCTGAGGAGGGAGGGGGACCTTAGAAGAAGCCAAATCTGCCAGCTCCTTGATCTTGGACTTTTCTAGGCATGGAAACAGTACATAAATGTCTTTTAAACCACCAGTCTGTTATGTTTGGGGATAGCAACCCTAGAAAGCTAATATAATCACCATAACATTACCTGATCGTCTATATAAACTCAATAACTTTCAAAAGTGTCTTGATATCAGGATTCACTTGCTACAAACAGTCAATGAGGAAGACTTAAAACTACAGACATGATTATATTAAAATGTTTCCAGTTGAGTCTCTGAACATGCTCATATACTTAAATCAGAAAGTTCTAAAATTAGCTTATACTCTCTAGGAATTTGAAGTAATGTAAGAAAATATCCATTTACACAAACGATTGCAAGCTAAATAAAGTCATAGTCTTGAGTATAGCATTCACTGTGGGAGAGTGTAAGAAATTATTATAGAGGCATTGGCTTCACTGCAGTACACCCCTAACCTGTGAGACAGGCATTGCTGAGGAAAACAATGCTCTCTTCATAAAGCATCGCCTGAGAAGTGTACAAAGACATTAAAGAAGAATGCATTACCCATTCACTCACACAGCACAGAATTTCTAAGATTCCTTAGAGTAAGTTTTTCGTCAGAGGAAAATATTTCCTCTTCCCTTACCCTGTGAGTCACATAATTGGACAAGCTCTCTCTGTAAGTCTTCTAGTGAATACTCAAAAAGAATTATCTCCCTGTGGAATTTGCCACAGGGATTTTATATATCTCATCAAACTTTAAAATTATTTTGGCAGCTGATGGGGAGAGCGTGTAAATGAGAGTACAAAGTCGAATATTTCAAAAGATCAGGTCATTCCAGTCAGAAAGTAAGAAAACTGCAGATACTTAACTTCTTATGAGGCAGTTAGATAAATTCAGTTAAATAACTCTCCTAATGCAGTCTTCTTAATGTTCTTTAAATGCATTTCTTCTTTCTTATGTTGTTATTCCCCTAGTTCATGTTTTTATATCATAATCTTACTATTGCCATAGTCTCGTTAATTTTATGTTTACACAGATGTATTTAAGACATCTTAATACTTACCCTATCAAATTTTACATTTACCACTGATCATATGTATAATCTTTTAGAAACTACATAAAGTGAAGTGAAGTCTCTAGGTCATGTCCGACTCTTTGCGACCCTATGGACTGTAGCCCACCAGGCTCCTCCATTCATGGGATTTTCCAGGCAAGAGTACTGGAGTGGGTTGCCACTTCCTTGTCCAGGGGAGCTTCCTGACCCAGGGATTGAACCCAGGTCTCCCGCATTGCGGGTAGACGCTTTACCGTCTGAGCCACCATAGTAATTTTAAATGAGCTTTATCTTTCTCAAGCTCAGCTCCTCAGTGGAGAAAATGTGAAAGAAAAGACTAGAGGGTGTGAGGTGGAACTAATACTTGTCAAATAAGACTAATATTAGAAAGGGGATATGTGGCATTTTACTGATGAGATTTATTTTAAGTGACTAAAAAATATTGGGGCTCAAAAATTGAGATAAATCATATTTCACGGATGATTAATATAATCATGGATTTGTTTTGAAAGGGAAAATATGGAGTTATTTTTGTAGACTACTTGTGAAAATAAAAATGCTGTGGAGTTTTTTGTAGGGTTTTTCAGTAGGCAATTGAAATAGAACTCAGGAGGCCTGTAGTGTAAAAGGAGACTCATTACTTCAAGGTAATAGTTGAAACACAAAGTCAATAAGCTCCCCAAAAGAAAAGATAAAAAAAAAAAAATTATCTGGACTTAAGGGCACATATGCATTAGTGACAGATTTTATTCTCTTGGGCTCCAAACTCAGTGCAGATGGTAATTGCAGCCATGAAATTAAAATACGCTTGCTCCTTGGAAGAAAAACTATGACAAACCTAGACAGTGTATTAAAAAGCAGAGATACCACTTTGCTAACAAAAGTCCAGGGTGTCAAAGTTATGGTTTTTTCAGTAGTCATGTACAGATGTGAGAGTTGGACTATAAAGAAGGCTGTGTGTCAAAGAATTGATCCTTTTGAACTGTGGTGTTGGAGAAGACTCCTGAGAGTCCCTTGGATGTCAAGGAGATCCAACCAGTCAATCCTAAAAGAAATCAGCCCTGAATATTCATTGGAAGGACTGATGCTGAGGTTGAAGCTATAATACTTTGGCCACCTGATGAGAAGAGCCAACTCACTGGAAAAGACCTGGATGCTAGGAAAGATTGAAGGCAGAAGGAGTAGGGGTCAGTAGAGGATAAGATGGTTAGATGGCATCACCAACTCAATGGACATGAATTTGAGCAAACTCCTGGAGATAGTGAAGGACAGGGAAGTCTGGTGCGCTGCAGTCCATGGGGTCACGAAGGGTCTGACACAACTGTGTGACTGATCAACAATGCATTCATGACTATCGAGGAAGAAGTGGAAGCATAGCCTGTACCATCTGCGTTTCTTTATTGCGTTTACAAAAGAAAAGCACACTGAAACGGGGTCACAATATGATTATTCCCAACTTTCAGAAGCGGATAAACTACCAAAATTCTGTGATCAGTGCTATAATGTGCTGCAAAATTGTCTTAGAGTGGTAAATATTCCAATGGATTGTACAATTAACGGGAAAATGACAAAATTCAAGAAAGCAGAAACTGTCTTTGTAGTGATCTATTTTTAAAAGAATAAAGTGAAATGCATGTTTTTATTGGATGTAGATTCTTTAGTCTAATTTGCCAAAGTAGAAAGCAAAATAAGTTCATAAATGATAAAATATTCGAGGTTTTCTGTTTTTCTTGGGAGATGAATTATACCCTTAAGGTTTAGAGAAGGAACATCCAATTAGCTACAAAATATAGTGTTTTATCTACAATTTTAAGGATTCACAAAGCCATCAGGCATATTAAAAAGCTGCACCTTTTCCTAGAATTTTCTCCACAGTTATATACATTTAAAAAATGTTTTGTTGTTAATAAAGCAACATATTCTTATTCAAAAATTTTCAAAAATAAAAGATAGCAAAACAAATATTATAATTTCTTATTATCCATTAAGAGTGTCCACTTAAAATAATTAGCAAAGTATGAATTAATGTGTACCTTTGAGTGATTTTGTAGCAGGACTCTAATGATTTGGATACTCTCTCAATTTATGAAAATAGTAACAGATCTTTGCTAAATGACTAAACAGATAATAAAATAATAGCTATAAATTATTAAATATATATTATGCTTAGTGAGGAACTATGTTAGCCATAATATGTTTAGATATAAATATATGAATGTAAATTAAATAATGTAAAGTAATGACATACATGGCAATTTTGGTATTTTAAAATTACTTTATATAGATAATTTTAAAATTTACCTTAAATTATTTTATTCATAACTTTTTGGACAAAAATTAAAATCTTTAATAATTTATAAGACCTTCTGTCTAAAAAAAAAATCCATGATTATTTAAGTTAGATTATCAGTGCTATATTTCATGGGTTATTTTTGCTACCAACTTCTGAAAATACTCATAGATCCTCTTATTCACATGAAATAACCTTCTGTTGACAGCCTAATAATACTGAAAAAAAAAAAAGCTTTTAAAATAATATCAATTTTCCATAATACATCATGCATGGTGCAAGGTAATCAGTCACTCTACAAAACAATTTTTGATCATAATCTTTTCCCTCTCATACCTTTTCCAAGTTGATGCATCATCAAAACATTATTTTTTTCTTGTAAGTTTCAAAAAAGAAGAATTAAAAAAATTTTGTGACCTTCTCTGCAATTGGCTGAAACTTCTAGGGCTTTCGTTCAGGTCTCCATTAGTGGAAAGTGGTTTTAGCTAGCTGTTCTCCAGCATTTCAGTCAATTACCAGCTTTTATCTTGTTGTTATCATAAAGGGCCATTTCTTTCCTAAAATGGTCAATTAAGTTCATGAAAATAAATGGTGAGGAATATACAATTTGTTAGCCGTTCTGTCAGGAGTACCTGGTCTCAGGGAAAAACATTTCAGAGGATTTCTTAATGAATAGAAATAGCTTTCATCAGACTAGATGTTTGTTCGCAGTTCTGTTTTCTCTGGCCACAATTCACAGTTAACAACGCAGTAATTGAGTATTTGAAAGCTCTTAAAATACCCACCATATACTTAAAGAAGAGTCCCATGTTTTTGCTTAACTACTCCACTTTTTTCCGTTTATATAAAGTGCATTTTAGAATCAATGGAGGCAGTAGGTTTTACTTGAAAAGCATCAGGAAAGGTTCATTTTTCTTACCTGGGAAAATAGAATAAAAGGAACAAGGATTTGGAGAAAATTAATCAAGTAGGATACACTTTAAGTAGACAGAAATGGTACAGCAATGAATATAAAACTTGAAAATATAAGAGAAAATGATGGACAGCAGACTGAATTTCCATAATTATATAACATTGTTGGTGCTCACAACAAGACTGCAGACTTCGATAGTGCTGCATTCATCTCCATATTCTTTGGTTAATTCCTACTTTGGTTCTTAAAGTAAAAGTTCTTACTGTTTGCCACACCATTCTAGGCCCGATGGATATTGTAGTATCAATAATTAGGCAAAACCATGTAAGTTATTTCTGGTTATGTGGCACCTTCCAGTGTAGACTGGGAAATAATTCTATAAATGGGAATTTTGACTAGCATCTTTCTGGGTTATGAGTAAATGCGGAATGGTTGGTAGTAAATCCATGAAGAAAAAATGAACTGTGTATTTTTGTGTTTGTTTCATTATTGCAAATATTTTCTCTATAAATATTCTAACTAAAGAAACTTGTGACACATTCTCTCTCCTAGCAAAAGTATTCAATGCAGTGTCAAAGAAAATTTATGGAAAGAATAAAATCACTTCACCAAAATGGTTTTTCATCCCTCCCTTTGCATTTGAAAACCAGAAGTTTTAGGAGATTGCTCAGCCCCTGTGAGTATTTCTGTGTCAACTTGGCCAGGCCACCATACACAAATATAGATGTCACTCTGAAGATACTTTTTAGATGATATTAACATTTAAATCAGTACTTTGAGTAAAGCAGATCATCCTCCATATGGGTGGACCTCATTCAATCAGTTGATGACTTTAACGGAATAAAGACTGACCTCTTCTGAGAAAGAAAGAATTCTGCCTTTGAGACTGAGCTACAACGTCAGCTCTCCCCTGGATCTCTAGCCCACCAGCTGGCTCTGAAAACTTTGGACTTGCCAACCCCCACAACATGTAAGCCAACTGCATACATGTGTATATACACATACATATATACACACATACATTCACACAGGTCTCCTTGTCTGTTTCCCTGGAGAGTCCTAACAGGTTTTTACAAATGTGGTGGTACCACAACCAACGGTAAAAATATCACCGGGGGTGTGTGTGTATGTTAGTTGTGTGGTCGTGTCCAACTCTTTGCGACCCCATGGACTATAGCCCTGCAGGTTCCTCTTCCATGGGATTTCCCAGGCAAGAATACTGGAGTGGGTTTCCATTTCCTTCTCCAGGGGATCTTCCTGACCCAGGGATGGAACCCGCGTCTCCTGCATTGCAGGCAGATTCTTTGCCATCTGAGCTATAGGGAAGTCCCCCCTTTCCTTCTCCAGGGGATCTTCCTGACCCAGGGATCAAACCGTGTCTCTCATGTCTCCTGCATTGGCAGGTGGACTCTTTACCACTATCACCATCTGGGAAGCCCTCCAAAGCCACAGAGCTGTTTCCAAAGCAGACCCCTGCTCATGACACTCTTGGCTACAGAAGCAGACACACGCCTGGGCCTGCCAGCTCTGCACACTGCTCCAAGGCCACACAGGAGCGGGCACTCGGTCCCTGCTCCGTGGGTGGGGGGTCAGCCTGAGGGCTCACAAGGGCAGACCTGGAGAGTGTTGCAGGAGGAGGGTCTCCTGGCGACAGAGCATGCATTCTGCCAAAGCAGGCCCAAGTTTGAAGCTTGCTGGCCTAGAGCTGTAGACCCGGGCTCCCAAAACCACCTCCCCAAAGCCGAGGGTCCCTCTGAGGGCCCCACCTGGTGCATCCCCTTGATGTCTCCCTCAGTAGACATAGGAGCCGGCTCTCCAGGGAGTCTTGATGCAAACAGACACTCGAGGTAATGAGACTCTATTTGCAACTTATAGTAGAAAAGCATCTAACTCATATAAGTGCAATGAGTTCAAATACATATCAAGACATCTTTGATACCCTCACGTGAAGAGTATACAGATACATGTGAACACATGTTACCAACTTTTGCCACAGTCTTGAAAAGTAGATAATCATTGGATAATATCACTCGATGAGTTTGTGTAACTAATACATTTGTTTAGAAGCACGAATACAGTAACAACAGAAGGTGACTATTTTCCCCAAGGAAATTAAGTAACTGCATCTTTCTTTTAATTTTATTTTGGCTCCAATGACCTGGTCTTCTGAAGTATTCAGCTTTATACCAGATTTCTCATTTGTACATTCTTCTCATCATCTGCCAAATATTTCCCTGAGCAAAAAATGTGAAAATTTGTTCTGCATTAACTTTTCTTAAATGTGTAAAATGATCATGACCACAACCACTGATACTTAGTCAACTGTAGACAAAATGCCAAAAATTCAACTCTTTATCTTTAAACGCATTACTGTTGCAGAGATTTTCTCTCTCAAAGATACAAGGTTCCAATAAACAGCAATTGGTTGATTAATAATGGACCAACATAATCAATATAAATGGTTTCAAAGTTATGCAATTACCCTTTTCATTGCAAATGTTGCCTACATTTCTTTTACAAACTAGTTTTGTATCCTTTTATGAAATTTTGCCAACTAGGATATTTGTGTGGGTAAAACTGAGAGACAGTAAAATAAAAATAGGGGTCATAAGTGGAAGTTGACAAATATTATATGTGAAGAAGGCAATGATTCAACCTTCACCAGCAATGATATCTCTCCAAGTTGAAGATTGTGCCTTTAACTCTCCTTTTTATATTTAGGATCTAAAGGATTGCTTCAAATATCATGGAAAATAATTATTTGTTAAATAAACTTATAGGAAGAATAATTAAGAAAAATAAAATTTACTACTACAACCCATAGTCTACTTTAAATTCAGAAGTTATTTAAGTAATCTAAATAACTTTTAGCTGAAAGTATAAGAGCCTTCCCATTTATTAAAGCATTTGCTCTATATACAGAAAATAAAACATCCTTCTACAATATCCTGGTACAATACCCCTAAATTATTCTCAGTCTGTTAAAGACCTAGCCTGGCAAAATGTAGAAAATGCTACAGTTTAGATATATGAACAGAAAGGGAAAAAGAAAAATAACAATATTTCACAAGTTGACTAGCCATCCAAAACTCAAAAATATCAAAATCTAAGTTTCAGAAGTAAACAATGACTGTCTTTCATTTATTCTTCTTCTAATTTAGATGGATTTTTATTATTGGCTTCACTTTAGTAAATCAATGTTAGTAGTTCTCAATAAAGTAAGACTGAGTCCTAAGAGAAAATAGATTTTTAAAATAAATTTTTATAAATTTTGCCATAAAGCCTAATGATTTTAATGTCTACTAGGAACTAAGTTTCTATTTTCTATTTGCCAAGCAGATTTAAAAAAAGAGAATTAATATAATGGAAGCCAAGCATTCATTTCTGACATTTTTAATTTGGTTGCTTTGATTCATTTTTTTAAAATTGGTTTTCCTTATTTCACATACCCACAGAAAGATTTGAAGACACATATTCATGACCTAACAATATTAATTTAACTTTTGTTTTACAATGTTTATATTTTTGGTTTCATTCTATTTATTATTCTGTCTAAAAAGACTGAGGCTTTCATCTAGACACTTGTAGTATCCAGGTCAAATATCTTAACAGTATTCTGAAGATGGGATTTTGCATTTTAAAATATTTACATAAAAGCTTTTCATTACAGGCAAAACACATGGTTCATTTTATACACAACAAAGGCTCACTAGATCTATATTCATAAACAATTGCAAATTAAAAGTGGAAAAGAAACATTTTAATGAGTTTAGTTACAAAGCTGTAATAACTAAAATAATAAATGTTTCCTTGTTTCTACTCATTTTTCTTTCTAATAATTTTTAATTATAAGGATGTTGATTTTTAAAAAGTGACAAACTTTTCCATGTGTGCTTTCTCTCAAAAATCAGGAATATTTTATATATATAAGGAATGTTTCATTATGGAAACACAGAACCTAAAAAGGGAGCTAAATATTTAATTAAAGACTAATTCCACCACCTATTACACAAGTCTTCTGCTGTCTTTTGTCCAAGTCTCAATATCTATCTATGTATATATTCATTTACCTATCTACTGAGTAAAGTTGATCTTTGTATTTATAGAGTATATTTATCTATAAATTGATAAATATAAAATTGAGAGTTCCTAGAAAGCAAAAGATTGGATAAAAGCATATGCCTACAACATAATGTGATTTGTAGATGAAGAAGAATTTTGAAAAGCTTCAGATTTATTAAGTGGAATTTAAGGAACAGCAAAGAAGTCATCCAGTTTTCCCACTCCATCACTCTAATCTGATGTTTCATTAAGGGAAAGATAATCACACTGAAAACTAAGGAAGGAGTTGAGGGAAAAAAAAAATCTTATAAGTTCAATACCTGGCAATGCAAATTTATGGAATAGAAATTAGCAAAACTGTAATATATTTATTCATTCAAAACATTATTTTCCAATAAAATATACATATTTTAGCTTAAAAAGTTACCTACCATAAAGCAAAATAAAAGATTTTTAAATGAGACCAAAGAAAAATGATAGAAAAATACAATGAATCAATGAACAAACATTTGGTCATTAAAAAATTGGTACTACTATATACTCACTAGTACTGGTTCAAAAATAAGGGTCAAATCTGGTTAGCAGTCAATACTAACTGAACGTTCTATAGCCAACACTATAGAATGTAATAGGATCATTTATTACTAAAAGTGAAAGTGAAAGTTATTCAGGCGTGTCCGAGTCTTTGTGACCCCATGCACTATATGGTCCATGGACTTCCTCAGGCCGGAATACTGAAGTGCATAGCCTTTCCCTTCTCCAGGGGATTTTCCTAATTCAGGGTTGGAACCCAGGCCTCTCACATTGCAGGCTAATTCTGCACCAGCTGAGACACAAGGGAAGCCCATTTATTACTAATGCACCTGTTAATTAACAATAGACAAGAATCTCTATGTTCCAAGATCCTTAATAGATTCTTTGATCCATAGTTAAAACATCTAGAACCATATCTTAGGAAAATAATGAGAAATGTGAAAAGATACTAACATTTTAAAACTCTTTATCAATTTGTCCTTCCTCATAGTAAAATATTGGATAAAATGTTACATTTCACAAAGAGAAAAAGGGCTAAATGTACTTTGGCTTAGCCACATGATGCAACATAATGAAAACACATTGATACATAAAGTACCAAAGGTTTTTTTTTAAAAAAAAAAAAGTGAAAAGTATACTGTTGAGGACCCCATGATTCCTGCTAGCTAAAGCGATTCACTTGAATGACTCAGGCAACTCAGTGAGTTGTGTAAAGTTCGTTACAAGGATACAATGATGAAACAGCAAGAACAATATTGCACTACCTTGCTATGACTGCAATAACAAAATGCTGTAAACTAGGTGACTTAAACAACAGAAATTTATTTTCTCACAGCTCTGGAAGTCGGAAGTCCAAGATCAAAGTGCAGCCAAAGTTTGTTTTTCCTGGTCTCTTTCATTGCCTTGCCAATGGCTATGTCCTCCAGGTGCCCACATGGAGCTATTTTCCCTGTGTGCACGCAGCCCAGTGTCTATTTTACTTCTTACGTCCTTACATTGGCCTTACTGGATTAGGATTCATTCCCATAACCTTAATTAATATGAGTTACATCTTTAAAGGCTCGTCTGGATCATTTCATGAACAGAGGAGCCTGGTGGGCTACAGTCTGTGGGGCCACGAAGAGTTGGACACACACACTCACTCACACACACTCTCACACACACACACACACACACACACACACACACGCCTTCAGGTGCAGCCATATTCTGCGGTACTGAGGGTTAGGATGTTAACATGTAAATTATGAGGGAGATGATTCAGCTCATAAAACACACATGCTAGGTGAAGGTTTGAGAGGATAGGCACGAGCTTTTTCTTCACATAGCTCACATGGATTCACTTTTCCCTCCAGTTGTAAATCATCCCACTGGGGAAGCCCCCTTGGCTCTTAGCGTGCTGAGTTTTTAAGAGACCCGAGAACACAGCTATGTGTGAACACCAAACCAGGTACCGGTTGCCTATCATGACTCTTAGGTGTATTTTCAACAATGCTCAGAGCCTGGTACATCCTGGTCCACTGCTTCAGATACACAGAAACACATCCTCATCGGTGATTTTGTGAACATTCCAGAACTTTCTTTCTCAGCGTTCAGCCAAGGGTCTCTACCATGGTTTTAGACATTACCACTGATAGGCAGGAACTGGACAAAGACAGACCTGCTCTCACATAATGTACAGGGGTTATTTTTTTTTAATCTTAAATATAGAAAAGAGCTTTAAAATAGAGAATTAGAGAGAAGATTTAAATTTTATAAAATATCCACAAGGTTCTCTATGGATGGTAAGATGATTTTTATGCTGCTATAATGTACTATCTAAATTTTGCAAACAGGAGATAAGTGACTGCTTATTCAGAAAATATTTACTTTTAAAATATTGAGTAAACATTCAAAAATGGTAAAATGTTAACATTCAACACCAAACTTCATAGATGTTCTTTTTCTAGTCTTTACCTGTGTTTAAGGAATCTAGTGTCTTTCTCTTCCTTACAAGTCCCTTCATCATTTTTTTTCCCCCTTGACCTTTATCTGTATGGGTCCCAAGCTGATGCCTGGTCCTACCTGTTTTCAACCTTCCCCTTTCATGTAAATCACAATCATGAGTAGCAACTGGTCTTATTTTCTTGATTTACATGAAGAGTTTTACCTTCCCTAAAATGACTATTCTCACTAATGTATCAGTATGCCTGAATCTGATATAAAAACAATTTTTTGAGTGAGAAACATTATATGGAAACATGAATGTAATCAGAAGAGATAATTATTTGCTGCCGTATAGAAATGTACATTGAAGCGTACTTATTTGAGGAGGTGTGCGGACTCCAGGCTTGTTTCTGCCACTTACCCTGTCCTAGCGAGGTGTAAATCATTGAGAAAAATAGAGCTGGTTTTGCCTCCTCTATTTCCTGTTATTTCAACAAGGACTGACTCTTAAAAGAGGAGACAGGGAGAAAAGTGAATCCGCTCTCTTGACAGCGCCTGTGAATTGATTTGGCAATCAGGAAAGCCTGCTGCTTTTACTGAACTGGGTCTAGAAAAGTGTGGCGTTGCCACAGTGTTAAAGGACTTTCACAATCACACAATGCCTGTGTGCTAATGGAGGGACCCTTCAATACAACACAGAGGTCAGTATAGGACCCCTCCCTTGCCTGTCCATCCCCTTCACTCTCAATACACATGGAGTGCTCCAGTCTTGACAGATCTCTGTTCTCTGTGTCTTTCATCCTTCTCTCAGTTCTATGGTTTGTACTATGTTGTCTAGAATTCCTTAAAATTCACTGGGTGCATTCCCAAGTAAGGCCAGATGTTCTTTTCTCCCTACAGATTTCTTCAGTATCTCCCATCCCTTGTCCCAGTGAAGATCATCTTTGTGCACTCTTAGAAGGCACTGTTCTACTGTAGCATTAACGCATTGCAAATCTATGTAGTTCAGCTCCTAATAATTACTCGAGGTCCAGGACCTTGTTTTAGTATTTCCCTGTCTCCAATGCCCAACACGGAGTCGGCTGTATACACTATGTGCTATAAGATGTTAGTTACTCCATGAATGTATGGAAGCAGGTTTATTTATAAACATTCCATCATGACAACTAACAGATGTCAAACAATAAGCAAATAAGGATTCTGATGTCAGGACCAGATGAGACAAAGGAGGCTTCTGAACGTCCCTCTTCCCATGGATATACTGAATGTACAGCTACCAACAGAGCAGTTCCTTCTGAGAGAAAGCCCGGAGAACAGCTGAGTGCCTCCCCGACACTGAGCAAAAGAGAGAACATCCACACTGAAATGAGTGGGAAAGGCTGAAACACACCCTTGCCATAAACCCTAACCCTGGCACAGCACCATTAAATCAGGAGGGGAACGCCAACTCCCAGCTGACCTCAGAAGGTTGAAGGGTTTGGACCACACATCCACTACCTGAACTTTTAAGAATCCCACCCGAGAAATGGGGTCCCAAACCATCGGCTCTCAAAGCCAACAGGGCTTATATTCTGAGCTCCACAGAAGCAGCCCTTAATGGACACGTAAGTACCCACCATGGCAATTCCTACTTGTGCTTAGGAAAGAAGGAGCAGACACTAATGGCCACTCCCCACTTTTTTTTCCTGAAAGTGGTTTGACTGCATGCTTTATCAATCGTGGCCTGAGGTTCCAGCTTCCAAAGGCTGACTGATCCTCTCTAGCATCCTAGAGAGCTGATGGGCGCTTCCTCTGCCTTCTCTCTTTGGCTCATATGACAATGAAACCAAGATACTAGTGTCTCCCTGGAAAAAGCTTGCCCACACATCTAGAACCCTAACCCCCTTTTTCCCCCTTTAGAATATTTTATTTGAAAGCTTTACACAAATTCATTAAAATATATGTTAAATATTCCTCAATTCTACTTTTTAATATGCTATAATTTGTTAATAATTTCATAATATATTTTGTACTATGCCCTATATACATGGCCTCCTATCCCCTCCAGTTTACTGAGTGTGCAACAAAAGTAGTGTTTTTCATGTTCATGTGCTATAATGTAAAAGAGGTTGGGAAGCACTGTTTCAGGAGGGAACTGGGAGGACATTGTGCACAAGTGCTAAGTCACTTCAGTCGTGCCTGACTCTTTGCGACCCTATGGACTGTAGCCCACCAGGTTCCTCTGTCCCTGGGGATTCTCCAAGCAAGAATTCTGGAAGGGGGTTGCCAGGGGATCTTCTCAACCCAGGGATCAAACCCATGTCTCTTATGATTCCTGCATTGGCAGATGGGTTCTTTACCACTAATGCCACATGGGAAGCCTGGGAGAACATTATGCTAGGTGAAATGTGCCAGACACAGAAAGAAAAATACTGCACTATCTCACTTAAATGTGAAATCTAAATAAGTGAAACTCACATAAGCACAGAATTGAATGATGGTTGTTAGGGGTTGAGGGGTAGGAAAAATAGAGAGATGCTGGTCATAGAGCAAAAAATGTCATTATGCAAGACAAGTTTAGGAAATCTAATGCACAGTATAGGGACTATGTTGCAGAGAAGAACCAATCCTGATTCCATGCTGGAACTGTTTCTTTGACTTGCTTTTTGTTGCTATTATTACAGTTATACATAATGGCCTGTCTCAGAGGATTCTGCCTCTCTGCCTGACTGTTAGACTAACATGCCTTTTTCAGCTCACAGGGAAATAATCTGACCCTGCCCACCTATGAAAAGAGATTAATGCCCCTTCTAAAAACTGGCCATTCCCAGAGATGGAGATGTTTGGCAAGACTGATGGCCCTTTTTGCTTTATTTCCTCACCACCTCTCCCTCTTTATTCTACCTTTTGGCTTTAGTTCTTTGTCTCCCCCAACCTCTGCATTCTGTAAAAGAAGCTGGCATCCAGGCATTGACAAGATAGTTATTTAGAGACATCAGTCTGCCATCTTTTCGGTCTGCTGGCTTTCCCAATAAAGTCATATCCCTTGCCTCAATGTCTCATCTCTAGGATTCATTGACCTGTCCTGAGGTGAGCAGAGCAACTATAATGAAAGAATACTGGATGAGATACAGGGTCTCTAGATATCCATGAGGGATTGGTTCCAGGATCCTCTTAGAAAGTAAACTTTGAGGATGCTCAAGTTCCTCATACAAAATGGCATAGTAATGCATATAATCAGTGCACATTTTCATATATATATATATATATATATATATATATATATATAGGCTTTAATGTTTTTATTTTGCAAACGTGGAAAATAATCACATGTTTTGTATATGTGTGGAAGTGAACCACATGTTTTGTTTTATAGTTTCCACTCTTACTTAATACACATTGGCCAGTGTTCACATGGGCTTCCTTCATCTCCCCTTTATTTCTGTTATTGATCAACTTTCTCTGCACATGTGTTTTCCTAAAACAGTACCCCAGCCTTTACAGTTGGCAACCAAGCCTCCAACTTCAAAATCACCTAGCTCTGAAAGGCACGGAGGCTTATATTCACAAGTCCTGTGGGACATTATCAAACAAAGAAGCAGTTGTTAGCAGGTACAGAGCAACCCGCATAGGTATATACCAGGAATTAGCACTAAAGGAGCAGGCAAAACTTCCATATTCCAGTTTCTCCCTAGAAAGGGCTTATTTTCCAAGCTTAACGATTACGTTTCTGATCTGTCTGCAGCTTTCCCCTTTGGGCCACTAGCCGATCTTGGCACAGTTCAACTACTAGGAGTTACTAAGAAAAAGGATGCTTGGACAATCAAAAGATTTGAGAAATAACTAGGAGTTTGAACTGGGTCATCTAACAAGGACCGTTTCCTGTAAGATACCAACCTGTCAGGATTGAGAATGGTGGCTGCTTCATCTGATGCAGAGAAACAGAGAGCCATGGAAAATGAAGGAACTGGGGAACACAAGGCACGAAATCACTCCCCAGAAGCTACCCTTAATGAACTGGGGATTAAGTGACTTACATTGTGAAGCAGAATGCTCCTGATGTCAGCAAACAAGGAGGCCACAGTCCTTAGTGACTGCAGCCCAGCAGTGCGAGCTGCTGAGTGCGGAGGGAGCTCAGGAAGGAGAAGAATGCCCGCTTTTCAGCAGTCACCGGAGGGCATCCACTCCCCTGAGCCCTGAGGCAAGGAAGCCCAGGAAGTGAAAACACAGGACGCTAGCCCCAGAGCTGAGCTGCGTATGAAAAGAATGACTTCAGTGAGCCAGACTCTTGCATCTCCCACACACAGAAAGCCACTAAATTCCTTAACTTAGGTTATCTGGTTTTCTTTAATTAACAATAATCTTTTGATATTCAGACTACCTGTTTATACTGGTCTAAAGTGTCACTGTACTTTGGACCTGATAGATATCCCATCCAATAGCAGCAGCAGAAAAAAAAAAAAAAAAAAAAAAAAGTATGTATGAAGCAGGATGATATGTTAGGCCACAAAATACATCAGATAATTTAAAAACATTGAAATCATATCAGACACATTTCTGCCCACATGTTCATAGCATGAAACTAGAAGTCAAATACAAGAAGGCAAACAGAAAATTCACAAAATGTGTAATTTAAATAGCATGTTCCTGAACAACTAACAGGTCAAAGAAAAAAAAATCGAAAAATACCATTAGACAAATCAAATTGGAAACTCAACATACCAAAAATTACTTTATGCAGCAAAAGTATACAATAGTTCTAAGAGGAAAGAAAAAGGAAAGGTGACAACAAACAGCTTGTTTAAGAAACAAGAACGACGGGCTTGCCTTGGGCTCAGTGGTAAAGAATCTGTCTGCCAGTGCAGGGGATGCAGGTTTGAGCCCTGATCCAGGGAGGTCCCACATGCTGCGGAGCAGTTAAGCTGGTGCGCCCCAACTATTGAGCCTGTGCTAGAAAGCCCAGGATTCACGGCCTCCGGAGCTTCAGCGCCTGCAACCTGTGCTCGGGAACAAGAGAAGTCACAGCAACGAGAAGCCCACACACACAGCCAGAGAGGCGCCCACGTAGCAACAGAGACCCAGCCCAGCCAAAATAAATACATAAGTAAAATTATTTTTTTAACGAAATTAGAAAGGGCATTCTTAACCCAAAATAAGAGAGAAGGGAATAACAAAGATCAAATGCAAAAAGAAATGAAATGGAGACAAGGAAATCAATAGAAAAGGTTAACAAACCTAAGAGGTGTTATTTATTTTTTTTCCCCTAAAAGATAATTCTAATAGGCAAAACTTTAGATTTACCAGGGCAGGGGGTAGGGGGCAGGGAGGGGAGTGGGGTGGGAGAAATCTTAAATTAATAAAATTTTAAATGAAAGAGGACCTTATATGAAAACTGCAGAAATGCCAAGGTTCCTAAAGAAAACTATGGACAATGACATGACTTGCCTCAAGATTGGATAACCTAGAAGAACTGGATAAATTCTTTGAAATGTACAACTAAGGAGACTGAATGATGAAGAAATAGAAAATTTGAAAAGAACAATGAAAGTAGAGAGATTGAATCAGTAAACAAAATTTCCCAACCAAGAAAAGCACAGGATCAGATGGACTCACTAGTGAGTAAACTGAATTAAAAAAAAAAACAACTGATATCAATCCTCTTCACAGATTCCCAAAAAAGTAGAAAAATAGAAGTGGGAACATTTCCAAACTCGTTTCATGAGGCCAACATTATACTAACGCTAAAGCCAGCCAAGGACAATACAAGACAGACACAATTACAGTCCAATATCCTAGATGGACACTGATGCAACATTCTTCAACAAGATATTAGCAAACAAAATAAACAATGAATTAAAATGATCATACACCATGATCAAGTGGAGTTTATTTCAAGGAAGCAAAATGGTTCACAACCCACAAATCAGTAATTGTGACATACCGCTTTAACAAAATGTAGGAAAATAATCATATAATCTGACTAAATACAGGGAAAAAAAAAAAACTTTTGACAGTATTCAATATCCTTTTATGATAAAAAAAATCTTAGAGTGAGTACAGAGGGAACAAAGTTCAATGTAGTAAAGAACATATATGATAAGCCTAGAGCTAACAGCACATACAACAGTAAAACGATAAACACTTTTCTTATAAACTCAAGACAAGACAAGGATGTCCACTCTAACAACTTTTAATCAGCATAGTACTGAAAGATCTAGTCAAGCATATAGGCAAGAAAAAAAATTAAAAACAGCCAAAGAGGAAGGAGAAAGCAAAAGCTTTTGCATATGACATGATCCTTTACATTGAAAACTAGACTTCACCAAAACCTGTTATAACTAATAAATGAATTCAGTAAAGTTGCAGTATACAAAATCACCTTGTAAAAATCAGCTGTGTTTCTATTCACTAACAATAAACCATCTAAAACTGAAATTGTAAAAGCAATCTCATTTATAATAATTTCAAAAAAATAAATACTTAGTAATAAGTTTAATCAAGGAGGCCAAAGATCTAAACACAGAAAGCTATAAAATACTGATGAGCGTAGCTGAAGAAAATACACACAAATGGAAAGATATGTTCAGGGGGGTTGTAAGAATTAATACTGTCAAAAGTCCATACTACCCAAAATGATCTGCAGGCAAAATATAATTTCTGCCAAAATTCCAAACTCATTTTCACGGAATAACTAATTCTGAAATTAATATGAACTACAGAGAACCTTGAATACCAAAAGCAGTCCTGAGAAAGAAGAACAAAGTTGGAGGTATCACATGTCTTGATTTCAAACTGTATTACCAAGCAATAATAAACAAAACAGCATGGTACTAACATTAAATAGATATTTATAATAAAGCAATGGAATAGAATAAATAGCCTAGAAATATACCTATGAAAATATATTCAATTAGTTTTAGACAAAGGAGTCAATAACATATAATGGGGAAAAGATAGCCTCTTTATTAAATGGTGCTGGGAAAACTAGACAACCACATGCAAAGAACTAAGTCGGTTTCCTATCTGACATGTGAAAATGAACTCAATATGGATTAAAGGCTTGATTGTAAGACATGAGAGCATATCTGCTAAATTGCTTCATTCATGTCTGACTCTTAGCAAACCAATGGACTGTAGCCTGACAGGGTCTTCTGCCCATGGGATTCTCCAGGCAAGAATACTGGAGTAGGTTTCCATGCTCTCCTCCAGGGGATCTTCCCGACCCAGGGATTAAACCCACGTCTCCTGTAGTTTCTGCATTGCAAGTGGATTCTTTAACCATAGAGCCACTGGGAAAGCCCCTGAATTTAAGACATAAAGCCATAAATAGTGAAAGTCGCTCAGACATGTCCAACTGTTTGCGACCCATGGCCTATACAGTCTATTGAATTCTCCAGGTTAGAATACTGGAGTGGGTAGATTTTTTTCTTCTCCAGGGGATCTTCCCATCCAGGGGATCAAACCCAGGTCTCCCACATTGCAGGCAGATTCTTTATCAGCTCAGCCACAAGGAAAGCCCAAAGCCATAAATATAAAACCCCTCAAAAGAAACATGCAGGGTAAGTTTTGTGACCTTCTTCTTGGCAATGATTTTTTGCATTTCCCATGAAGAAAAGTCAACACGTGAAATTATAAAGAAAAGATATTATCAAACTAAAATGCTTCTACACAGTGAAGAAAATCATTAATAACATTAAAGACAACTTATGGAATGAGGGGAAATATTTGCAAGTAAGATATTGACAAGCCATCAGAATATCTGGTTTTGAAAAATCAGTGGGACTTGTATTCAGTAGAACCAGAGGTTGGAGACTCAGCTCTTAAAAGGTGACACAAAGTCTCACACACTCTGAGATGCAGGCAGAAGCAATAATTTGAAAGAGCTTGGGTCAGACACTCCTGCTGATCTTGAGAGCTTCCTAGAGAGGCAGGAGGAAATTAGAGTCACTCTGGGGACAAAGTAGCTGGTGACAGCCATACATGGGAGCTCAATGCACCATGAGGACACTGGTGCTGGCAAGCACCCTTTTGGAATCTTCTTTCTACATTATTAGTCCTGGACATGGCTTTCTCCTACTTGCAGCTGGCAGTCTCTACATTAGACATGACCTAGCAATCACTGAGTCAGGGACCAGTCACACCTTCCAGCACTTCTGCAGCAGTCGTTCCCACCAAAACAAAAGGCTCACATAACTCATAAAAGGGAACCCCTAGAACATACAGCTCTAGTGAACAGAAGGAATCGGAATAGAAATAATTGATATGGAGGCTAAAAACAAAATAGAAAATATCATTGAAATGAAAAGCCAACTCTTTAAAAACTTAACAACTGATAAACCATTAGCCAGGCTCATCAAGCAAAAGAGAGAGGGCTCAAATGAAATAAAAAGAAATTAAAACTGATGACACAGAAGTGGATCATAAGAGACTATTACAAACAATCATATGTCAATAAAACGGACAACCTAGAAGAATTGGGCAAATTCCTAGAAATGTACAATCTCCCACAATGAATCAGGAAAAAATAGAAAATATGAACAGGCCAATTACCTGTAATGAAATTAAATAATGAAGAAAAAAACTCCCAACAAACAGAATTTCAGAAGCAATTGTATCCCTGGTGAATTCTACAAAATGTTTAAAGAGTAGTTAAGTTTATCATTCTCAAGTTATTCAAAAAACAGTACAGGAAGCATCATTTCCAAACTCATTCCATGACTGCAGCATCACCCAGATTCTAAACTGGAAAAAGTGACCATGAAAAAAGAAAATTATGGGGCAAATTATTGATGAACAGAGAAGCAATTATCCATAACAATTATCCAACATTATCCATAACAATTATCCATAACAAAATATTAGCAAACCAAATCCAGCAATACAATAAAAGGACCATATACCATGATAAAATGCAATTTAATCTGAAAGATTCACGTATTGCTCAGTGGAAAAACAAAATCAAAGCGATATCCACATTAACAAGTTGAAGAATTAAAATCATATAAGCCACTGAATAGTTGTAGTAAAAGCTTTTGACAAAATTTATGATTAATGTATATTAAAAAAATGTTTTTCCCACAAACTGGGTACAGAGGAAACATAATCAACATAATAAAGGACATATACGACAAGCCTACCACAATATTACATTTAATGGTGAAAAACTGAAAGCATTTCCTCTAAAATAAGAGTAGGACAACAAGACTTACTTTCACCAGTGTTATTCAACATGGTACTAGGAGTTGTAGCCACAGCAATCAGATAAGAAAAAAGGAATATAAGTTGGAAAGGAAGGAGTAAAACTACCATTATTTGTATATGGTATTATACCATATCTAGAAAATTCTAAAGAGGCCACTCAAAATTATTAGTACTCACCAATGAATTTGTAATATTGCAGGATGCAAAATTAACATACACAAATACCTTTCATTTCTATACACTAATGACATACTATTTAAAAGAAAATTTAAGAAGACAATCCCACTTAAAATCACATAATTAAGAATAAAGAGTCTAGGAATAAATCTAACTAAGTTGCTAAAAGATCTGCACTCAGAAAACTTTAAGACACTGATACGATAAAAGAAATTGAAGACAACAAAATAAATGGAAAGATACATTGTGCTCATGGATTGGAATAATTAATACTGTTAAAATAACCATGCTACCCAAGACAATCTACAGATTCAACACCTATCAAAATATGACATTTTTTCACAGAACTAGAACTAATAATTATAAAATTTGTATGGAGATACAAAAGACTCAAACTGCCAAAATAACCTTGAGGAAAAAAAAAAAAAAAAAGAACAAATCTGGATTTCTTATGTACCCTCATTTCAAAATATACTACAAAGCTATAATAGTCAAAATAATATGGTACTGGCTCAAAAATGAACACAGAGATCAGTGGAACAGAAAAGAGCACCCAGAAATGAGCTTACACTTACATGGTCAATTGATTGATGATGAAGAAGTGAACAACACACAATGGGGAAATGTTAGCCTCTTGAACAAATGATGTTGGAGAAATTGGACAGGTTCATATAAAATATTGATAATTAAAAATTAAATCAAAATGAATCAATGACCTAAATGAAAGACCTGAAACCACAAAACTTCTTAGAAGAAAGCATAGGTGCAATGCTTTTTGACACAGATCTCAGCAGTGTTTTTCTGGATATGTCTCCTCAGGCGAGGCAAAATAAGTAAATTTTTACTTACTGTAAAAATAAGTAAATGAGATTACATCAAACTAACAGCTTTTGCACAGTGAAGGAAATTATCAACAAAATGAAAATGTTGCCTGCTTACTGAAGAAAGTTATTTGCAAATGGTTTATCTAGTAAAAGGTTAATATCTAAAATATACAATGAACACATACAATGTAACATCAAAAAGAAAAACAACCCAGTTATAAAATGGTCATAGGATATGAATAGAATTTTTTCCATAGAAGATATACAGGTGGCCAACAGACACATGAAAAAATACTCAACATCACTAATCATCAGGGAAATAAAAATCAAAGCCATAATAAAGTTTTATTGCACACCTGTCAGAATTGCTATTATCCAAAAGACAAGACATACCACATCCTAGCACAGATGTGAGGAAAAGGGAACTCTCCTACACTATTTGTGGTAACTGGTTCAACCACTATGGGAAACAGCATGGAGTTTCCTCAGAAAATTAAAAATAGAACAACCATGCAATCCATCAATTCCACTCCTGGATATATATCTGAAAAAACAAAAGCACTGATTTGGAAAGGTATATGCATCCCTTTGTAAATCTTAACATTACTGACAGTAACAAAGATATGTAAACAATCTGAGTGTCTACTGATAGATGACAGGATGAAGATGTGGGGTGTGTGTATACACACACACTTGGTGATATTTCTTAGCCATATTACAAATATACCTTAGCCATGAAATGAATAGGGCTCTGCCATTTGCAACAGTGATGAGCCTGGAGGGCACTAAGCCAAGTGAAATAAACCAGAGAGAAAGATACATATCATATGGTTTCACTTATATTTTAAGTGGAATATAAAAAACAAATGAACAAATATAATAGAACAGAAACAGTCCTAGATATAGAGAACAAACAAGAAATAGAGTGACAAATATGTGAGGCAGATTAAGAGGTACAAACTTGGAGTTATAAAGTACATGGGGGATAAAAATTAGAGTGTGGAGAACATAGTCAACAGTAACAATATCTTGGTATGGTGACAGGTGGTAACTTGAGTTGTAGTGGTGGTCATTTTGAAATGAATAGAAATATTGAATCACTCTGCTGTGCACCAGGAATAACACAGTATCTTGTGCCCTTTATACTTCAAAAACAAGCTCAGAACAGTAGATCAGATTTCTGGTTACTGCAGACAATGGGTAGGGAGAGGGGAAATTGCATGAAAGGAGTAAACGTCACAGCTTCCATTTCTTAGATGAATAAGCACTAGGGACATAATGTACAACAAAATAAATATAATTCACACTGCTGTATGTATAAGTGAAATTGTTAGGAAAGTATTACTAAATCCTAAGAATTCTCATCACAAGGAAAATATTTTCTTTTCTTTTCACTTTTAAATCTATGTAAGAAGATTGATGTTCACTAAACTCATGGCTGGAACGGTGGCTGCGTGCAAACTGGAAGTGGTCAAATAGGAGACGGCAAGAATGAACATCGACATTTAGGAATCAGCAAACTAAGATGGACTGGAATGGGTGAATTTAACTCAGATGACCATTATATCTACTATTGTGGGCAAGAATCCCTTAGAAGAAATGGAGGAGTCATCAGAATCAACAAAAGAGTTCAAAATGCAGTACTTGGATGCAATCTCAAAAATAACACAATGATCTCTGTTCGTTTCCAAGGCAAACCACTCAATATCACAGTAATTCAAGGCTGTACCCCAACCAGTAATGCTGAAGAAGCTGAAGTTGAATGGTTCTATGAAGACTTATAAGACCTCCTAGAACTAACACCCAAAAAAGATGTCCTTTTCATTAAAGGGGCCTGGAATGCAAAAGTAGGAAGTCAAGAGATACCTGGCCGCTGCTGCTAAGTCGCTTCAGTCATGCCCAACTCTGTGCGACCCCATAGACGGCAGCCCACCAGGCTCCCCTGTTCTGGGATTCTCCAGGCAAGAACACTGGAGTGGGTTGCCATTTCCTTCTCCAGTGCATGAAAATGAAAAGTGAAAGCGAAGTCGCTCGGTCATATCTGACTCTTCGAGACCACATGGACTGCAGTCTACCAGGCTCCTTTGTCTATGGGATTTTCCAGGCAAGAGTACTGGAGTGGGTTGCCATTGCCTTCTCCAGAGAAACCTGGAGTAACAGGCACATTTGGCCTTGGAGTACAGAATGAAGCAGGGCAAAATCTAATAGTGTTTTGCCAACGGAATGCACTGGTCATAGCAAACACTCTCTTCCAACAACACAAGAAAAGACTCTACACTTGGACATCACCAGATGGTCAATACCGAAATCAGATTGATTATATTCTTTTCAGCCAAAGATGGAGAAGTTCTATACAGTCAGCAAAAACAAGACTGGGAGCTGACTGTGGCTCAGATCATGAACTCGTTATTGCCAAATTCAGACTGAAATTGAAGAAAGAAGGAAAGGTAGGGAAAACCACTAGACCATTCTAGTGGTTGACCTAAATCAAATTCCCTTAGAATTATACAATGGAAGGGAGACATAGATTCAAGGAATTAGATTTGATAGACAGAGTGCCTGAAGAACTATGGACAGAGGTTCATGGTAGTTTACAGGTGGCAGTGATGAAGAGCATCCCCAAGAAAAAGAAATGTAAAAAAGGCAATATGATTATCTGAGGAGGCCTTACAAATAGCTGAAAAAGAAGAAAAACCAAAGGGCAAAAGAGAAAAGGAAAGATATACCCATTTGAAGGCAGAATCCCAAAGCATAGCAAAGAGAGATAAGAAAGATCACTTACTCAGTGATCAATGCAAAGAAATAGAGGATAGAATGGGATAGGCTAGAGATCTTTTCAAGAAAATTAGAGATACCAAGGGAACATTTCATGGAAAGATGGGCACAATAAAGAACAGAAAAGGTATGGACCTAACAGAAGCAGAAGATATTAAGAAGAAGTGGCAAGAATACACATAACTGTACAAAAAGATCTTCATGACCGAGATAATCACAATGGTGTGATCACTCACCTAGAGCCAGACATCCTGGAATGTGAAGTCAAGTGGAGCTTAGGGAGCATCACTACGAACAAAGCTAGTGGAGGTGATGGTATTCCAGTTGAGCTATTTTAAATCCTAAAAGATGATGCTGTGAAAATGCTGCACTCATTATGCCAGAAAATTTGGAAAACTCAGCAGTGGCCACAGGATTGAAAAAGGTCAGTTTCATTCCAATCCTTAAGAAAGGCAATGCCAAAGAATGTTCAAACTACCACATAATTACACTCATCTCACACACTAACAAATTAAGGCTCAAAATTCTCAAGCCAGGCTTCAACAGTACGTGAACCATGAACTTCCAGATGTTCAAGCTGGATTTAGAAAAGGCAGAGGAACCAGAGAACAAATTGCTAACATCTGTTGGATCATAGACAAAGTGAGATAATTCCAGAAAAAAAAACATTTATTTCTGCTTTATTGACTATGGCAAAGCCTTTGACTGTGTAGATCAAAACAAACTGTGGATAATTCTTAAAGAGATGGGAATACCAGACCACCTGACCGGCCTCTTGAGAAACCTGTATGCAGATCAGGAAGCAACAGTTAGAATTGGACATGGAACATTAGACTGGTTCCAAATCAGGAAGTGAATATGTCGAGGCTGTATATTGTCACCCTGCTTATTTAACTTATATGCAGAGTACATCATGCAAAATACCAGGCTGGATGAAGCACAAGCTGGAGTCAAGATTGCCGGGAGAAATATCAATAACCTCAGATATGCAGATGACACCACCCTTATGGCAGAAAGTGAAGAAGAACTGAAGAGCCTCTTGATGAAAGTGAAAGAGGAGAGTGAAAAAGTTGGCTTAAAGCTCAACATTCAGAAAACTAAGATCATGCCATCCGGAACCATCGTTTCATGGCAAATAGTTGGGGAAACAATGGAAACGGTGACAGATTTTATTTTCTGAAGCTCCAAAATCACTACAGATGGTGTCTGCAGCCATGAAATTAAAAGACGCTTGCTCCTTGGAAGAAAAGCTATGACCAAGCTAAACAGCATATTAAAAAGCAGAGACATTACTTTGCCAACAAAGGTCCGTCTAGTCAAGGCTATGGTTTTTCCAGTGGTCATGTATGGATGTGAGAGTTGGACTGTGAAGAATGCTGAGCACCGAAGAATTGATGCTTTTGAACTGTGGTGTTGGAGAAGACTCTTGAGAGTCCCTTGGACTGCAAGGAGATCCAACCAGTCCATCTTAAAGGAAATCAGTCCTGGGTGTTCATTGGAAGGACTGATGCTGAAGCTGAAACTCCAATATTTGGCCACCTGATGTGAAGAGCTGACTCATTGGAGAAGACCCTGATGCTGGGAGGGATTGGGGGCAGGAGGAGAAGGGGACAACAGATGATGAGGTGTCTGGATGGCATCACCAACTCGATAGACACAGGTTTGGGTGGACTCCGGGAGTTGGTGATGGACAGGGAGGCCTGGCATGCTGCAGTTCATGGGGTCACAAAGAGTCAGACACGACTGAGTGACTGAACTACACTGAACTGAAACTTATGGTGGCTATCATTTCATGGTTTATGTAAGTCAGTGTTATGTTGTACACCTTAAATGTATACAGTTATTTGTCAAATAGATTCTCAATAAAACTAGAAGCAGAAAATCTGAAATGTACAAGGAACTCAAGTGACTCAATATCATAAGAAACAACCATTAAAAATGATACAGGACTTAAACACACATTTTTTTCAAAGCTGATATATACAAATGGTCAGCAAGTACATGAAAAAGTGCTTGACATTACTACTCATTGGGGAAATGTAGATCAAAGTCATGGTGATGCATCACCTCATATTTGCTAGGATGGCAATTACAAAACAAATAGACAAATGATTGTAAGGATGTCAAGTAAGTGAAACACTTGTATGCTATTAGTGGGAATCTAAACTTGTTTAACATTAGGGGAAACAATACAGAAAATTCCTCAAGAAATTTAAAAAACACAGCTACCATATGATTTAACAATCCCAGTTCTTGGTATATATCCAAAGGAGATGAACCCAATATCTCTAAGAGATATCTGTACTACACCTATAATCATTGCAGGGCTGTTCACAATAGCGGGGGTATGTGAACCATCTAAGTGTTGGCTAAGAGATATTTGGATAATGAAAACGTGACATACACACATTCACACTATGGAGTATTATCAGGTTTAAAAAAATAAGAAAATTCTACCTTTGCCACAGCATGGATGAATCTGGAGGACATTATGCTGAGTGCAGAAAGGCAAACAAAGAATGATAAATACTGCATGAAATCACTTATAAGTGGAATCTTAAAAAAAAAAAGATGAAGAAGAAGAAACCATAGGGACACAGGGTGGAATAGATGCCGCAGTGGCTGGTGGGGGGTAGAAATAGGGAGAATTTGGGAGAACTACAGTTGTTAATATTGGACTGTATAACAAAATTGCCAAGAGAGTAAAACCTAAGTATTTTCACCATAAAGAAGTGTAAACATTTTAAACAAAAGAAAAGTAAGTATTTCAAATGAACAATATAAAAAGAGATTTCTTTCTTTTTTTTTTTTTAAACTGAAGTCACTGGGGAACCTGAAGTTCCTCAAAACATAGAATAACTATCTTCTTGCAACTTGCTAGGAGCTCGAATAAGCAAACAGAGCCCCAAACTTTGCTCATTTCACAGAATGAGGCCTCTGTCCTTCTTCATTAACTACCTCTTTTTCTCCTGTGAAACTCAAGTCCTTTTTTCTAAATCTCTTCAGAGAAGAGTGAAAATGAGAAAGTAAACATTGCTTTGGAGATCAGCTTCTGTGCCATTAGCCTTTTAGTTTTGGTAAAATATGTTCATTAAATTAGTGCCTGCTTACCTTCCCTGCTCCTCTTCACTCCCCCCAAAAATATTAAACAAGTGAATGAAAATAATTTATCTTCTCAAAAAAATACTTCAGCTTTTAGAAGAATATTATAGACTGTTCATGGAAAATGTCAAGAAATAGCTAATGGTATTCAATCAATTTAATATATTTAAACAGATTACTACTTCAAAAGGAAAGTATGTTTAAAAATAAAATTGCTTTAGAAGAGGCAGAAATTATTAATATTTAATAATTAATTTTAAGCAGGCTATTCTACTGAAATAATTTTTCCATTATCACATTTCTTTAAATATATCTTTTCAAATTCTTATTCAATCTAGTAAAAATACCACATTTCATTAAAACAGATGTGCATACAGGTTAATAAATGAAACAATGAAAATTCTTCTCAAGAACCGAAAACAAAAGCAAGAGTCTACCTCTTCTAAATAGGAAAGAAGTTTAATTGGTAAAAGAATAATCTGCTGTATTTTACAGATGTAAATCTCTGCTTTTAAATAAATCAAACCTCTTTGGAAAAAAAAGATACAGTCTTTACCAACTAAATATGTGAGTTGTCATTTCTGTCTTAAATACATAATGGAAACAACAGTATAGATTCAAATTTAGGTGATTCCTTAAAAGTGTCAGACCCCAAATTTTGTTCCAGAAACTTGGAATTTTACCTTTCCTTTATCATATATTCTTCTAAATGTGATAAGAGTTGCAGGGGAAGAAAACTGTTCTTAAGTCATTATAGAATAATCTTACACATTATATTATAGTATTACTCTTTTCTACTAAAATGATGCAGTGTGTAATGACCAGGCAATTGGGGAGAAGAGTTTTTATTATTTAATCAAACAAATAATCCTAATGGCTTATAATGAAAATATAAAAAATATCTTAAAAGTAATTATATCTGGGTACTCAATTATCTTTTAGGTTTCTTCTAAACATAACTTGTATTCTAAATTGTCAATCAATAATCAGAACGTCTCTTTAAAATTAAATGTCATTATTTTTTCTTGGATGCATAATATTTGCCTATCTACATGCATTTATTTTTAAACCACTTAGTTGAGATATTATACTTTGTATACCTAAGATTCACAGCCAGATTTATTTAATCAAAAACAGAAGTTATACATAATGCCT
Organism: Dama dama; assembly: GCF_033118175.1. NCBI lineage: Eukaryota > Metazoa > Chordata > Mammalia > Artiodactyla > Cervidae > Dama > Dama dama. Next base: position 104,386,405 of record NC_083689.1, read on the forward strand.
GCTAAGGATTTTTTTTTTAGCTAGAATAAAATTGGGACAAAATACTTTAAAAGGAGTACATCAAGGCTGTATATTGTCACTCTGCTCACTTATTTGCAGATTACATCATGAGAAACGCTGAGCTGGATGAAGCACAAGCTAGAATCAAGATTGTTAGGAGAAACATCAATAACCTCAGATATGCAGATGACACCTCCCTTATGGCAGAAAGCAAACTTCATTTTTTGGCGGTGGGGTGGGGGGGTTGCTCCAAAGAATAGTGGTAAGTTTAGGCAAGCAAGTTTCAGCAAGTGAATTCTGGAAACTGTAGAAATCCAATAACAATTCAAGGCATGTGGGATTTCTTGCAACAGAAGAGGGAAGACCAAATGTGAACTTGTTTTAGTTGTACTAAACTCTCTCACTGTTAGTAGGTTTTCTTAAAGTTAGTAAGTTCATATACTGGTTTTATCTTTCAGACCTTAAATTAGCTTTTCTTTAATAAAGCACAAGTGACTCCAGAATATTTGCATTGCCTTGTCATTTATCATCAATACCTGTACACATATCTGAATGTTTCAATATTTTAAAATAATATGCTTTTAATGAGAAAATTCACATAATCATAATGTAAAATATACTATATAAAGAATATACTGTACCATATACTATATAAAGGAAAAGAAAATTAATCTTCTCCCTTATGTTGCCATCCCCCAATTTTCTCCATATTAGAAATAACAATGATTGAAACATCCTATCTGGTCCAACAAAAGGCAAAGCGGGGTATTTTTTCCCCCGTGGCCCTCATTATTATTTGACCAAGCAAGATAATGATGAAGCCTTTCAATCAAAACCCTATGGGGTAAACACTGCAAAGCTAGTTGGGATTTAACATTTTCCTCTAGGATTCTCTTGCAATGATCTTACTCCTAAATCTGAATCTTCCCTTTCTACTTTGTAAAGGAATTCTCACATATATATATTTTGGAAGCAATTTTATAAACTAATATTCTATTATAGTTTTAAAATTTTATATTCTTTGCTAAATTGAAAGATTTAAGATGAAACAATTGTTTCATTAATTTAAAAATTGATCTCTTTTTTAAAATACCATACGGTGTCATATAAATATACTTACAGTCCAATGCTCAACATACAGTTGGTGATTTCATCACTAAACCGTGTCTGACTCTTGTGACCCCATAGACTGTAGCCCACCAGGCTCCTCTGTCCATGGGATTCTCCAGGCAGGAATACTGGAGTGGGTTGCCATTCCCTTCTCCACAATGTACAGTGGATGTCCAAAAAATATCCATTAAATGAATGAAGACTCACACTGCTAACACTTCGGCTTGCTTTTGCATTATGTGTGTTTCTGTTTGGTTTATTTGTTTGGGTCTAGAGCATTTCAGTGCTTCACAAAATGTGGATCAAGCTAGCCTTCGGTGGCTCTAATCTTTGGCAATAGCCTCAGAGACTCAAGATGAAAAGTAACTATGAAGTCACATATTTCTCAAAAGCCCATATTTACTTTTTAATTGCCCACTGTTCTCAGTATTTATTCATATTTAAGGGTGTCGGAGAAAAAAAATGTTGTAGATCAAAGTTTTGTTTCAAACCGTCATAACTATTTATCCTTAACAATCCATGTGTGTTAAATAGCCTCACTCATGTCCAACTCTTTGCGACCCCATGGACTTTAGCTCACCAGGCTCCTCTGTCCAAGGAATTCTCCAGGCAAGACTATTGGAATGGGTTGTCATTTCCTACTCCAGGGGATCTTTCCTGCCCAGGGATCAAACCTGCATCTCTTAATTCTTCTGCATTGGTAGGCAGATTCTTTGCCACTAGCACTGCCCGGACTAGGACATACATTCAACGTTTATGAAGAAACTAAAAAACAGCAAATAAATATCTGTCAAAAGCATGCATGTCTCTAAACCATGTAGGAAGTTCTTATAATAACTTATCTTCCATATGGATATTATATTCCATGTCATGATTATTGATGCTTCACACACAGGCCTTTAACAAAATAAGCACTAGAGAATATAAGCAAATATGTCTCTATTTCCTTTTTCCTAAATTTTGTTTCCATCCCTGCCTCTGTTAGCTTATCTTCTGAAACAGTTCCAAGATCAACTCAGTAGTAAATTAAGGGATTTCTTCTTTCCCTTCAGAAATAATGGGTGATTGATAGTTTATTAAGTAACTATTTTAAAGCATTTTGAAAACCTGAAAGCACTAAGAAGATACTGAGTCACTGGTTTTATTATGTATTCTCTTTCTTTTTAAAGACAAAAATGCTGAGTAACAACAGTTCATGCTCTTGAAGTAAAAATAATTAGACATCCACCTAGGACTGCTACCCATTATTTGACTTTGCTTTTGAAATGCAAAGTGACACAAAGGTTTAATATGTTCCTTCCTGAAAACTCCCCCCTGCCCCAAGTGTCTTCCCAGAGTCCTTACAGGCTACCTAAGATTGCATTAAAGTCCTGGACAAAGATAAATGATGTTCCTGCTCAAGGTAATACAAGACCAATTAGCAACATATAAAATATAAATATGATCATAAATACATTAAAATAGAGCCTTTAGGAGAAGTAGGTCAATGGCAAATTTTGAAAATAAATGAGATTTACAAGGTTAAATACCCCAAAGGGCTATGAAACAATAATTTAGAAGAAAGTACCATATATTATATTTTTAAAATGTATTTTATAACAGAATTTGATCAACTACAAACAGATGCCCTCCAAATCCTAAAGTTCTAAATTAGGCTTATCATTTTTTAATTTTTTCATACCTCTCCACTGAAACCCAACACAACTCTCAACACTCTTCAGCTTCAGAAATTTAACTTGCTAAAAAATATGTATAATGCACTTCATTTCCTCTTAATGACACTTACTTTTTTCAGCTGTCTATTTTTCCTCCTCAGGGAAAAAATGTGTATGTGTACATTCTCTCCCAGGTCGTGTTCCTTTATGTACACTTATTATTGTCTAAGAGATATTATCCCAGCTCTTAGAAGAATTAATCTTTTCCACTTTCTCTTCCTTTCCACTCCTCTCCCTCTCATGCTTGTTTTAAATTTCTATTTCTTCCCATTATAAATACAAAAGGATGGTCCATACTTAATCTTCCCAATTCCTCATGTTATCAGCACCTCTGGTAGAACTATCACATAACTTAAGCTATTACCTCTGCATTAACAGTGAGAATTAAAAGTACTCACCCTCTTAAAAAAAAAAAAAAAATCTACTGTCAGCTTTGAAACAATGGAAACACTTCTTTCTGCTTCCAAGATTCAACCAACTCCTTTCAGGAATACTCCTGCATTAAAAGTGTTTTAATTGCTAAACTCAAAGGCTCCTACAACCTTATATAAGAAGAGATCTATGCTTTGCACAGTAAAACTGTACCAGACAATTATGAGTCTTGATTCCACAAGCAGTACTCTCACCTTTTATTTTCAAAACTTTGCACATTTTTACTTTTCTTGAATAAATATCTAGAATTTCAGTGTCTGGGTCACATGAAGAATGTATGGTTATATTCATAAGGAACATCTAATGGTCACAGCCTCATCGTTAGTAACACTATTCCATGCATATCTCGGCTGCAATATTTCCATCCCTTCCATCCTTGTCTCCCTGCTTAACGTGCTCCATGTTCAGCTGTGTCCAACACTTTGCAAGCCCCTGGAAGGTAACTTTCCAGGCTCCTCCGTCCATGGAAGTTTCCAAGCAAGAATACTGGAGTGGGTTGCCATTTCCTATTCCAGGAGATCCTCCTGACTCAGGAGTTGAACTCAAGTCTCGTGCATCTCCCGCACTGGCAAACCGATGCTTGGCCACTCAGCCACATGGGAAGACCCCTTGTCTCCCTATTGGCCAAGAAAAACACAGTAGTGCTTTTTTTTTTTTTTTTTAATCAGAATCAGATTATGCCATGCCCCCGTTCAGGACACTTCAATAAGTTTCCACTATTCTTATAATAAAAGAAGTTCCCATCATAGGTCCTTGGTTATCTCTAAAAACTAGATGCAATATTCTCCAGTCACAATTGGTTGCTCTTCCTCAAACCTGTCAAGGGTGTCACAAATTCAGGACTTTAACCTGTTGTTCCCTTTGCCTAAAAATTCTTCCTCAAGTATTCTTACAGCTTCTTTTTGACTTCCTCAAATTGCTTTTTAAATTAAACTTTCCAGATAGTTTGATGTAAACAAACCAACTTTAAGAACATACAGTGTAGTCTTTAGCTGTGTTTGTTTTCTTTTATTTATAGCATTTCCTGCTTGCTAACATATCATACATGAGGTTGTTTGTTTACTATCTGCCATTACCACTAGGATTTGAGTTCCAGAAGGTGAAGGGTATTTTCTTTATTCTTTTTTTGCACTGTGTTTCTCTAGAATAATACTTTGTAAACAGTAGGAATTACATTTGTTGTGATAACCTATCCTATCTTTTCTCCCACGTGTTTCTGAATCACCACAGGCTTCACTGAAGGAGGTAGGAAAGAAAAAATGTATAAAATGCCATTATAAAACTCAATCCAATACCTCAAAAATATTTTTCCATCTTTTTCTTATCGCATTCTCATTTTCTTTTGTATTAAATGAATAGCAATTATAAATCAGCTTTGCAACTGGCTCAAGTCCTCAGTCTTTGTTTTTTTCAGTTAAATTACCTAATAAAGCCCAAATCACAATGAGCTTAATATATTGCATCTTCCATACTGACCTCTGATTGGGTGAGCCCTGCTTCTGAGTATCATATATTCATATTAGTGTCCAAAAAATGTTCAAGACCTTTAAGGTCAAACTGACACTTGCAAAATTTCCATGCAAGTCAATCATATTTGTCTTTTATTTCATCTTTGTTTGGCAAAAGCTATTCTCATGCAAGTTATAATATCAAATATTAATTTGTTGATCAAACAGAATCTATCAGAATGGAGGGCTTTCCCTTCACTTCAATATGTGTTAAGATCTACCTGTTCAGTAAGCACATCTTCCTTTCAACCCAATTTCAAAAGAAGAAATGCTCCTGTTTCTCTCAATATCAAAATCTCTAACTGCCCACTGAAAGTAAAATTGTTAGTTGTGTCTGACTCTTTGCAACCTCATGCACTATAGCCCATGAGGCTCCTCTGTCCACTGAATTCTCTGGGCAAGAATACTGGAGTGAATTGTCATTCTCTCTTCCAGGGAATTTTCCTGACCCAGGGTTTGAACTTGGGTCTCCTTGATTGCAGGCAGATCCTTTACCATCTGAGCCACCAACCCCATCCATTTCATTAAATATTTACCTCTCTTTGCATCTATGACAGGAGTACCAAATCCTAATTTTCCTCCTGATATTTGATTATCTTATCTCAGTCTCTAATTGGGCTTCCCTTATGGCTCAGCTGGTAAAGAATCTGCCTGCAATGCGGGAGACCTGGGTTTGATCCCTGGGTTAGGAAGATCCCCTGGAGAAGGGGAAGGCTACCCACTCCAGTATTCTGGCCGGGAGAATTCCATGGACTGTCTAGGCCATGGGATCGCAAAGAGTTGGACACGACTGAGCGACTTTCACTTTCATTTCAATGTGTCACACTTCCAGAATGGGAGCAAATATTCCTACAGAAGACACACACAGAAGCACACTCTCAGATAGATATGTGAATTCACCTACAAACACAGATGTGCACATCTCTACTCATTCCTGTACTCATTATATGTACTTCCCCATATAAACATAAACCTTGCATACAAGCATGTGAATATCTCTGTAAATACATACTCATAGACACTACCAAAATATACTCTATAAATGTATGCACACCACTCCCCAACATATGCATTCTCCCACCCAAAGTGGCACACACACATTCATCACACACATTTACTCACACGCATGTATACACACACTCAGACACACATATACATATATATGCACACCTGTATACCCTACCTCAACAACTTTCTATTCACACACATACACTCACGCAAAGATAAATTCACCTCGCATACAAATTCACACATATACATATGCAAATCCCTCACACAGACATTCACATGTACTTTCAAGCATACATACCACATTCTTTCAGACTTGGAGTATATGCATATATACTCAAAATGAAATTGTGAGGATTTAAAACTATCTTCAGATTCTGATTCATTTTCTAAAAGAAAATTTTAAGTCTGTTTTTTCCTCACAATTCCATCCTAACTTTCTCACATGATATTACAAATTCCTTCTCAAAAATGTGCCTATATATTTCCATTTTTTTTACCACCTACCAAGAAAAACCATCATTGTTTACCTACCTCCTCACATTTTTCAAGCTACCTATTTTGCTCTACCTAATCTATTACAGATAACTTAAAACTGTAACTATTTCAGAACATGTATGGATTATGCAACTATTAACATTTAAATTCATTCACTGACTGTCCATCAACTTCAATTTTCATTATTAAAATTAGCCTATATTGAATATATAATGTTGGCAAAGACATGATAAAATAGGTACCATCTATTTTAGGAAGCACTCTAAATGATTTAACAATATATTTGCTAAAACTTTTGTAATATATTTCAAGATAAAAAATGGCAGTATAACATTTCACTGATAGTTCCATTTCAAAGACACAATAACAAAATTTTATTAAGTGCTATGAAAGTATCATGAACAAAAACAAATATAGAACTTCCATAATATGGAATATTCAAGCAATATAAAAAGACATCAGGAAAATAAACTATGAAGCATACCCTCAATAGAATATTATATATTCATGAAAACATTCAGAATAATTCTTACTTCCGTAATCAGTGCTTATCATAGGTTTATGGTATGTAAAAGTGTTGGGTTATTAAGTATAGAAGTATGTTGACTCATGTCTGTAATACAATCATAGTTCAATCAAAACTAAACCAAATACAAAAGAGATATATAAAAATATTAAAAGTGGCAATATTTCAGTGATTTAATCACTTTAGCTTTCCTCCCCTTTTGCACTCTATAGAGTACATTAGCTCACTACCTTTATTTCTAGCCCAGGATGTCGGGAAGCATGTGTAAAAACAACAGTATATAGGTCATTCTGTTATTTGGGTTCTAAGGCTAAATTTGTTGGACTTCCGAACAAATTGGTCTTATATGCACACTCTCAGGATGGGATTAGGGTTAAAATTAGGGTTAGGGTTAGGGTTTTTATATGTATTAGATATTATGAGAATGTGTAAAAGAAAAAACAATTAACAAAAGAATTATCTTCCTCTTTTCTCTAACCTATGACAAATGGAACAAAAATACTTAATGTCAATCTCTAGGATTTATATTTTTTTGTAGTCTTTTTTGAAAATTTCAGGTGTTTTTTTAAGTTAGGAAAGTTAATCTCAGATGCATTATCTATTTACTCGAAAGCATCTTTTAAATATTTAAAGTATTATTTATTTATTTATTTAAAAGCACCTTAATCAAAAGCCTGACTAGAATCAAAGTTCATAACAGGTACAATTTGAATGATGGCATAATTAGGATGGATATCAATTTAAAAAGATAACTTTAAGATGTTATTGGGAGTATTAATAGCAAAATGTAAGTATATATGCCAGACAAAATTAAATGCACAATAAAACTTTAAAGATATTCTGTTATGCTTCCATTATTTCATCACATAGTATATTATGAAAACATGATATTGTCAGAGGTGGGTTCTGTGAACAAAGACTAAGGTTCTGAGATTTGGGTGCAGGAGATTTATAGGGATGTACTCTAAAAAATGCCACCAGTCAGGTGTGAAAAAAGTGGGGCTGGGCAGAGGAAGACTTTGAACTACGGAATACTTGCAACAGCAGATAAGGTTATCCTAAGAGTGGCTCCAGAACTGGCATAGCCCCTTAAAGCTGTCCCAGCTGAGGCATGGGCGGTGGCTTTCCATAATGACCGACTGTCCTTTACGGATTACCCCTGAAAACGGCTTCCCCGGTGGCTCCGACGGTACAGCGTCTGCCTGCAACGCAGGAGACCCGGGTTCAGTCCCTGGGTCGGGAAGACCTCCTGGAGAAGGAGCTGACACCCCACTCCAGCACTCCTGCCCAGAGAATCCCACGGGCGGAGGGGCCTGGTGGGCTGCAGTCCGTGGGGTAGCAGAGAGTCGGACACGACTGAGCGACTTCCCTTTCACTTTTCCCTTGCATGCATTGGAGAAGGAAATGGCAGCCCACTCCAGCGTTCTTGCCTGGAGAATCCCAGGGACGGGGGAGCCTGGTGGGCTGCCGTCTACGGGGTCGCACAGAGTCGGACGCGGCTGAAGTGACTTAGCAGCAGCAGCAGCAACCTTGGTCTAGGTAGCTCTTTTCAACAAGGGCATTTACCAGAGAGTACACAGACTCAGCTACCAACACCTTAGCAGCTAGGGGAAAAAAATGCTTCCATCTTGAAAGGGTGATTGGGATGACATACACAAGTGCGGGCAGAATCTCCTATATGTGTTCAAGCTTGTTAAGCTTATTGTTCTCCTAAAGCTCATGTTCTCCTAAAAATCATGTTCACCTATGCTAAAAATGGTGATTATTGTCTTAGATTCCCTAACATTTCACAAGGTCATGTTCCTACTTCACACATACCATCCCTGTAATAAAAATCAAAACATAATATTCTCATTCTCAAAATTAGTGTGGAGATTGATTTTTTCTAGGACATTTTTTTTTTTTAATTTAGCTTTTGAGGCCATAGAAATATCTTATAGAGTATGTGAACAATAGATATTTCTTTTCTATGCCTAGATACTCTGATTTAGCCTTTCACGGGCAGTAAGAGAATATAATAATTTAAGTGGTATTTTCTTGTTTTCTGTACATTTCCTGTACTCAAAAAGCAGATAATGTTTGCAGGAAAAATAAATCTGGGATAGTGAAAATTGTATGGACGCATAGTAGAGAATTTCTAGAACTACAATAGAAACAAGTAAACCCAGTGACCATTGTTAGTTTTTACATGGCATTTTCCAATAAAAAGAACCAGTAATCCTTGGAGAAATGACTGTTTCTATGTAGGAGCAGAAAGTAAGTAAAAGCTAAATAATAATAACAATAGCAACAACAACACTTGAAGAAAACTGAGGTCCTTCTGAAAGATTTCTCAGTGTCCAAAACTAGAACAATTTATCAACAAAGTAATGCTAATTTCCAGTTTTGGCACAAATAGAGAGAGCTTAGAGGCTGTCATTCTCAATCTTGCATGGAGAAAAAGCTGAACAGACTGAAAATAAATTATTTTTCTTGGATTTGTAAGGGAACTGAGATTTCAAGACAAACACTCACTCCCAAATCCAGAGAGACAGCTTAATAGTCAGTCACAGCTGAGATCAGCTTCCAGGGCGGGGAGGCACAGGAGCCATGAACTGGCAGTAGCCCTTGATGGTAACTTTCATGAACTGTGGATGCTGAGTGTGGAGGACGAAGTGGAGAGTGATAAATTGTGGGTGCTCAAGTCTGGGGGGAGAGGCCACATTTGTGAAACAGATTAAACTCTAGGAAACCTAGTAGGTTCCATGGTGCAGTTCCAAGAAAGATCTCCCGACTCTGGCAGAGGTAAAGGAAGAATAACCGTTGTGAAATATACCTAGAATGTTCTCCATTCCAAAGTCCTGCTCTCCATGCTAAAATATTTTCCCTGTGGCTGACTCAGGTCGATGTATGGCAAAAACCATCACAAAATTGTAAGTATACAGGTAAAAAAAATTAATATATTAAAAGATTTTACTAGAAACTCAATCCAGCTGTAGAAGGGCATACTTTTCACACCAGCAACTCCCTACATTTTCTAACAGGGAAAAACAGAAATTCTGGCAGTGAAATAGCACTGGTGGTAGACAATACCCAGACACTAATTGCTCGAAGCTTAAATATTAGATTACAAAATGCTTCCCTTACCTAATGACTAAAAAGTCAATGAAATGACTTTCAGGATAGCAGTAGATTACAGCTGAATAAACAGTCAGATACTGACTCTCTTTTTGGAAGGAAGACATGTCAAGAGGAGAAGCAAGGAAGCCTAAAAGAGGGGTGGTCTGTTTGCTTTAGTCGCTCAGTCGTGTCTGACTCTCTGCGACCCCATGGACTGTAGCCCGCCAGGCTCCTCTGTCCATGGGATTTCCAGGCAAGAATACTGGAGTGGGTTGCTATTTCCTTCTCCAAAAGAGAGGGGTTAAACGTCTCCAATAAGGATAAGAGATTTCTCTATTTCTCCTTGCAGTTCTATCCGTTTCTTCAATTCAGTTCAGTCACTCAGTCATGTCTGACTCTGTGACCCCATGGACTGCAGCACCCCTGGCCTCCCTGTCCATAGCCAACTCCAGGACCTTACTCAAACTCATGCCCATCGAGTCGATGATGCCATCCAACCATCTCATCCTCTGTCATCCCCTTCTCCTCCCACCTTCAATCTTTCCCAGCATCAGGGTATGTTCAAATGAGCCAGTTCTTCACATAAGGTAGCCAAAGTATTGGAGTTTCAGCTTCAGCATCAGTCCTTCCAATGAACACCCAGGACTTATCTCCTTTAGGATGGACTGGTTGGGTCTCCTTGCAGTCCAAGGGACTCTCAAGAGTCTTCTCCAACACCACAGTTCAAAAGCATCAATTCTTTGGCACTCAGTTTTTTTATAGTCCAACTCTCACATCCATATATGACCACTGGGAAAACCATAACTTTGGACAGACCTTTGTTGGCAAAGTAATGTCTCTGCTTTTTAATATGCTGTCTAGGTTGGTCATAACTTTTCTTCCAAAGAGCAAGTGTCTTTTAATTTCATGGCTGCAGTCACCACCTACAGTGATTTTGGAGCCCCCCTCAAATAAAGTCAGCCACTGTTTCCATTGTTTCCCCATCTATTTGTCATGACGTGATATGACCAGATGCCATGATCTTAGTTTTCTGAATGTTGAGTTTTAAGCCAAATTTTTCACTCTCCTTTTTCACTTTCATTAAGAGGCTCTTTAGTTCCTCTTTGCTTTCTGCCATAAGGGTGGTGTCATCTGCATATGTGACATTATTGGTATTTCTCCCTGCAATCTTGATTCAAGCTTGTGCTTCATCCAGCCTGGGATTTCTCATGATGTACTCTGCATGTAAGTTAAATAAGCAGGATGACAACATACAGCCTTGATGTACTCCTTTCTTGAATTGAAGCCAGTCCGCTTTTACATGTCCAGTAGTAATTGTTGCTTCTTCACCTTTATACAGGTCAAGGCTGTTTTGTCTTTGGAATTCTCCTGGCAAGAATACCAGAGAGTGTAGTCATTCCCTTTTCGAAGGGAACTTCCCCACCCAGGGATTGAACCCAGGTCTTCCACATTGCAGGCAGATTCTTCACCATCTGAGTCACCAGTGAAGCCTATCCATTTCTTACTGTGCAATTTTTATTTCTGGCAATTTTCCTTGTTCTGAAACCTTTTTGTTGAATTATTGCAAAGTAGACTCAACTATATGCTGTAAATAAGAAACCCTTTTTAAATATAAAGAATCAGATAAGCTAAAGGGAAAGTAAAATATACACTTTGTTGTTCAGCTTCGAAATCATGTCCAACTCTTTTGGACCCCATGGACTGTAACCTGCTGGGCTCTTCCGTCTATGGGGTTTCCCATGGAACCGGTTGTCATTTCTCTCTCCAGGGGATCTTCCCAACCCAGGGATCGAAACTGGAGCTCCTGCCACATCTTTTGCATTGCAGGTAGATTCTTTACCTCTGACCCATTGGGGAACCCATAAAATATACATTATGCTAACACTAACCAAAAGTAAGCTATATTTGAGTTTTACACAAAGACCTCAAAACAAGGAAAATTGTCTGGAATAAAGGATAGCATTAAATAATGAGAGTCAAAAACTGATAGAACTGAAAGGAGAAAGAGAGATCAACTATCATTGTCAGAGACTTCATTATCTCTTCATTACTTAGACAAAAAGGGAAGAAAATATGAAAAGATAAAGTTAACCTGAATAACATTATTGATCAATTTAATGTAAGTGATATTCATATAATACTCCACAACCAGTGAATAGACATTTTTCTCAAGCCCTCATGAAATATTCACCAGTGTGGAACACACTCTGGGCAACAAAATAATATTTTCAGAGACTTAAAAGAACATAAACAATTTTTAAAAACTGTTCTCAGATATGGGAATTAAACTAGTGCAATGGTCTAAAACCTTTCAATGTGATGACCATAGGAGGTAGGGGTTTTTGGAGGACCTTAGGTCAGACTTTATTTTTTTGGGCTCCAAAATCACTGCAGATGGTGATTGTGGTCATGAAATTAAAAGACGCTTACTCCTTGGGAGGAAAGTTATGACCAACCTAGACAGCATATTAAAAAGCAGAGACATTACTTTGCCAACAAAGGTCTGCCTAGTCAAGGCTACAGTTTTTCCAGTGGTCATGTATGGATGTGAGAGTTGGACTGTGAAGAATGCTGAGCGCTGAAGAACTGATGCTTTTGAACTGTGGTGCTGGAGAAGACTCTTGAGAGTCCCTTGGACTGCAAGGAGATCCAACCAGTCCATCCTGAAGGAGATCAGTCCTGGGTGTTCATTGGAAGGACTGATGCTGAAGCTGAAACTCCAACACTTTGGCCACCTCATGCAAAGAGTTGACTCATTGGAAAAGACCCTGATGCTGGGAGGGATTGAGGGCAGGAGGAGAAGGGGACGACAAAGGATGAGATGGCTGGATGGCATCACCGACTCAATGGATATCAGTTCAGTTCAGTTCAGTTAAGTTGCTCAGTCATGTCTGACTCTTTGCAACCCCATGAATCACAGCACTCCAGGCCTCCCTGTCCATCACCAACTCCCAGAGTTTACTCAAACTCATGTCCATCGAGTCAACTCATGTCCAGTGAGTCAACTCTTTGCATGAGTTGGCCAAAGTATTGAAGTTTCAGCTTTAGCATCAGATGAGTTTGGGTAAACTCTGGAAGTTGGTGATGGACAGGGAGGCCTGGTGTGCTGCAATTCATGGGGTCGCAAGAGTCAGACATGACTGAGTGACTGACCTGAACGGAACTGAACTAGGTCATTAAGGGTGGAACCTTCATGAAGGGGATTAGTGGTCTTATAGAAGAGATCTCACAGCAATGTCTAGTCACTTCCACTGTATAAGGACAGAATTTGTAGGAACAGTCTATGAACTGGGAAGTGAGACTTCACCAGTCACCAACACTGCTAGCATCGTGATCTCAGACTTACCATCCTCCAGATTTGTGACAAGTAAATTTCTGGAAAAAGTCAGTTTTCATTCCAGTCCCAAAGATAGGCAATGCCAGAGAAAGTTTAAACTGCTGCACAAATGCACTCATCTCATACAGTAGCAAAGTGATGCTGAAAATTCTCCAAGCTAGGCTTCTTGAGTACACGAACTGAGAACTTCCAGATGTTCAAGCTGGATTTAGAAAAGGCAGAGGAACCAGAGATCAAATTGCCAACACCCGTTGGATCATAGAAATGAGAATTCCAGAAAAAAAAATCTGCTTCATTGACTTTGCTAAAGCCTTTGACTATGTGGTTCACAATCAACTGTGGAAAATTCTTAAGGAGATGGGAATAACAGACCACCTTACCTGCCTCCTGTGAAACCTGTAAATAGGTCAAGAAACAACAGTTAGAACTGGACATAGAAAGAAGAACTGGTTCCAAATTGAGAAAAGAGCATATCAAGGGTGTATATTGTCACCCTGCTTATTTAATTTCTATGTCAACTACATCATGAGAAATGCCAGGCTAGATGAAGCACAAGCTGGAATATATATTGCTGGGAGAAATAACAATAAACTCAGATATGCAGATGACACCACACTTACAGCAGAAAGTGAAGAAGAACTAAATAGACTCTTGATGAAGGTAAAAGAGGAGAGTGAAAAAGCTGGGTTAAAACTCAGCATTCGAAAACTAAGATCATAGCATCTGATCCCATCACTTCATGGAAAATAGACAGAGAAACAATAGAAACAGTGACAGACTTTATTTTCTTGGGCTCCAAAATCACTGCAGTTGGTGACTGCAGCCATGAAATTAAAAATGCTTGCTCCTTGGATGAAAAGTTATGGCCATTCTACAGAGCATATTAAAAAGCAGAGACATCACTTAGCTGAGTAAGATCCGTCAAGTCAAAGTCTAGTCTCATCAAAAACTACTGGTTTTTCCAGGGGTCATGTGTGGATGTGAGAGTTGGACTGTGAAGAAAGCTGAGCACTGAAGAATTGATGCTTTTGAACTGTGGTGTTGGAGAAGACTCTTGAGAGTCCCTTGGACTGCAAGGAGATCCAACCAGTCCATCCTAAAGGAGATCAGTCCTGAATATTCCCTGGAAGGACTGATGCTGAAACTGAAGCTCCAATACTTTGGCTACCTGATGCAAACAGCAGGCTCGCTGAGAAGATACTGATTCTGGGAAAGATTGAAGGCAAGAGGAGAGCTGAATGACAAAGGATGAGGTGGTTGGATGGCATCATGGACTCAATGGACATGAGTTTGAGGAAGCTCTAGGAGATGGTGATGGACAGGGAAGCCTGGCGTGCGGCAGCCCATGGGGTCGCAAAGAGTCAGATACAACTGAACAACAACAAAACTTCTGTTGTTTATAAACTACCCATACTCAGGTACGTTGTTATACCAGCCCAAAAGGATTAAGGCAACTAGAAATCAATAATGGAAAGACATCAGGAAAATTTCTAAAATTTCCTAAATTTCAAAGTTTCCAAATCTGAATATTAAACAATACACTCCTAAATAATAGTAGGTTAAAGATGAAATCTTAAAGAGAAGGTAAAATTATTTTAAACTAAATGAAATTGAGACTATAAAATCAACATTTGTATGGAGCTCAATAAAATTGACAACATTAAATATATATATATATACACACACAAATATTTTACATCACAAAATTAAACCTCTATTTTAGGAAAGTAGAAAAAGAAGAGCAATATAAATCTAGAGTAAGTGGAAGAAGACAAATTAAAAATTAGATCAGAAGTTAGTGAAAATGAAAACAGAAAAATGACAGAAAATCAACAAAACCAAAAATAAAAATATTGTCTGAAAAGAACAATGAAGTTAAAACTTTCTAACCATGTTAAGAAAAATGAAAGATGACACAAATTACCAATATTAGAAATGAAACTGTCACTGTTGATCCCACAGACATTAGAAGAATACTAAAGAAAACTTAGGAACAATTCCATGGTCCAAAACTTGACAACTTAGAAAAAATGGACTGATCTCATAAAGATGAAAAAAAAAAACAAAATCACACAATAATGGATAAGTTAAATGGGCCTATTTTTGTTTAACTTGAACCAATAGAATCAATAATCAATTACCTTCCAAAACAGAAAGCTTTAGGCCCAGAAGTTTAATGGTGAGTTCTAATAAACTTTTAAATGAAAAATATTAATAATTATCTACAATCTTTTCTCAAAAATTTAAACACATAGAAACATGTTGTGAGGTTAAAATTCTAATACCAAAATAAGACAAAAAGATTACAAAATAGAGAAAAAAACCTACACAATCTCTCTCAGACAGAAACTATAGTTATTAAATCTAGCAATGTATAATAAAAAATAATACACCTTGACAAATGAGATTTATTTCAGGTATGTAAGGCCGACTGAACATTCAACAGATTTTACTGGAACAATTCAAAGTCAAATGCAAATAATTCTTTTGGAAATTTCAAAACTGATGCCCAGGAATGTAGATACATATTTTGTACTTTTCATAAAAATGAATTCAAATCAGATCATATATGTAAATATAAATAAAATATTGTAAAAGTTTCTAGAAGAAAACACAGGTGAAAATCTATGTGTCCTGGGGTTTGATGAGTTTAGATAGAAAATAAAATATGATCCATGAAGGAAAAGAATGATATACTGGATTCATTGCAATAAAAAGGTTTGTTTTGCAGAAGTTAGCAGAAAATGGAAAGACAAGCCAAGATTGAGATAAAGTATCTATAAGATACAGGTGTGATAAAGGAATTTTATCCAACATGTACAGATACTCTGTAAAGAAGATAGCAGCTCAATTAAAAATGGGCAAAATATAGAAGCTGATATTTAAGTTGTTTGGCCAAAGAAGATGTAAGAATAGAAAACAAGCATATGAAAAGCAACTCCTGCAGCTCAATTCCAGAAAAATAAATGACCCAATCAAAAAATGGGCCAAAGAACTAAACAGACATTTCTCCAAAGACATACAGATGGCTAACAAACACATGAAAAGATGCTCAACATCTTTATTGTTATCAGAGAAATGCAAATCAAAACCTCAATGAGGTACCATCTCACAACAGTCAGAATGGCTGCTATCCAAAAGTCTACAAGCAATAAATGCTGGAGAGGGTGTGGAGAAAAGGGAACCCT
The DNA here is from genome assembly GCF_033118175.1 of Dama dama. Taxonomy (NCBI): domain Eukaryota; kingdom Metazoa; phylum Chordata; class Mammalia; order Artiodactyla; family Cervidae; genus Dama; species Dama dama. The sequence goes on from NC_083689.1 coordinate 104,402,826, forward strand.
CTTGCACTGTTGGTGGGAATGCAAACTACTACAGCCGCTTTGGGGAACAGTGTGTAGATTTCTTAAAAAACTGGAAATAGAACTGCCATATGACCCAGCAATCCCACTCCTGGGCATACACACCGAGGAAACCAGATCTGAAAGAGACACGTGCACCCCAATGTTCATCGCAGCACTGTTTATAATAGCCAGGACATGGAAGCAACCTAGATGCCCATCAGCAGATGAATGGATAAGGAAGCTGTGGTACATATACACCATGGAATATTACTCAGCCATTAAAAAGAATTCATTTGAATCAGTTCTAATGAGATGGATGAAACTGGAGCCCATTATACAGAGTGAAGTAAGCCAGAAAGATAAAGACCAATACAGTATACTAATGCATATATATGGAATTTAGAAAGATGGTAACAATAACCCTATATGCAAAACAGAAAAAGAGGCACAGATGTACAGAACAGAATTTTGGACTCTGTGGGAGAAAGCGAGTGTGGGATATTTTGAGAGAACAGCATCGAAACATGTATATTATCTAGGGTGAAACAGATCACCAGCCCAGACTGGATGCATGAGACAAGTGCTCGGGCCTGGTGCACTGGGAAGACCCAGAGGGATCGGGTGGAGAGGGAGGTGGGAGTGGAGATCGGGATGGGGAATACATGTAAATCCATGGCTGATTCTTGTCAATGTATGACAAAAACCACTACAATATTGTAAAGTAATTAACCTCCAACTAATAAAAATAAATGAAAAAAAAAAAAAGAAAAGATGCTCAGATTTGTTTGCCAAGAGACAATTTCAAATTAAACTACAGAGATACCACTTTATACCTAGTAGGACATTTTAATTAAAAAAACATTGATAATACCAATTGCTGGCAAAGATGTGAAGCAACATGAATCCCCATTCACTGTTGCTGGGAATGCAAAATATCACAAGCACTTTGTAACCTACATTTAAGCAATTGCATTCTTGATTTTACACAACTGATTTGAAAATGCAACAAATGCTTACACCATTTTTATTTTACAAAATTGGAACCAATTAAAATGTTCTTTTAGGTGAAGGTGATAAATTGCAGTAGGTGAAGAGATAAGTAGTAGGTGAAGGGATAAATTGCAGTGGATACATATCATGGAACAATATTTAATGACCAAAAATGTTCTATCAAGCCATGAAAAGACATAGGTAGATTATAAATGCATATTAAGAAGTGAAAAGAACATATATTCAAAGTTTCTATACTATGTGATTCCAATTATATTACATTTTGGAAAAACATCTGACTCAATGAACATGAGTTTGAGTAAACTCCGGGAGTTGGTGATGGACCGGGAGGCCTGTGTGCTGCGGTTCATGGGGTCGCAAAGAGTCGGACATGACTGAGCGACTGAACTGAACTGAACTGAACTGAAACATCAGATGAATCCTAATTGAGGGATAGTCTACAAAATACTTGAACTTTACTGCTTAAAACTGTGAGGGCCAATAAAAACAAAGTCTGAGAAATCAATCAGAGCCAACAAGTGCCAAAAGAGACTTGTCTACAACCTCAGTGAGGGAAGTATGAAAAATTGTGCTGATCTAAGAAAGCTTATCAGTAAGTGGAGCATGTAAGACTAAAGGCAAAAGAAACTATAGGTGACCTTGAACAACATGGGTTTGGACTGTGAAAGTCCACATATGTGGGGATTTTTTTCAATACACATGTGTCCCAGTACTACACGATCTGTAGATACAGAATTGCACATATGGAGGGCTGGCTATAAATTATAGACACATTGTCCCATGTGTGGGATTGGCATCCCTAACCCCAAGTTGTTCAAGGGTCAACTGTACAGATCAGTCACATAGTACACATTAATTGTAGGTTTCTTCATGCTGGTAATAGTTAATAATCCTGATTTTGTTAAGATATGTATATTAGAATCATACAATTAAATGAATGAACTGTTTAAGGTGGTAGCCAGGTTTCTCAATGTTGGAGCGGGAAGTTACAGATAAACAAGTGTATGTATGCATATGCATATGTATTACATATATATATATGTGTGTGTGTAGTATGCATGTATATTATGGATTAGTATACATACATACATACAACTCTATGCCATGTCAGCTAAGAGGGCCTAGAAGCAACAACATGTCAGTAGCTATAAACACACTCTTTACCTGCATCTTAGTTCTAATACCATTTTCTAATGAGAGAAAATGGGGCTTCTTGAATAAACAGCTGATTCTAGCACCAGGGAAAATGATATACAAGATGAACTTGAGAATCTTATAGGCCAGAAGGGACGGGCTCTTTGTGTCTCTCACGGAAGCACACTCAATAATAGGGGTGTGCAAAGTAACACAGGAGCCAATTGAAATCAATATGGCCAAAACTAGAATAATTTGAGGAAAACATATAAAATGCGGCTGCATCATGACATCTGTAGTGACATGCACATATATACATGTGTACGTGAACATATATGCACACATAATAAACGTGAGTCTATACCAATATTTATCAATGCCTGAGTAAAGGAGAACATATACAAGTGGCTCAGGTAGAAAAGTTCCAAATAGTTTATGTGGCTATTCTTTCCTTCAGCAGGTGGAGTACAGCTTGTCGCTTTTAAGTGTGAGTGCATCTGAGGAGAACAGTATTAAAGATCAACAAAAAGAGTAACTCAGGGCCCCTGCATTAGTAATACCTCAAAGGTTACATCAACCTCGATAAGTCAAGATGCTACCCTTGATATGACACTTGTCAGGTCTTCCTTCAAAAAACTCATCATAATCTGTGTTCAGTTATAAGGAAAACATCAGATGAATCCTAAGTGAGGGGTCGTCTATGCAATACTTGACCTGTACGGTTTAAAACCTTGAGGGCCAATAAAAACAAAGTCTGAGAAATCAATCATAGCTAACAAGTGCCAAAAGAGACTTGTCTACAAGATTTAACACTGTATACTCTTGGGATAATGGAACAGAGAAATGACCTTATGTAAAAGGCCGGAAAACTTGAATACAGTATGTACTTTAGTTAATAATTTATGAATATTTATTCCTTAATAGTAACAAATATACCAAACAAGTATAAGTTTTTCATAACAACAGAAACTGGTACAGCATATTAAAATTCTGTGCACTATCTGGCAAATGTTCTGTAAGAAAAATACACTTTCTATAAGAAAAATACACTTTCAATTTTTTTTTTCCTGCTTTCACCACTTCCATTTATAATTGTATCAGAAGTTCTATACAGAACTTTTCTTTATCAAGGAAAAAAGAGAAAGCCATTTTCACTGGAAATGAAGTAAAAATATCTATATTCCTAGATGGCATGATTCTGTATTTAAAAAATCTGGAGAATTCAGAAGAAAAAATACTAAAGATAGTAAATTCAGCAATGTTGAAAAATTCAACATTGTGAAATCAAAACATGTTGTGTTTACATATATTTAGCATTGAACAATCTGAAAAGGAAACTAAGATAATAAGTTTGATAAGGTTTAAACACACAAAAAAATGAAAAAAAAATCCATATAGCTCAACAAAAAGATACAACCCAATTAACTATCAGGCAAAGGACCAATCAGATATTTCCATAGATGACATACAAGTACATGAAAAGATTCTCCCAAGCATCAGGAAATGCAAATCAAGCCACAATAAAATAATGTTTAAAGTCCTAAAATTAAGAAGTTTAAAAATAATGAAGTTATTAGAATAGAATTCAAATAATGAATTAAGTATACATGTTCCTATACTGCTATAAATAAATAAAGTAAGCTTCAAAATGCTTACTTTTGAAATGACAGTCACAGTAAATATAAAACATATTTTGTTTGAGAAAGCAATATTTATCTGATAGTGTTCAAATATGTATAACAAGAATGTTGGTAAAATTCATAATCCTTTGGTTGAGCTCATTGATACATAGTGAAAGACAATCTCTATAATAATTCATTTTGTTATAGGGTATTTAAATATTTATTACATTTATTTAGTTGGCTTTACTTTTTGAAACAGAAGTATTAAATGTCAAAAAAGTGTCATATTCTGCATGATACAAATGAGCTTATCTGTGAAACAGAAAAAGACTCACAGATAGATCAAACTTGTGGTTGCCTGGGGCGGAGAAGGGGAATGGATTGGGAGTTTGGGATTAGCAGGTATAAACAATTATGTATATTGCAGATGGATAAATAACAAGGTCCTACATATAGCACAGGGAACTACATTCAATATCCTGGGAAAAACCATAATGGAAAAGAATGAGAAAAAGAGTGCATATATATAACTGAATCACTTTGCTGTACACGAGAAAATAACAAAACCCTGTAAATCAACGAAGTGCTGTGTGTGCTTAGACACTCAGTTGTGTGCGACAGTTTATGACCACATGGACCCCACCAGACTCCTCGGTCCATGGGATTCTCCAGGCAAGGATGCTGGAGTGGGTTGCCACACGCTCCTCCAGGCATCTTCCCAACTCGGGGATGGAACCCAGGTCTCCCGTATTTCAGGCAGATTCTTTACCGTCTGATCCATCAACAATGCTTCAGTAAAATAAAAATTTTTTTAAGTGTCATATTCTGGAAACATACTTGCAACGTAATTTCTATAATGTTTATTATTTTGAAGGAGTATGGCAGAAATTTCTGGAAAAGCATTACCAGTATCACAGATTTTTAATACTAATTCAGTGAAGAAACATAGTATTTCTTAATAAATTGGAAGCAATTTGGTTGAGGAAGAGAGAGTGGGGAGGGAAAAGATGTCAAAATAAAATAATGTAATATTCATATTCTCTTGCCTGGAGAATCCCAGGGACGGGGGATCCTGGTGGGCTGCCATCTATGGGGTCGCACAGAGTTGGACACAACTGAAGCGACTTAGCAGCAGCAGCAATATTCATATTCATAATTATATATTTTAAATGCATCACAAGAATTTATATTTTAGCATGCATACACAATCTTAGCCAGCAGTAAATCGCAGTTTTCCTGGAATGACTAAGATAAACACAAAAATATGGGTAGTAAAGGATAGAACAAATCCCACAAAGTAGATGAAAGTCATTTCCCGTGATATAATAATAAAGAATAGTTGTTTACATACAGTATAAGCTCAATATCTCTTGAATTGAGCTGAGATTTGATTTATTTTCTAAGCATAATACTAGTTGTAATGATTTAAATTATTACTTGGCCATTTTTGCTTATACTGCGTCATAATAGCCATGCATGTCATTAAATGTAGATTAACTTTTGATTTGATTATGACTTCAAGATCTACTGAGATATATCTAGGCTTCAGTCACACTATGTTAGGAATCACAGTTGTAAGCAGGTAGGACAAGGTGAAAAATGCCAGTGGTGTGGTCAAGATGCTGTAACAACTCAAGAAAGAGAGAAAAAACCACATTGATGTAACAAAATCTTTCTGATTCACCATTGTTTATATGCATAGCTTTTTAAGAGAAAAATCTAAAAGTGAAGTTGCTACATCACAAGATAGATGTTCTACAGATTTTTTGGACAGTTATTGACAAATCTCCCTCAAGTGTCTTATTTCCTCACATACGTATTAACAGTAGATATCACCATTTTTTTAGTGTTTATAAACCTGAAAGACAAAAATATATCCCAAACTTTAAGCTTTCTGATTTTAAAGAAAATGCATTTCTACATGTTTACTGCTTATTTGTATTTCTTTTTCTGTGATTTCAATATGCTTCCCTGTAAGTTCTATTGTTTTAAATCAGTCACATGAATGAGTAAAATGCACTAATATGATAATGGGATTAACCTGTGCTGTTTATGTGCACTGATAATGTTTCTAAATGTATATGTTTTTAAAATTTAGTGTAGAAATATTCCACACAGATATTTTAAATAATGCAATGAAACCACAATCTTTACTTTTACAGAATTTGCCCAAGTTGTAGCTCCTGAAAAGTATTCTTTACCACAAATATTCACCTAATTAAGGATAAAGGGGTTAATCTAAATGTATCCCTTTCTAATTTTATATTTGTACTACTATAAAGTATTATCTTTATATAGCAGAAGTATTTATACTTCTATAAAATATTATCTTTATATAGCTTATATACATAGCAGAAATAATATCTGAATAAGTAATGTTATTATTATCTTGATACTTTTATATAATACAAAGCCTGACTCATTAATGTCATATATGAAGTAGAAAAGCATTAAGTAATAATGTTGAAAATTAATATTGGTGAGTGCCACCCTTAGACACTTGATGATTATTTAGAATGTAAAAATGTAATAGTATTTTATGTGGAAAAACACACTGGGCTTTTGAAGTTTTCAAATTTTATTCATCCCTAACAACTGACAGGTCTAAATTACAGTGTTCAACTGGTCTGACGCTTTCATTTAATGATGGGGAAAGTGCACTCAAGAGCGCTTACTTGATACACAGAAGACCTCACAGCAACAGGGGCAGAGAAAGAATAGCATTTAAGACATCCTCTGTTCTTTGTTTTAGCTCATGTTTGGTAATGTGCTCACAATAGAAAGAAAATCTGAAGTAATATTGGTATAAGCAGTAGGATACCAAGAAAATCAACACTTAATTAAATGGACTCAATGGAATGTTTTCATCCCACCCCCCCAACAAATGCCTCTTTAGAATTCCCGAACAACGCCTTTGATGGCACCCTGGAAATACGTAAGAATTTCGTTTTGAAATAAAGTGACAAAGTTTTTATTTAGCTATTAAACATGTTTTCTTCAATTGATTTACATGTATCTAGAGATCTGATAAAACTGAATAGAATATTTTAAAACCTTTCAGAGGTAAAGAGTTATGTAAATGAAAGAATCGGGTTAAAAAATTCATAAAAAATGACATATACTTGTGAAAATAAAGAGCATCAAGCTTATCTTCTGAAGGCTTTTATAGTTTATACTTAATCCTATATGACTTCACAAAAATTTTTCAGGAAAACTCATTTTAATATGTAAGATTAAATGCACCTTTTATACATTCATAGTTCATGGTTTATCAGTGTTATTATCCAAGATTGTCATAATAGGCATCATTTTATTGAAATCTATGAGAATCTAATAAACATAAAAGGAATCTTCATACAAACCTTTCAGTATGAAATGACCCTTAATAAACAAGAAAGTCTGGAAGGAGAATATGCAAATTGGATATGAAATAATCCATGCACACATACATAAGACATAAAGGCATATGTATCTACAGTAAATGTAATTACTGACATTTATATTATATAAATTCAGTAGTATATAAAGAAATATAGTGTGTATGTATGTGTATGTGTGTATGAGACAAAGAATAGAATTCAGGCCTTTTTTTTTTTATCAATTCCCAGACTATCTCTGAAAATAATTTATAATTCATAAAGTTATTGCTCAGGAATAATTTACAGTGTCTGATTAAGCATGTAACATATTATTCAGAGAGAAATGTGTGTTGTATTTATTTAGAAAGCTTTACAGCATTACACCATTATCTAAATGAGTTAAATATCATTGAAACATACTTTGATTAATGTGGTCAGACTATATTCACAGTAAGTTTATGCCAAGACAATATCTTCCTCATCTTGTCTTCCTCTTTCTTCTTCCAAATGTCTTAATTATACCAACAACTTTCCAAATTTTAACTTTTATTGTCTCTACAACTATTATAAAAATCTGACAAAACTGGTAATTGGAAAAATGAGTATTTCTCTGGATATAAACTGCAGTTCCATTTTCAATCTAGAAATCATTTCACTGCCATCTCTAGCCTACCTTCTGAGTACGATGTAACACTTTCTCACTTCCATCAGGTGTCAACATTCCTGATTTATGGATACAGAGAATTTGGAAGGGTAGGGAAGGGTTGAGAAGAGGCCCACGCACTAGTATTTCTATTTCATTCATTTATTTTCCCTTACAAGAACTGTTTTTACTTATATACGTCAGTGGAACTTATATATATTATAAACAAACATATGTTTTATATATAAAATTGTATTAAGACATTTATAGATAAATATTCAAATTTGTTTATACATTTTAATAGTAACAATCCTTAATAATAGAATGATCTTTGTGCTTATTTGATCAAGGTTTTTACATCATAATTAAGCAAGTTTAAGAGGACACTGTTAAAAAAGTATAAGAAACAAAGCAAAAAGCAGCAGTAAGCAATAAAAAGAAAATACTCTCATAGGATCAACTATAGTTTACTTCTAAAGGGTCTTTCAATGCCAAGGGGAGTTTTATTGAAAGAAGCCTGTTCTTTACTTTTTAATAACATATTTACTGTAGTGTACAGTTTAATAAAAGTTTTTAGAGTTTCAAATCCTTTAAGCATACTTCGCAGTGTCTCAAGAACAAGGTGCACTGTGGCTAAGATAACTTTTGGTACAAAAATAACACTGTATAGATCTTTTATTTAGTTATTGACCCGCTCCACACCTGCACATTTTTTTTTTTTTTTGCTGCCACAAGGCCAAAAGCAAAAACTATTCAATATATACAATTGAAATGAACAATTTTTATACCTGCTGAATAAGGATATTTTCAAAATAAAAAATTGTCTAACGTATTTCATAGATCATGGTTTCTTCAACTATTTTATTCCAAATCATATTCAGCTTTTTGTTAATTTCATAGGCTGATGAAACGTTTCCAATAAGCTGTAAGTCCAAGCTATCAAATTCTCTGAATAGTTATCCAGTATTTGAGTTTCTTGCTTATAAAATATTACAGATATTAACATTCATTTTCAAGGCTAGCATTTTCCCTAATGTTTCAGTTTTGTTACACATTTAATTGTTCGTATTCACTTGAAGTTCAGTTCAACTCTGTGATACTATAGTAGCAATTTATTAAGAACTGGCACTTTAAAGGTTCAGTATTAAAAGATGAACAGTGAATTATAGCACTGATTGCACATTAAACTACCATCTTGTGCAACAAATGTTGCAGATAATCTGCAACCTGAAATATTAATATTTTACTGCTTTGGAGATTACATTAATTACAGTCACTTTAAGAATGCAATAATTAGACTATTTTATGTTAGCCACTAAGGTCAGTTTATGTAAGTAATTATTCATCTGCTACAAAGCTTCACGAAAGTATTAAACAATCATATATATACACATGTATATTCTGTGTGTCTTAAAAATTGTGATGTTTATAAAGTATAACACTGGTGAATGGCGTTCCTGTGACAAAGAAAAAAGCATTTGAGATAAAAATGAGTAATCTCTGGCATCAGATTTAAAAAATGAAACTTAATGCCTATACATGGTTGACATAGGCTTGAATGTGCATAATCTACTCCTCATCAATGAAATTTTTACTGTGTATTAAAAGATTATGATGAATGGAAATCATTTTTAGCAAATATTCCTGGAAAATAACCCATTCCCATGGACAACCAAGGTTAAGTTGTTGTAATATTTATCTGAATAATTAGCCCATCAGTTCTGCAGAAAACTATCAATGCTACTTTTTTATTAATGTATATTACATTGTTAATATAATATTGACTGAATTATCTAACATGTGATATATGGAAACACCACTTATTAAAAAAAGAATCATACACTGAGTGAATATAATAAGAGTTACAGATAGGAAGTTAATAGACGATAAATATAAAAGGGGAAATGTTGCTATTAATATGGGCTATAAAGGGCATTGTAAAGCTCAAGCTGAAATAACCATTAAGAAAATGGCCCAGGTGAGCAATGAGCCAGGTTAAATTCTGAAAGAATTATGAAATTGCCCTGTGTGGGTACTGTGTGCGCTGAGTCACTCCAGTTGTGTTTGACACTTTGCAACCGTGTGGACTGTAGCCCACCAGGCTCCCCTGTCCATGAGATTCCCAAGGCAGGAATACTGGAGTGTGTTGCCACGCCCTCCTCCAGGGGATCTTCCCAACCCAGGGAATGAACCCACATCTGTTCTTTACCACTAACGCCACCTGGGAAGCTCAACTCCTACAACATTTTATATTTTCTGACTACAGCTTTCATTCAATTACCCCTAGGGGACATAATAGAAAATAAGATTTCAGAATTTTACCCACTAACTTGACAAATAATAAGTAAGAACCTGGTGACTCAACGGTGAAAATTTGCCTGCCAGTTCAGCAGATGTAGGCTCAATCCCTGGGTCAGGAAGACCCCCTGGAGAAGAAAATGCAACCCACTCCAGTATTCTTGCCTGGGAAATCTCATGGACAGAGGAGCCTGTTGGGCTACAGTTCATGGACTTGCAAAGAGTCGGACATGAGTTAGCAACTAAACAACAACAGCAATGTATCCCAGAACCTAAACAAAGTGTTTCATATGCACATAAAAGAATTGTTGAGATATATTTTCCACATGAACTTGTCTTCTCCACTTCCTACTTTCTTCCCTGCAAGAACACATTCCTATACTTAATGCTTCAACATAGAAGTATATTATTAGAATATACTACACTTACTATATGTTTATATGATAAACACTCCTCCTCAGAAACATGTGCAATTATACCATTTTTCTGTGTGCATGCTCAATCATGTCCAACTCTTTGTGACCCCATCCATGGAATTTTCCTGGCAAGAATACTGGAGTGGGTTGCCACTTCCTACTCCAGTGGATCTTCCCAACCCAGGGACAAGCCTGCATCTCTTGCATCTCATGCATCAGCAAGCAGATTCTTTACCACTGTGCCACCTGGGAAGCCCATACCATTCTTAATTAGGCTTAAAAATCAAAAGTGGAAAAGGAATTACCTAAACTCACTGTTTCCTGGTAATTTATCTTCTCTGATATGGTTCTTTAAATTTTATAATCTAGGTTTTTTTAATTAATGGACTGAGCTCTTTGATTAATTATCTTGTCTGTAAATGTATAGATATTATGCATTTTTCAACCTCCTCATTTAATTTACCTCGTGTCCTCATGAGCAAATATAGTGTATTTGATGCAGTCTGAAACATTTGACAAATTTATACATGAGAACCATTAGGAAAGATCAATGATACCACAATTCAGGTATTTTTTTCTCTGATATTATTGTGTCCTTTTTCAGGATATCATAGCCTCTTATGCCCATTGTGAACTCTCAAAGGTCAATTGAATAACTTTTCTACTTCAAAATTTTTGACAAAATGTGTTTCAAGTTAGTCTTCCCACCAACAATTTACGCTAATACCAAATATGTGTCATTCTTTGTGGACAGAGACTCCATGATAAGACAGTTTGACAGATAAAACTGAGAAATACAGAGAGCTGTGATAGCAAGGAACACTGACAGGAACAAATTAGACAGGCGTCACTTACGGGCACAAACCAAATACCTCCTCCGTTTCTAACAGAAGTAACTCCAAAGCAGCTGTAATCAAACGCAGTGTTAAGTAAAAGAATGGGCAGAGGTATGAAATTGAGGCTCTTCCTATTTCCATAAACCATATCTGACCAGGAGGGTAACATGACGGTTGTGTGAAAAGAGAAATCCCACACCATGAAAGACAGGAGATTTTCTGACAGAGTGAAAGAAGCATGCTACCATGGAAAGATTTCTGATTAAAATAGGAGTTTGTTGATTTTGACTTAAGTTCTGTGTACAAATAATTCGTCCACTATATTCAACTGCTTCGTAACTGAATTTCTGAATTTGATCAAGCTAAAATAATTAATTTTTTCTCCATAACGCAGAGATAACTAGCTATAGACTCCCCATATTATTTTGTGAGCATTCACAAAATCTTACAAGGGAAGAAAGGGTTTTTCATATCCATGAATACTCTGATCAGTTAAATGTTTTATTTACGGAGTCAAAAATTGTTCCTAAACTCATTCAAGTTAGCAACCATTCCATTATATGGTTGCTTTCAGAAATGATTGTGGAGAATTTCAGATGAAAAGAGAAAATATTTTTCGATCAAAACTGTAACATCCTCATAAGTCAAAGAAAATAGGATTTCAGTTTTAAAAGAAATGCTCAAAGGGCACTATCATTATCATAACAGATTATTATAAATACCTTAAATTAAAAATGTTTCAATGAAATAATTATCACTGCAAGATTTTTCACAGATGTAATAATCAGAGGAAGGCCAATGGGCTGAGATCATAAGAAACACAGGTAGGATTATCAGTAGAAAACTCCCATAAATCAAATGATCATGTATCATTGGATATATATTTATATATCATCTGGTTGAAATACATTTCATCTAAATTAAATTTATATTTTGTATTTTATGTGTATATATATAGCTACTTCTCATCATTAGAACTGTACATTTTATACTTAAGCTCGCACAAAACAGCTGCTTAGCTTTCAGTCTCTTTCCTCTAATCAATTCTATAGTTCTTCCTAAGCCTTCTTCCTGAAGTACAATTAGATCACATTAATCCCTGGTTCAGAAAAAGAAAAAAAAAAAATCAATGATGCCCCATTGCCTGAGGAATTAAAATCTTACTCATTAGGCTCAGATCTTCTTAAAGTCTGGTCTCAGCCTCAATCGGCAAAAAACATGCTCCATCTCTACTCACGCTGTGCTCTCTAGCAGCAAAATCAAATACAAAAATGTTCACATGTAGTAAATGATAAACTATTTGGCTTAGTAAAGCCATGCTTTTTTCAACCTGTGATTTAAGGATAATTAATGATCATTTCATACTACTACACAGGGGTAGGTTTGGGAGGCATAGTGAACATTAGGAATAATAAAGAGGATACGGTGGCAATGATCCACATTTCTCACCCTGATTTGTTCAGGGCTAACAGTTCTTTGCATCCCCCTCTACTTTCAACTTTGTATAGCTTTTTACATTTTACTTAGAGCACAAGCTCCTTACTCGTGTACATGGCCGTTCATATACAAAAATGTATATGTTTACATCTACACATTCAAAATGACTATTTACACACAAAATGCATTCCTTTAACAGAAAGTAAGTTTACAGAACTACATGTTGATTTTCTGAATGTTTCTTTAAGTCTTCAGCACAGTTTCTATACATGGATGACAGCTGGAGATTCGTCACCTATTTTAACCAAGGTGAAGACACAAGAATTCTTCCTCTCTATGAAACTTTGAGCTGAAAAATATCTTCCTGCTTAAAAAAAAAGAAAGAACTTTCTTTCTGCTGAGTTGTAGCTGTGTCATGGATAAGCCATAGGAGCTAATACTTTATAAAAAACAAGCTGGGTCTGGTTTGGTTCCCATGTAGAGGGCTTGGAAGTTGCCACGCCATCCTAACAACTAAGAAACTGAACAAACTGAAAAAGTGAACACCTTTTCTTGGATTCATAAGAGAGGGGAGGACACATGGCAAACTGCTCTCCCCAAGACTGGAGACACAGGTGAACATGGCAAGTCAGGACTTATCAAAAACAGAAACTCATAAACAGAAATCAGTGCTGGGGAGGGAAAATCTCAACTGCAATTGTTGAGTTAATGGAGCTTCAGCATGAACAAGTCTGAGAGTGAAAAATTCCACTGGGATCTAGTCATGGAGGAGGTGGGGTACCCACACTTTTTATACTTTTGTGACTTACCACCAAGAGCCAGACTAGGTTTTCACAGTAAACATTGAATGAAAGTCTCTTTATGTTTCCGGGATGGGGAGAGGAAAAGAAGTAATTTTGAAATACTCCAGAGCACATTTTCTTCCTAACAAGGTAGGTGAAAGTGAAAGTGAAAGTGAAGTCGCTCAGTCGTGTCCGACTCTTTGCGACCCCTTGGACTTGTAGCACACCAGGCTCCTCCATCCATGGGATTCTCCAGGCAAGACTACTGGGGTGGGTTGCCATTTCCAAGGTAGGTACCCAGGAAAAACGATTTAATCAGAGCCTAACTTGCTGGGGTTTTTATAATAGACTAACTGATCTAGGCAATGGGAAATATCCAGCATCAGCCAGCTCTTAACATTCCATGTGAGAAAAGAGAAATACTCAAGTCTAGTCCCTCGAGTCATTTTGTCCAATTAAAGGAAGAGGAGGGAAAACTGAGGTGCACTCATGAAGTTCACAGCCCGGGGGTATAGGCCCATTGAAGACTAAGACCTAACCACAGGACTATGGAACACGTCCCCTCCCTCCGTCTCCTTGCCACTGATTACTGTAGGTCTGTTTACAACAGATACTTTTATCTATTGCATCGCATCTACCTATCAAGAAAACAAACAAACAAACAAACAAAAACCTATAAGGCAAAAGGCAATAAGCCAATCTGAAGGGACAGGACAAACTTAAGAACCAGGCATGACAACAATGTTGGAATTATCTGACCGGAAATTTGAAACAACCATGAACAGGATGCTAAGAGCTCTAATGGATAAAGTAGTTGTTGTTCAGTCACTAAGCTGTGTCTGACTTTCTGTGACTCCACGGACTGCAGTATGCCAGGCTTCCCAGTCCTTTACTATCTCCCAGAGTTTGCTCAAACTCATGTCTATTGAGTTGGTAATGCCATCCAACCATCTTTTATCCTCTTTTGCTCACTTCTTTTCCTGCCCTCAAACTTTCGCAGGAACAGGACCTTTTGCAGTGAATTGGCTCCTCGCATCAGGTGACCAAAGTATTGGAACTTTCTCCAAAGTACTGGATAAATTAGACAGCATGAAAAGACAAAGGGGCAATGTAAGTAGGAAATGGAAATCATAAGAAAGAACCAAAAAGAAATGCTGAAGATAGAAAACACTGTAACATAAATTAGAAATGTCTTTGATGAGCTTGGGCTTCCCTGGTGGCTCAGAGGGTAAAGCGTCTGCCTGAAATGCATGAGACCTGGGTTCAATCCCTGGGTCAGGAAGATCCCCTGGAGAAGGGAATGGCAACCCACTCCAGTATTCTTGCCTGGAGAATCACAAGCACACAGGAGCCTAGTAGGCTACAGTCCACGGGGTCGCAAATAGTCAGACACGACTGAGCAACGTCACTTCACTTTTGATGAGCTTATTACTGGAATGGCATAGTTGAATAAATAACCTCTGAGAATATATCAATAGAGGCCTCCAATACTGAAAAACAAAGAGAAAAAGATTGGAAAAACAATGCAAAAATAGAACAAAGTATGCAAGAATGGGGAGACAATTCTAAAAGGTGCAAGATACACATTAATGGGAATAACAGAAGGAGAAGAAAGAGAGGAAGAAACAGAGAAATATTTGAAATAATAATGACGGAGAATTTATCCAAATTAATGTCAGAGACCTAACCACAGATCCAGGAACACCACATGGGATGACTGCTAAAATAAATCTACCCGTTGGCATATGTGCTTCCTAGGTGGAGCTTGTGGGAGAACCCACCTGCCAATGCAGCAGATGGAGAGACTTGGGTTCTATCCCTGGCCCAGGAAGACCCCCTGGAGGAGGGCATGGCAGCTCACTCCAGTGTTCTTGCCTGGAGGATCCCATGGACAGAGGAGCCTGGAGGCTATAGTCCACAGGGTCACAAAGAGTTGAACCCAACTGAAGTGACTTAGCACAAATAGGACAATTTGGCATATCATTATCAAGCTACAGAACATCAAAGTTTAAAACTTCCTGAAAGAAGTCAGAAAAAAAAACAGTAGCAACAACAACAAATTACTTTAGAAAGCAAAGGTAGGAATTAAATCTGACTTCTCAAAACCTGTGCAGACTAGAGAGAGTGGGGTGAAACAATAAAAGTGGAGACAAACACCAATCTACAGGTTTTTTTTTTTACCCTGCAAAATTATTCCTCAAAAGTGAAAGAGAAATAAAGATATTCTCAGATAAACAAAAATAGAGGGAATTTATTGCCACCTGCCTTACAAGAAATGTTGAAAGAGCTTCACTAGAGAAAAGATGTGATATTGATTAGAAACTCAGATCTACATAAAAATGAAAAATATTAAAGAATAAGTGAAGGGAAAATAAAAACTTTTCTTTTTCCATTTCACTATAATGTTCAGTTCAGTTCAGTCATGCAGCCGTGTCCGACTCTCTGCAACCCCATGGACTGCAGCACGCCAGGCCTCCCTGTCCATCACCAACTCCCGGAGTTTACTCAAACTCATGTCCATCGAGTCAGTGATGCCATCCAGCCATCCCATCCTCTGTCATCCCCTTCTCCTCCTGCCCTCAATCTTTCCCAGTATCAGGGTCTTTTCTAATGAGTCAGCTCTTCGCATGAGGTGGCCATAGTACTGGAGTTTCAGCTTCAGCATCAGTCCTTCCAGTGAACACCCAGGACTGATCTCCTTCAGGATGGACTGGTTGGATCTCCTTGCAGTCCAAGGGACTCTCAAGAGTCTTCTCTAACACCACAGTTCAAAAGCATCAATTCCTCGGTGCTCAGCTTTCTTCACAGTCCAACTCTCACATCCATACATGACCACTGGAAAAACCATAGCCTTGACTAGACAGACCTATGTTGGCAAAGTAACGTCTCTGCTTTTTAGTATGCTGTCTAGGTTGGTCATAGCTTTCCTTCCAAGGAGTAAGCATCTTTTAATTTCATGGCTGCAATTACCATCTGCAGTGATTTTGGAGCCCAGAAAAATAAAGTCATCCACTGTTTCCACTGTTTCCCCATCTATTTCCCATGAAGTGATGGGACCAGATGTCAAGATCTTAGTTTTCTGAATGTTGAGCTTTAAGCCAACTTTTTCACTCACTTCTTTCACTTTCATCAAGAGGCTTTTTAGTTCCTCTTCACTTTCTGCCATAAGGGTGGTGTCATCTGCATATCTGAGGTTATTGATATTTCTCCCAGCAATCTTGATTCCAGCTTGTGCTTCTTCCAGCCCAGCATTTCTCATGATGTACTCTGCTTATAAGTTAAATAAGCAGGATGACAATATACAGCCTTGACGTACTTTTCTGATTTGGAAACAGTCTTTGTTCCATGTCCAGTTCTAACTGTTGCTTCCTGACCTGCATACAGTTTCTCAAGAGGCAGGTCAGGTGATCTGGTAGTCCCATCTCTTTCAGAATTTTCCACAGTTTATTGTGATCCACACAGTCAAAGGCTTTGGCATAGTCCATAAAGCAGAAATAGATGTTTTGCTGGAACTCTCTTGCTTTATCAATGATCCAGCAGATGTTGGCAATTTGATCTCTGGTTCCTCTGCCTTTTCTAAAAGCAGATTGAACATCTGGAATTTCACAGTTCATGTATTGCTGAAGCCCGGCTTGGAGAATTTTGAGCATTACTTTACTAGAGTGTGAGATGTAGGTTTTTCAAAATAATATAGAAAGGCATTGAATTCTGTATGTTTATAGACACATCATACACACACACACACACACACACACACACACACACACACACACACTCTCACACATAAAGCTTCCCCAATGTTTTTGTGGGTAAAGAATCCGCCTGCAATGTATGAGATACAAGAGACAAGGGTTCATTCCCTGGGTTGGGAAATCCCCTGGAGGAGGAAATGGTGGCCCACTCCAGTATTCTTGCCTGAAAAATCCCATGGATAGAGGAGCCTGGTAGGCTACAGTCCAAAGGGTCTCAAAGAACCGGACATGACTGAGTGGCTAAGCACATCACATCACGTATATACACACACACACACATACCCACACACTTACATGCTTATATGAAAGTGAAATAAATGACAGCAATGATATAAGGGTTGGAAAGGATTAATTAAGGTTATTTTGTTGTTATAAGGTACTCACATTACCTTTGAAGGTTGTTTTTTATAGCTTAAAAAAAAATCTCATGGCTAGAGTTTTAAAACCTTGTGAGTGGATAAGAGAGTTTAGCAGATGGCATAAAGTATAGAATTTATATTCCTATACTTAAAAATAATTTAACATGAAATTACCACAAAAGTAGTATGCTGTGATATTTCAGAACGTGAAGAGTGAGATCAATGGTTTAACAAATTGTGTCATGCCACCAGCACCATGGGATGCCATCCAGCAGGAAAAAGGAACAGCGATCAACATCTAATGGTGGTCCTCGTGGATCACAATTTAATTATGCCTAGCCATAACAGCCAGTCTAAAGATTACATGCTGTATGAGTCCATTCATACAACAATCACGGAATGACAAATGATAGAGATAGATAGCAGATTAGCTGGTTCCGGGGTTAGGGAGGGGGCAGGAAGGGAGGTGACTACGGCAAGCTCAGTAGCACAAGGGGCCTGATTGAAGTGTGGCTGTTGTGACAGAAGTCTACACGCCTTGAAGTGGTACAGAACTAAATGTGCATGCACAGTATGTAAAGCTAATTAAGTCTCAGTAAGATTGATGGATTTTATTAATGCACTTTTGTGATGCATATGAGTTGTAATACTGTACTATAGCTATGGAAGATGTTGGGAACTGAATGAAGTGTACATGGAGTTTCTCTGTGTTATTTCTTACAAGTGTATGTGAATCTACAATTATCTCAGGAAAAAAAAAATTAAACCAAGGGGCAAGATAAAGAGCTTTGAACAAATGCCAAAAACATTAAATACCAATTCTGTAAATGAAACATAAATTCATTAAACAAATTCATTACAGTATTTTTAGGTTGATGACAAGTTCTAGTTCTGAATCCAACTATTTCAGTTCCTATAAGCCATATTCAAAAACAAGTTGAATAGAAAAAAAACAAAAAACAAACAGAAAAAACATAACTTATATTAATTGAAACTAGCTGGCAGGAAATATGTGATTGTTCTACTAATAACTGGTACAAAAAATACAACTTCAAGTATTAATAATCCAAGATGAAATTGCAGCATGCATATAAAAGAATGAGAAAACAAGTATCAAATACTCTCAAAAGAATAAAAAAACAGACAAAATTCATCCTGAAATACAGGAATATTATGCCACAACAATCCTACATGAATTTGAAAAATTAATGAAGCAATTACAGTTACGATGATACAACTCAGAGCAAACACAGGGATTCAGATAGGCAAATAAGAGGTGGTGTGTAATACACAGAGGATGTAAAGCATGAATTGTAAGATTTTAGGAAAGGGATTGAAGGGAAACTTATTTCAGACATAAAAATTAGATTACAAGAACTTGAGAAAGAACAGACCCCATAAAAGCTCAACAGTTAATATGGAGTATAGAATGAGAAGACAGATAAAATGAAAAAGAAATAAAGGAATACCTGAAAACATTCAGATAGGATGGAAGCGTAACAGACAGTTACGGTTACCTCCCTCGTCTCGTGCCTTACCATTTCAGAGCATCAGCCACACTTTCACTACCAGCATCTCTCTTTTCCTGAAAACTTTTCCAACTTCTGGAGCCCTCTCTGCCTATGCACATGTAAGCTGGATGTGTGATAAAAACATAAGTTCTGAAGAGCAGACCTTGATCCATGCCTGATAGAACTTTCTTACCCCTCCACTGAGTTTATCCTGAAGCTTTTTTTTTTTTTGTTACTAGCTTTGAGTTCTTCAGTGGGTTGAGTTCATGCTGCCCATGATGGCAGTTGATAATGAGATACCCTTTATTACCTGCCTTTCTTTTCCTGTTTTCCTTCCTCTTTCCCATAGCAGTTTTAATTCACATTAAAACTGCTTGTGTTAACTATGGCTTGCCCAAATGTTTCCTTCTAGCAAAACCCAAACTAGGAAAGGTACTAACAGCCACGAACTTTTGAAGCAGTTTTTCAGCATATAATTTGGAAATTGAATCTTTCTTGTCCAAATGACAAGGATTACATTTCTGGTGCTAAGTGGATGGTGATAATCCTTGGTGGCTGAGTCATCACAAGTAACATAATTCTCACATGTGATGCAGTGGGATAAGTCAGATCTGGAGAGAGCTCTGTGGCTTATGCAATATGCCAGTGGAGAGACAGCGGGGCAGTCGGTGATTGTAAGGAACGTGGAGTTGGTTAAGCACCACTGAAGTTGTGTTGCGTGACTAGCTGTTCAGCTGTGTCCAGCTCTTTGTGACCCCAGAGACTGTGGCCTGCTGGACTGCTAGGATGGGGCACAGAGCAAGCTCAGGTCGGTCAGCTACTGACTCAAACGTGGTATAAAATGTACAAAAGAGACTTCATCACATTGTAAAGAGAGCCAGATCTCTTGCATCAAAAGGAAAGCCTGTGCTCAAATTCCTGCCCAAGTCCTAATTTTAAGGAGAGAAATGCGACAAATAAGGCTGAGTGTAGAGCACTGGCAGGCCTCTGAGACTAAATTAAGGACGAGGACGAGGATGGAGCAGGACCTTGAGGCCTGAGACAAGGGTACCTGCGCTGACATCCTTGAGCACTCAGACCCCCTAGAGTTCTCTGGGACCTCTGCTCTTATAGAAGTCATCAAGAAACCTACCCTTGACTATGACATGCAAAGACATTACATGATGTCTTGCAAGGCAATAATTCATCATATTTAAGGTCTGAAGTCACTACCCTTGATTGTTTCTAGATAAATAACTATGGCCAAATTTCAACATGGAGTAACTGGAGAAGTATTGTATCCAACCCAGAAAGTAAGAGGTTAACCATGAAAGGAACTGAAATGACTGGTTAATAAATCCTGGAAGGTAGTTGAAAATATGCATGGGGAATTACCTTGAATGTAGTAGACCATGAGGATGGAATATAAGTCTGCATAAACAAGATTTAATGACAGTGGGGCCCTTTCTCCTTGTTCATCATCTAAAATTTTGGTAGGAATATGGCACAATGATATCCTATAGTTAATAAACTGGAGGTTCTGCCACTGCCTTGACAAAGCACTGAGGAATATATTCTGAGATACAGGTATGCTAGAGCAGAGTTATTATGTAAGACTGGAAAACTCAATTCACCATGTGAATCTCATTAAAACAAAAAAAAATGCACTAGAGAAGGGGACGCTAGTGTCACTAAGAAGCTCAGCAGCAGGGCTCCTCTGTAGGGGAGCCCTGATTATACAGATAATTGCTGTTGAACTTGATTCGATGGTGTCACTGGCAACTGCAGAGTTCTGGAGCAGCTGAGACCTATTGTCAGCATACTTGGAAAACTCAGCAGTGGCCGCAGGACTGGAAAAGTCAGTTTTTATTCCAATCCCAAAGAAGGGTAATGCCAAAAATGTTCAAACTATAGTTACAACTGGGCTCATTTAACATGCTAGTCAGGTAATGCACAAAATCCTCCAATCTAGGCTTCAGCAGTACGTGAAGTGTGAACTTCCAGATATGCAAGCTGAGTTTACGAAAGGTAAAGGAACCAAAGATGAAATTGCCAATATTCATTAGATCATGGAGATAGAGAATTCCAGGAAACATCTGCTTATGCTTCACTGACTACACTAAAATCTTTGACTGTGTGGATCACAACAAATTGTGGAAAATTCTTAAAGAGATGGGAATACCAGACCCCCTTGACCTGGCTCCTGAGAAACCTGTATGTCGGTCAAGAAGCTGCAGTTAGAACCAGACATGGAATGGACTGGTTCCAAATTAGGAAAGAAGTATATCAAGGTTGTATACTGTCACCATGCTTATTTAATTTATACGTAGAGAACATCATGCAAAATGCCAGGCTGGATGAAGCACAAGCTGGAAGCAAGATTGCTGGGAGAAATATCAACAACCTCAGATATGCAGATGACACCATTCTAATGGCAGAATTGAAGAGGCACTAAAGAGCCTCTTAATGAAAGTGAAAGAGGAGAGTGAAAAAGATGGCTTGGGACTCAACATTCAAAAAACAAAGATCATGACATCAAGTCCCAACACTTCATGGCAAACAGAAGGGGAAAAAGTGGAAACAGTTACTGATTTTATTTTCTTTGCCTGCAAAAATCACTGCAGGCAGACGGTGAGTGCAACCATGAAATTTAAAGATATTTGCTCCTTGGAAGGAAAGCTATGATGAACCTGGACAGCATATTAAAAAAGAGATATCACTTTGCCAACAAAGGTCCGTATAGTCAAAGCTATGGTTTTTCTAGTAGTCATGTACAATGTGAGAGTTGGACTATAAAGAAGGCTGAGTACTAAAGAATTGATGTTTTCAAATTGTAGTGCTAGAGAAAACTCTTGAGAGTCTCTGGGACAGCAAGGAGATCAAACCAGTCTATCCTAAAAGAAATGAACCCTGGATATTCATTGGAAGGACTGGTTCTGAAGCTCTAATACTTTGGCCACCTGATGAGAAGAGTCAACTCATTGGGAAAGACCCTGATTCTGGGAAAGATTGAGCGTAGGAGGAGAGTGGGGGCAACAGAAGATGAGATGTTTGGATGGCATCACCAACTCAATGGAATTTGAGCAAACTCTGGGAGATAGTGAAGGACAGAGAAGCCTGGCATGATGCAGTCCACGGGTGGCAAAAAGTTGAACATGACTTAACGAGTGGACTGCAACAGTTGACTACACTTCAGTATCAGAGATTACACATAAATATTACCGTAAAGGATTTGGCAGAAGCTCCGCACAATGTAATTTCTACCACTGAGTCTTCTAACAACATAAACTTGTTTCAATCATTCAGCCTAAATACCGTGCTCATTACATAAGTGCATAATTTTCAATGCCAGCTTTTGATCTGAGTGTCACTCAAGTGTTACAGTCTTCCAAATTTTCCAATGCAAAAGCTGCAGTAGTATTTCCCTTTGTGGAGAACAGCATATTCAAAACTCAAGCTGACCTACAAGTCACGTGCCTCTTTCTTGGTGGTAGGAGTGGGGAAGTACAACAGCTTGCCCTTTGGGAGGATGACCCAGTGGATCGTTCCACTGGAAGCACTGTGAGTTTGAAGTGCTACCTTATAGACATGGCATACTCCTGAAAGAATTGATACCGTACCCCTGGTGAGTGTGATGGTGTGTCTTCAGCCAGGGAGTGGAAGGGGAAGAGTCCCTGCTCATCATCCTTCCCAGTGATTCACCTGAGAAATGTGAGCTTCTCTTCTCCACAACTTTTCTCTCTGATGAATGAGAGTTCCTAGTTCCCAGAGAGGAATAATGCTCTGTGAGAAGCTATAGTATGGGGTTCCACTAAAATTAACCCTAATGCCACCTCCCATTTTGTGCTTCTCATACCAGGAGTCAAAGAAAGGAGTTATTGAAGCTCTCAAGTGTTACTGATCATGGTTATCAGGAGGAAAATAGCATTTTTGCTGCCTAGTGAGGGCAGAAAGAATCATCAAGGTATCCAGAAGACTCAACTGTATGCCTATTAGTGTCAAACAAGGACTATGTTAATTAAACCTTATATAAAGTCTTCCCAAAAGCTAATCATAAAAGGAGAACATAAAAACTAATGTGGGTAGCTACATGTAGATGACCAAAAAGTACACATCAATTAGGATGCACCAGCTGCAAAAACCAGAATCATCACACTGGCTTAAGCAATGAAGTGACGATGTATTTTCTACATGAGAACCAGAGTTAGGTAGTTCCAGGTTGTTTTAATAACTCAATATCAAGTCACTATAATTACATCTATTTTTTATCATCATCTTTTCCCCTTGGTGGTTACAATGTAGCCACTTTGGATCCCAATGGCACAATCTTTATTCTAGCACTGGACGCAATAGAGGAGAGGCACAGTGTAACTTCTTTCTCAATGTAAGGTATCCTCTTTACTTTCCTATCTTATTTCCCAGAAAGGTGCCAACTAGTTATACTGCACATGGCCTCAACTTTGAAATTTGATAACATACCAAGACTGAGTGCCCAAGTAACCCCTGGCTTTGAGTTGGAATACCTAGAGAATATTTCTTTGGCAGTTTGAATAAAGGTGGCCAAAACTAAGAAAAGTAAGAAAGAAATATCTCTCATGCAATCCAAATATTTTAGAATATGATCATACTGATGGAAAAATTGTGAGGCTGATGGGAATTGTCAACAAATCACCAATGTAAATCCTAAATGCAATGAAGTTAAGATATATACAGGCAAAAGAGGCTAGAGAATAGCTTTGCTAATGGATCCCTTTGGTTTATTTATAAATCAGGCAATGAAACAGTCACTTTATTAGCTAAACATTATAACTTGTAGTGCATGGTTATGTGTCCTGATTATCAAATGTTATTAGATGTTTAAGGATAAAATTATGCATATATCTGTAATTTATGCAGAACAAATATCAAAATAAATCTATAATGAATGTTTACAGCACCATCATATTTGATTTATTTAATATACACTTAAAATGAAATCATTTTAATTGCTTCTTCAAGCAGATTAGCTCTTCAAACAAACTAATAGAAGTCTTACGATTATATTTAAACATACACTTTTTGTGTAATTAAAACATCCCCTTTATGAAATTCTTTATGTAATAGCTTAAGCAATGCCAAAACAACAAAGTCATTTGTTGTTAAATGTAAAGTTTCTAACATAAATACCTATACAATTTTACTCTACAAGTTAGAAAAATAGCTATCAGCAGTTCTTTGAATCCATATCTGCTCCATTTTATGATATATGTATTTGTCTTGGCACTACAATTCACAGAACAGTGTCAACTATCAATAAGTAAAAACAAATCCTAGATACTGAGGTAAAGACTATTAATATTACTTGGGAATTTATAAGATATTATGTGATTCAGTCAGTTTATTCATTTAATGAATATGTGTGGCATAAATGGGTAGTGTGCTGTATATGAACACGAATAATGCATCCTTTAAAATATAAAATTTTCACTATAATAAATAGTTATAGATGCAGTTGCATCATTTCTGATGAAAACTATAGGGACTCTCTGCCTTCCTGAAAATGTATGTTTTTTCATTGCACTGGGCAAATGTTTAATGATAAATCATAGCATTTTAAAATCACTGGTAGTAAAAAAAAAAAACCCAAAACTTCAAAATGTGATTTTAAAGCCAACCTAAATCTTGATTAAGGATAGCTGAATTAGTTTTTTGTAGCCTGTGGACCTCACTTTCCATGTTGTCTCTGCCTAAATAAAAATTATAAGAGAAAATTCATGCATTGGTTATCTATTTTAAAAAATTGCAGATATAGGAGATGATAAAAATGCACCCCCCCCAAAAAAAAAATGGTCCCCAGATTTTATGAAACTAGAATACTGGTGATATTGTATTTTTCAAATTTTCAGCTTCTGCTAAAGTTGATGTAATGTAAAGAAATCACTCAGTCGTGTTGACTTTCTGTGACCCCATAGACTGTAGCCCACCAGGCTCCTCTGTCCATGGAATTCTCCACGCAAAAGTACTGGAGTAGGTTGCCATTTCCTTCTCCAGGGGATCTTCCCGACCCAGGGATTGAACCCAAGTCTCCTGCATTCCAGGCAGATTCTTTACCATCTGAACCACCATGAAAGCCTAATTCCCTCAAAAGCTGTGTTTGCATGCTTTATATTTTTCTCTGCCTATCAAAATTTTAACCACTCTACTCTGTTGGACCAGCCTATATTGACATACCACTATTTTAGAATTTCTACATGATCTATTTTTCATTTAACTTCTCTGATTCACATCACCCAAGGGAGTATTTCATGCTATAAAGACCCTGAGTGAAAATAGGGATAGAACAGACTTTTATCATTACTGGGATTCATCCAACCTCATGGGACAGATTAAGAAACACCAAAATATGATAAGAGAAAGATCTGGAAAAAGAATGAAAGATATCTCACTGTGAATTTCCTTAATTTTGACCAAGTCAAACTTTTGTCATTCAGATTTGTATTAGTAGCAAATGATCACCCCACCCAATGAAGATGTTCATGTTTAGATTATTTCTGGATTTTATTTCTGGACGGACCACAGCATAATTTTATTTTTATTTTTTTAACTTAATTTTAAAAGAGGGAAAATTTGGACACACAATGGTGACACAATTAGAGAGCATACAATGAAAAATCCTTTGAACCATAAAGAAAAAAATGCATCTTTTAAATTACATCATACACCCAAATACTTAAAAATCAAAAATACTACGTGAGAACTTCAGGTTACAAGGTGGGAAATTAAATATATCTCTTTACTGTTCATAGAATGCAGTACACAAGTTTCCGTGCCTTTGGCCAGGGAAGGACACCAGTCTTTGGCCAGGAATATTATAAATTAGTATGCTAGGTCACAAGCCCACAGAAATCAAGCCGTTCCTCTACCTTGCCTAACTGGTATTTGCCACCATTTACAATTAATTTTATTTGGACTTTCAAGCGCTTGTATCTCTTTCAGTATATAAATGGATTTTTTACTTATATGTATTTGTTTAAATTCCACCCTCCAAATACCACAAATTATGCAGACCAGTTTTCTACATTTAGGGAAATCACAAGGATTCCAGATCCACATCCAGAATGCAATGGATGAACCTCGCCCTGGGAAAACCACCTTCCTTATCATGGTATCTCCACTGTTGAGTATTCAGTATAATAAATACATTTTTTTAGATTCTTTCTGATGTGGACCATTTTCATAGTTTTTATTGGATTTGTTGCAATATGGTTTCTGTTTTACTTGTTGGTTTTTTGGCCACAAGGCACATGGGATCTTAGCCCCTTGACCAGGGATCAGACCCACACCCCTGCACTGGAATGTGAAGTCTTAACCATTGGACTGCCACGGAAATCTCAATAAGTGAATTTTTTTAAAGTAAATTATTTTTTGAATAAAATACATACTCATAAAATTGCACAAATCATGAACGCACAGTTTAATGAATTTTTGCTAACTAAACATATTCATCCACCCAGTAAGCTGATCAGGAAATTGACTAAATTGACTATAAGCACCACATCTGAAGCTCCCCACATATGCACCTTCAGGTGCTAAACCCAATAATTTGAATCTGAGACAGAAACATTTAACTGAAAATAAAATTGTCATAAATTTAAAAGAAATATTTTTAAATAAATATTTATTTTATTTGTTTAGAACCAGGTTAGTTGCTCAGTCGTGTCCAACTCTTTGCAACCATATGGACTGGGGGTCACCAGGCTCCTCTGTCCATGGAATTCTCCAGGCAAGAACACTGGAGTGGGTTGCCATTCCCTTCTCCAGGGGACCTTCCTGACCCAGGGGTTGAATCCAGGTCTCCAGCATTGCAGGCAGATTCTTTACCATCTGAGCCACAAGGGAAGCCCTTTATTCATTTGTTTTATTATAAGTACAACAAAAACACAATCTAAAATGTTATACCATATATATCATAAAACAATTCATGTTACACAGCACATACTATATAACATATATAATATTAATTTTAAATTGTAATAATTTTATCAATAAGTTTTCTGTCACATTTGGTTTTAAATAATTGATGGACAGAAATTATATCTTATTCACTGTATAGTTCCTGAGAATTAGTAAAACACTTTGTAGAAAATAAATAATAAAATATTGATTGAATTTTTATTTTCTCAATTTCATCTCTGTAGTATTTTTATTTTTTGAATTTGCTAAGCTGTCACATGCTTTATACTGCATTTAATGTGCTGCTACTGAAAACTGGTTAGTGAATAGGTTAATTTTATTCAGCTACAAATTATGTCAAACTGTATAATTATCTGATATAATTTTAAGATAAGATTTTTCTTTCTTTATTATCATTTACACTTGCATATTAACTTTTGGTGAGCTGCTCATTTTTTTAATTATTAAATTTCAGCCCTACTATATTTTGTAATGTTATAACTTAACATCAAAATATTAATTTTTATCTTTTCTATCAAGATCTATGTTGAGTCCCTCAAATAATGCAATCTTAGAAATAATGCAATCAACTGAGTGCATTCCTGGTAAATTTTTCATGGTCAAATAAGATTTTTTTAAATTATCTAAAATGAGATTTTAAAAAATAAATAAAAAATAAATAACCACTTTAGTGGGAACCTAATTAAAAAGATCATTAAAAGTGAAATAGTCACACTCAAATTTAATTATAAATCTGCTCTTTTTCCTTCCTCAACATATTCTGCTATAAATGTTTACAATTGGCTAACCTGTATTTAACAATGTTTATTACTTGAACTGTTCTTATTTCAAATAATTACCATGGCAACGTTTTTATCAAAGATGGTTGAATTTAGAAGACTACAAGTTAAAATAGAGTAAGCCACAAAAGACTGTATATTCTATCTCCAAAGAAGATATTTTCACCCAATTTTTATGTTAAATATTTTCTTCCAAACTTAGTCATATTTTGCATATTTTATATTTGCTCTTTGTGATATATGATTTAATGATCAAAGATTACTCTCATTCTACCATAAGACTGTCAAAATTTTAAGGCACAATTAAAGAATCCTGGGAATAACAGTACCCTATGACCCAACAATCCCACAATTGGGCATATGCCCTGAGGAAACCAGAGTTGAAAAAGATACAAGCACCCCAGTGTTAATTGCAGCAGTATTTTCAACAGCTAGCACACAGAAGCAACCTAGATGTCCCCTGACAAATGAATGGATAAAGACGTTGTAGTACATATACACAATGGACTATTACTCAGTCATAGGAAGGAAAGCATTTGACTCAGTTCTAATAAGGTGGATGAACCAAGAGCTATTATACAGAGTGAAGTAAGTCAGAAAGAGAAAGAAAAATGTCATGTATTAATGCATATATATGGAATCTAGAAAGAGGATGCTGGTGAAGCTGTGTGCAGGGCAGCAGTGGAGACGCAGGTGTAGAGGACAGGTGTGTGGGTACGGGAGAGGAAGGAGAGGGAGGGACACATTGAGACAGGGGCATTGAAACGTAGGCATCACCAAACGTACAATTAAACAGCCAGAGGGAATTCGCTGTATGATGCAGGTGCTCTGTGACAACCCTATAGGGTGGGAGGTGGGAGGGAGATTCAAGAGCCAGAGGACACACCTGTGGCTGACTCATCTTGAGAGGTGGTAGAAACCATCACAATTTTGTTAAGCAATTATCCTCCAGTTAAAAATAAATTCAAAAAATGCATACACAAAGGAACAAATACAGATAAATCAGGAAAAGTGGAAGAAAGTGGGAGGAGCAGAGATTTAAAAATGATACACAGAAAACACTTATTAGAAATAACAACAATAAAACAAATATGAATGGATTAAAAAATAAAATTAGAAAGCAAAAATGACGATATCAAGGGAGATCGTCTAGACTTTTGTAGGTGAAGACATAAGTCTAAACATTGTTATAGAAAAAAAAATCATAAACCAATTTATGAAATAAAGGGATGACAAGGCAACAGAATTATCATATATCAAAATGAAGTGAAGTTTATAGCAAAGTTTCTACTCTGTTATTCCCGATGGTGGAGACAGAACTCAGACACATCACTGAGTGCACACTTTAAGTGCTCAAGAGATGGAAGCCAACCACGTATCATATTACATACTTTCATCCGAGTTAGGAAGTGGACAAACGCCTATCAATATAACCGTGAGAACTTGTTATGGTAGGACCAGAAACTGGCTGAGTGTGTGGTTGCCTTAAGGACAAGAACACCAGGCAATCAAGTCAGTCATAGAGGAATCAGCCTACTATGACCACCCATTCCTCCTTACGGTCAGGAAGGTGGTACTTTCTTCTGGACAGTTCAGCCTGCTGAGTTAACACACTGTTAAGTTACCAGGGCAGTCACAGGGCAAGGAAAGTCATAGGAAACAAACGGCTTATGTCTGTCCCCGTATACATTGTAGGAATTCATTTTTTAAACAGTACAGAAAGTGACTGAAGATAAAAGAACTGTGGATCACAGTCAAGAAAACATGCCACAAACAAACATAAAGTAAGTAGGAGAAAGGACCAACAAAACCAAATAGGTTTAAAGAAACAATTTTGGAATAGTGATGAAATAAAAATTCGTACTCTAAGTCAAGTCAAGGAAAATTTGAACATAGGCATTTGCTTTCTCTCCCCTCTACTGTGCATTGTATAGCTGCATTAGGCATCCACCACACCTCCCCAAGGGCAGCAAAACCTGCTCAACTATAAAGAGCAACATTCCCCTAGCCTCAAGAAGACAACTCCTTAGGAGATAACCGTTTTTCATAATCTTTTAAGGGACTATGATGACCCATGACCCGCTACTCTGTACATGTAGCCCTGGACTGTGTAAACTGTCAATAATATGTCATTTAAAGCACAATTCTCTGTCTCAAAGACTTAGGTAACTGTGCTTTGACCTCTAATGGGTGGAACAGTTTCAGAGCTTTCTCTGAAGCTGATCCCAGGGTTATAATCCTCAATTTGGCTCAAATAAAGTTTTCCATATCTTTCTTAGATGGCTGATTAAATTTGTTGTCAACAATAGTACAGTAGTTGGAAATTCTGGAAATTCTGTGGGAAAATATTCTGCTAACACCTAGAATTTACAGAGAAACTATAAAAGCATCATTTAACGTGTGTGTCTGAACTCTCTTTCACACACACACTCTCTCTGTATATATATATATATTGGTACCTTCAATGACACTGCTCTCCTGTTTTTTGAACAATGGAACCCACATTTTTGATTTGTACTGGGCCTCATATATTACATGGTCAGCTATGACCCCTAAAAAAGAAATAAACTCAGTGTCACTTCCTGTCTTTGTGCATTAAGTCGTCAAATAGCAACAAAAGCAAGTATGTTCTAGAAGGAAAATCCTCAACAATATTTCTCAGAATTAGAGTGGGGAGAGCCCAGTCATGCACAAAGTGAAATGGCCCTTAACTAAGTCTCTGCGCCCCTGGATTTAAAATCCTTCACTGTCAAAGTGGCAAAATAATGACGTTTCTGGCAATATATGTACATATACCTGGTATGAATCTACTATATAAATATTACTTTAAAGACTGGACTCATACGTACGGTTTTGTTTCATACATTTTTTCATTTTAACCAGGAAACAATGAATTTTACCCTTTCATGGCAATTAATTGAGCAATAGTTTTAAGGACAGCACAATATGCCATCTGATACATATGTCATAACTTATTTGTCCATATGTGTGAATGTATAGTTTCAAAAACAAACAATCATATTTTTAAACTGCCTTCAATTCTGATTACTTCATAAGAAAAGTCCTTAAAATTAGAATTATTGCAACCTGATTTTTTTTTAATTTTAAAAGCTTTTCACAGATTGTGGATATTCAATATTCACTTAGAGTTTTTATAATCACTACTATATTTGTCATGATTTTGTTTTGATGAATTTATTGTCTTGATCATGTATTTGTAAAAACAATTTGCCTTTTCATTTGAATATTTTGAAAACTCTTATTAGTCATAAGAATATTTAAATATTTACAAGTTGTAATCTGTGAATCTCTTAGATTTGTGAGTGTGCACTTTGTGTGAGTTTGGCATTGGTTAGGAGTTGAAGATTATTCTTTCATTTCCTAGTTATTACTGGATTATTTACATTTATTATACATTATAAGATTGTTAAATTTATTATGGATTATTTCTTTTTATTATGGATTATTACATTTACTATAAATATATGGATAATCCATATACATGGATTACTTACATTATTGTTGGATGATATATGTATTCCTTATTTATAATTGGATTATCATATATTAAGGTGTTTCATTAAAGACTATCTATTATGTTTCAGAGATTTGACTGCAGCAAATAAACAGCTGTTAAAATTATAATCTTCCCTCAGAGGGAGCTTGTACCCATTAACAATCAGTTTATATTCCTTAAGACTACCAGTTTGCAGTGGTTTGGAGCACCAGATCATAGAGTTTGGCTGTTTGGTATCTGATCCCTAGAGCCACCACTTACAAGGTGTGAAGTGTTGGGCAGTTTCCCTAAGTATCTCTGTCTCAGCCTTATCATAGTCAAAGGTGCAAGAGCTACCTCTTGGTTCAGTTCAGTTCAGTCGCTCGGTCGTGTCCGACTCTTTGTGACCTCATGAACCACAGCACGCCAGGCCTCCAGTCCTTCACCAACTCCTGGAGTCTACCCAAACCCATGGCCATCGAGTCAGTGATGTCATCCAACCATCTCATCCTCCGTCATCCCCTTCTCCTTCTGCCTTCAATCTTTCCCAGCATCAGGGCCTTTTCAAATGAGTCAGCTCTCCACATCAGGTGGCCAAAGTATTGGAGTTTCAGCTTCAGCATCAGTCCTTCCAATGAACACCCAGGACTGACCTCCTTTAGGATAGACTGGTTGGATCTCCTTGCAGTCCAAGGGACTCTCAAGAGTCTTCTACAACACCACAGTTCAAAAGCATCAATTCTTTGGTGCTCAGCTTTCTTTATAGTCCAATTCTCATATCCATACATGACCACTGGAAAAACCATAGTCTTAACTAGATGGACTTATGTTGGCAAAGTAATGTCTCTGCTTTTTAACATGCTGTCTAGGTTGGTCATAGCTTTCCTTCCAAGGAGTAAGCGTCTTTTAATTTCATGGCTGCAATCACCATCTGCAGTGATTTTGGAGCCCAGAAGAATAAAGTCAGCCACTGTTTCCACTGTCTCCTGATCTATTTGCCATGGAGTGATGGGACCGAATACCATGATCTTAGTTTTCTGGCTGTTGAGCTTTAAGCCAAATTTTTCACTCGCTTCTTTCACTTTTATCAAGAGGCTCTTTAGTTCTTCTTCTCTTTCTGCCATAAGGGTGGTGTCATCTGTATATCTGAGGTTATTGATATTTCTCCCGGCAATCTTTATTCCAGCTTGTGCTTCCTACAGCCCAGCATTTCTCATGATGTACTCTGCATATAAGTTAAATAAGCAGGGTGACAATATTCAGCCTTGATGTACTCCTTTTTCTATTTGGAACCTACTACTGTGGGCAAGACTCCCTTAGAAGAAATGGAGTGGCCATCATAGTCAATAAAAGACTCTGAAATGCAGTGCTTGGATGCAATCTCTAAAACGACAGAATGATCTCTGTTTGTTTCCAAGGCAAACGATTCAATATCACGGTAATCCAAGTCTATGCCCCAACCAGTAATGCTAAAGATGCTGAAGTTGAACGGTTCTATGAAGACCTACAAGACCTGCTAGAACTGACACCAAAAAAAGATGTCCTTTTCATTAGAGGGGACTGGAATGCAAAAGTAGGAAGTCAAGAGACACCTGGAGTAACAGGCACATTTGGCCTTGGAGTACAGAATGAAGCAGGGCAAAGGCTAATAGAGTTCTGCCAAGAGAATGCACTGGTCATAGCAAACACCATCTTCCAACAACACAAGAGAAGACTCTACACATGGACATCACCAGATGGTCAACACCAAAATCAGATTGATTATATCCTTTGCAGCCAAAGATGGAGAAGCTCTATACAGTCAGCAAAAACAGGACTGGGAGCTGACTGTGGCTCAGATCATGAACTCCTTATTGCCAAATTCAGACTTAAATTGAGGGAAGTGGGGAAAACCATTAGACCATTCAGGTATGACCTAAATCAAATCCCTTATGACTATACATTGGAAGTGAGAAATAGATTTAAGGGACTAGATCTGATAGACAGAGAGCCTGATGAACTATGGATGGAGGTTCGTGACATTGTACAGGAGACAGGGAGCAAGGCCCTCCCCAAGAAAAAAGAAATGCAAAACCTCTTAAGAAAGATCCAAAACTTAAATGATAGTATGAACACCATCACACACACATATGTGTGTTAGTTGCTCAGTCGTGTGTGACTCTTTGCAGCGTCAGGGACTCTTTGCAACCCCACAGCCCAGCAGGCTTCTCTGTCCATGGAATTCACCAAGCCAGAATACTGAACCAGGTTGCCATTCCCTTCTCCAGGGGATCTTCCCGACCCAGGGATGGAACCAGGGTCTCATGCTTTGCAGGCAGATTCTTCACCATCTGAGCTACCAGGGAGGCATGCACACACATAGGCACTGAAAATTGATTCTGACACTTAAACATTCAGTAAATGCAGGCCTGTTTACTGACTCTAATGTGCATTTTTCTGTCTATCTGTCTATCCACTTATCATCTATTGCTTCCAAAGCCAGATGTTCAAGCTGGGTTTAGAAAAGGCAGAGGAATCAGAGATCAAATTGTCAACATCCATTGGATCATCGAAAAAGTAAGAGCTCCAGAAAAACATCTACTTCTTCTTTACTGACTACGTCAAAGTCTTTGACTGTGTGGATCACAACAAACTATGGAAAATTCCTAAAGAGATGGAAATAGCAGACCCCCTTACCTACCTCCTGAGAAATCTGTATGCAGCTCAAAAAGCAACAGTTAGAACCAGACATGGAACAACAGACTGGTTCCAAATTGGGAAAGGAGTACGTCAAGGCTGTATATTGTTACCCTGTTTATTTAACTTATATGCAGAGTACATCATGTGAAATGCCAAGCTGGATGCAGCACAAGCTGGAATCAAGATTGCCAGGAGAAATATCAATAACCTCAGATATGCAGATGACACCACACTTATGGCAGAAAGTGAAGAAGAACTAAAGAGCCTATTGATATAAGTGAAAGAGGAGAGTGAAAAGTTGGCTTAAAACTCAACATTCAGAAAACTAAGATCATGGCATCCAGTCCCATCACTTCATGGCAAATAGATGGCAAAGCAGTGACAGACTTTTTTGGGGGGGTGTGGGGGACTCCAAAATCACTGGAGATGGTGACTGCAGCCATGAAATTAAAAGACTCTTGCCCCTTGGAAGAAAAAAATATGACCAACCTAGATAGAATGTTAAAAAGCAGAGACATTACATTGCTGACAAAGGTCTGTCTAGTCAAAGCTATGGTTTTCCCAGTAGCCAAGTATGGATGTGAGAGTTGGACCACAAAGAAAGCTGCACACTTAAGAACTAATACTTTTGAACTGTGGTGTTGGAGAAGACTTTCGAGATTCCCTTGGACTGCAAGGAGATCCAACCAGTCCATCCTAAAGGAGATCAGTCCTGTGTGTTCATTGGAAGGACTGATGCTGAAGCTGAAACTCCAATATTTTGGCCGCCTGATGCAAAGAACTGACTCACTGGAAGAGACCCTGATGCTGGGAAAGATTGAATGCAGGAGGAGAAGTGGACGACAGAGGATGAGATGTCTGGATGGCATCACCGACTTGATGAACATGAGTTTTAATAAACTCCAGGAGTTGTGATGGACAGGGATGCCTGGCCTGATGCAGTCCATATGGGGCCGCAAAGAGTTGGACAGAACTGAGTGACTGAACTGACTGAAAACCTTTAACTTTCATTTCAATTATATTTCATAATGTTGTCTCTTGTTTGTATTTGTTCTTGATTAATTAACTAGTTATTTAACTGTAACATATATATGTAAGTTTCTGTCTCTTTCTCTACATTTTCTCACTTCACTTTACCAGCTACTGTTGAAAATTAGTCATATTTTTTATAATGGTTTCTAACATTAGAAACCATATGGGCTTCCCTTGTGGCTCAGCTGGTAAAGGATCTGTCTGCAATGCAGGAGACCTGGGTTTGATCCCTGGGTTGGGAAGATTCCCTGGAGAAGGGAAAGGCTACCCACTCCAGTATTCGGGTCTGGAGAATTCATTCCATGGGCTGTATAGTCCATGGGGTCTCAAACAGTTGGACACAATTGAGCAAATTTCACTTTCTAACTAAGGAAAAGATTTCTAAACTCATCCATTCTTCCTTTGTTCTTAATTTCAGAAAGTATTCTTCTTAATTGTGTTTTACTTAATTTCAGAAAGTATTCTTTATTTTTGTGTGTGCCTGCTACGTGGCTTTAGTTATATATGCGACCCCATGGACTGTAGACCATCAGGCCCCTCTGCCTATGGGATTTTCCAGGCAAGAATACTGGAGTGGATTGCATGTCCTCCTCCAGAGGATCTTTCCGATCCAGAGATCGAACTCAGGTATCCAGCATTGTAGGCAGATTCTTTATCTTCTGACCCACCCCCAACCCCCGGACCCAGGAAAGCCCTCTATCTTTGAGGTAAACCCACAAGGTCATCACTTTGTATTAATTGCGTTCATATTTCTAGAATCATACGTGATTCAATAGATGGGATCACTCTTTGGTTTTGTCACTTCAGTCAAGTCCAACTCTTTGCAAACCCATGGACTGTAAACTGCCAGGCTCCTCTCTCCATGGAATTCTCCAGCAAGAATACTGGAATGGGTTGCCATTTCCTTCTCTCAGGGATCACTCTTATTTTCTTTCAGATTTTCTTGAATTATATATTTTAGTTCTTTAATAGCAGTTTTATTTTCAGAAATGCAAATTATGCAAGTGCTAGATCTACTTTTTCTCTCTTCTAACATTTCTTTCGTTTTCTCTAGGCAGTTTACTTCTTCATTCTTTATTTTGCCTAATTTTCTGAAGTCTGCTCTGTGGGCTTATAGTTGCCTTTTTATGATGTCTTTTCTTTTCTATCGTTCCGTATGGCTTTCATGTTTGTCTGTTCCCACTCTTCTTGAGCACTGACAGCTTATTTAATACTTTTTGCAATTTTTAAGTGATTTTTCCAACAATTCCTCTAAATTGGGGGGGGGGCGGATTTTTGAAGATAATTCTCATCTCTTCTTTAATGAAAGACTGTGTGCATATTCCTCATGTGTCTCCTGTTACCTATTCTTATTGCCATTTCTATTTCAGTACTTTTGGTACATGCTGTTCCCATATTCCCCTCTCTGCTGGTACCGCATCTTCATATATATCATAGTAGCTCTATGTTTATATTTCTTTTTCATCAAAATGCTCATTTCTTTTTTTGTTTCTAGTTTTTTTTCACAGAGTAGAAGAGGTTAGTTTTCTATAACCTTTGAAGAAATTGAATGGTCTAAGTTTAAAATATCTTTTGAGAAAAGACAACATCTCTGATGTAGGAAAGGAATTTGAAGTAGTAAATTATTTTTGAGGTACCATATCTATTTTCACTATATGAGTAGTGAATGGTGTGGACTAATATTACTAAGTCTATTTATCTAGAAGTTCCAAGTAAAGTATTTAAGAAATTCTTTTGCTTCTTGCTTTTTAATAGGTATATGTGACACTTTGCCTTCTTGTGCTAATATCTAAACTCACACTTTAATTAAAAAAATATCAATACTAAGCAGTTCATGGAGGAATACATTTATTCATTCAAATAGTCATTCATTACTAAAAATGACTATCTGCAAATATTCACATATTTCATCTTTATTTCAAATGGTACACAAATTTTAGAAGCTCACAGAAGCACTCAGAAAGTTGATCCTTATAATATTTTATACCATAATCCTATGTCTAGCTTCAATATGTATGTTCTGTATCATTCTGCAATGTCTATTTTCCAAATACACTTCGCACATTCTTAGGACTTCCCTGTAGCTCAGACAGCAAAGAATCTTTGTGCAGTGCAGAAGACCTGGGTTCTACCCCTAGGTCAGGGAGATCCTCTGGAGAGGGGAATGGCAGCCCACTCTAGTATTCTTGCCTGGAGAATCCCACGGACAGAGGAGCCTGGTGGCCTGCTGTCACAAAGAGTCAGACACACCTGAGCGCCTGATACTATTACTATTAGAGCCAGGCATTTCCGTGTTTTTCCCTTAACCTAGAATACTTCCCACGCAATGATCTGTTGAAGGCCTGTCTTCCCTCTGGGTCAGCCATTACATCATTTGAGGACTCTACCAACAGGTCCTGTTGTTGACAGAATTCTTTTAAAAAAAAGAAAAAGAAGACAGGTCCTCTTAGGATTCCACACCCTAATCCCAGATACGTCTGAATAGATGAGCTGCTGCTGCTAAGTCGCTTCAGTCGTGTCCGACTCCGTGCGACCCCACAGACGGCAGCCCACCTATCCCTCCCTTGATAACATGGTTTTATAATGTAGTTTTGGCTTCCCTGGTGGCTCAGACGGTAAAGCGTCTGCCTGCTGGAGACCCGGGTTGGATCACTGGGTCAGGAACATCCCCTGGAGAAGGAAACGGCCACCCACTCCAATATTCTTGCCTGGAAAATCCCCTGGACAGGGGAGCCTGGTGGGCTACAGTCCATGGGGGTCACAAAGTGCCCCCACGACTGATCAACTTCACTTTCACTTTTGACCTTAAGATAGAGTTGCTAAGTGAGGCTGATCTAATCACACAAGCCCCTTTAAAAGCATTGAATTTTCTCCAGTTAGTACAGAGAAGAGGAAATCAGAAAGATTTTGAGGCAAGAGAAGCATCTTACCCACAGTTTATAGAAATACAGATGAAAGGGGACTCATGCCAGGGAAGGTAGGCAGTCTCTAACTGCTGAGAGGTCTCTGGCTGACAGCAAGGAAACAGAGGTCCCAGTCCCACAGTTACAAAGAAACATTTGGCTAACAATTTGCATAAGTTTGGAAGAGAATTTCCCCCAAGTGCCTCCAGAAAAAGAGCCCATCTAGGCCAACATCTTGAGTCTTTGCAGATTCTAAGCAAAGGAACCAGCCAACCCCACCCATACTTCAGATTACAAAACTGTGATATAAATAAATGGATAGTGAATATTATTTAAGACAGCTAAATCTGTAGTAAATTTTTTATACAGTAATAGAAAACTAAAATGCCCTCCCCGAATTAAACTCTTTCAATCTTTCCTTTCAGTATGAAAAATTCCTTTCACTCATGTATCATCCTTCTACTCTTCCAAGTCTCTCCCCCTCATAAGAAAACCTTAAGAATACAACGGATATACTTTTCTCATATTTATTTATATCTCATATGTAAGACACTGTCTAAATATAGCTATTCTATTGAAGATATTTTAGTAAATATTATAAATACTGTTCCTTATGCTATTCTTTTATGTTTGGTGTTGCTTCTAAGAGAAAGTACTTCAGCATAGTATCCAAGTGACAGTTTTGATAGCCTTCTTCCATCTAATACATCTAATCTCATTAAAACAGGGAAAAGGTGACTCGAGTTTCCTAAATGTGCAATTTACTTCATAGTACTTGATGTTCTCAACTTAGATGCCCATATACTCAGGTTTCAGTAAGGTAGAGATCTTTTTTTCCCAATACAAAAATACAAGTTTTCTTCAGAAATTTGATGAAAGTAAAATAATTCGTTATATTTCAGTAAGGAAAAATTTTAGGATCCTTTTCAATATTATGTATTTTTGATGCAAAGGATAGAGGCATCATTTCCTGTTATATTGTTTCTGTACTTTCCATATCAAATACCTTATAACTAAATTGTAAAAACCATAAATAATCGTCAAGCCTTGCTATGCTGTGATAAATTGCTAAATGTGATAAACTATATACTTGTCAGGAAAAACT
Source organism: Dama dama (assembly GCF_033118175.1). Lineage (NCBI taxonomy): Eukaryota > Metazoa > Chordata > Mammalia > Artiodactyla > Cervidae > Dama > Dama dama. Next base: position 104,441,912 of record NC_083689.1, read on the forward strand.
GCATTTAGATTATTATGGGTATGAAAAATTTGATTGAAATACCACTCCTATGTAGTAGAATCCTTACACTGATAGTAATTACTCAAAGTAAAAATCTTTTTATCCATTAACAATGTACTTCATATAATGTACAACTTTCAAGGCCACTTTGCTCATTCACCCTTTTAGTTTCATAAAAGTACCTATGTTATTAACAACAGTCAGAACTTTAATGACTCTACACACAACATTTTTCTGAATTATTATTCATGATTGAAGTAAATATTTAAGTTACTTCAAAATACTTGTGAGGATCGGGGAGGCCTGGCATGCTGCAGTCCACAGGATCGCAGAGAGTCGGACATGACTGAGCGACTGAACTGAGTAAGTGAACTGTATCCAAACTCGAATTCTTTTCTACCTCCAGAGTAACTAACTGGCATATATACACCCATAGTCATTTTCAGATTGACAGAAACCAAAACAAAACATTATCTTACTTTGAGGCACATTACCTCCAAGCCCCTTGAAGTCATATATTTTAAACCCCACTTTAATCATTAATTCTCCTTTTTACCACAACACACACAATATAATAATGCTATTTGAATCTTCTTCAAAACTTAATTATAAATGAAGACTTTTCTCTCTACCTGAGTGTTATTTCTTACTAGGTGTTATTTCTTATTAGGTGTTTTACAACTCTCCCTTTGAGATGCTTGGCATTAACTGAAATGTTTATTGATCACCTATTATGTGCTGGGTTTTGAGGATTCAGCACTGAAAATAACCAAGTCCCTTTTGTTTGTTAGTAACTTCCATATGGTGTGAAAGGTTTGATAGTAAAGATATAAAGATAAAGTAGTGCCTGGGGGAATAAGCCAGTCTCACAGTAAGAGATATCCTAAACCAAGTAAACCCCACTTGATAACCAAGTAGAAGTTTACCTTTGTTCTCAACCTCTGACTACTTTTTTTTTTTTTCTCTTTATCAAGCTTTAATAAATCTATGGTCTTTTCGCATATCATGCTATTGCTTGAAATATTATTTTTGTTTTTACCTGAGCTCATATTCTCCTTTCAAGAACCTCTTGAAAGCTCTATACCACATTCACAACTTTTTTGTTCTGCCTCTTTTATCTGCTTAGATTATAGCTTCCATCCTAATAGGCTCTTCTTTGTTTAGATTCTTTTTCTCTAACACACTGAAGTGAGATTTCTATATTTCCAGAGCTTAGATCCTCCCACTCAGTAGGTGCTTGCTGATATTAATTTCAGCAATACTAATGCAATAATGATGGAGAAGGCAATGGCACCCCATTCCATTACTCTTGCCTGGAAAATCCCATGGATGGAGGAGGCTGGTTGGCTGCTGTTTATGGGGTCCCGAAGAGTCGGACACAACTGAACGACTTCACTCTCACTTTTCACTTTCACGCATTGGAGAAGGAAATGGCAACCCACTCCAGTGTTCTTGCCTGTAGAATCCCAGGGACAGGGGAGCCTAGTGGGCTGCCGTCTGTGGGGTTGCACAGAGTCGGACACGACAGACGTGACTTAGCAGCAGCAGCAATGCAATAATGAAGAGCTAATATATTTGAGGCTTAAGTTATACCAGTTAAAGTGCTAAGAGCCTTATCCTGTTAAACAAGATCTGTTTTTTGTTTTTTCCTCATTCCATACTTTAAAGAAGAGAGGAGAGTGGGAGAGTGAGAAATTTGCTCAAGATCACAGAGCAGACCAGGATGAGATGGGATGGAACCAGGACACTTCCAACTCCTAAGCACTGGCTCAGAAACATGGTCATGTTGAAGGATCAACAAAAGTTATATAGGATGAAAGTAGCCTTTACAGAAGGGGTACTTCCAAACTTACATGTCTGATTGGTCCCTTTTCTTTTTTAAACTGCTGAAAACACAGTCTTTTAGACAGTCTCTTAGCCTTACTGCATCATTCTTGGTGTGTGCAGTATTTCCCCCCCCCCCCCCCCCGGGTTTGTAGGAAATAAGTCAATCTATATTAACATGGTAGATTGAATTTTGAGATCGAAGATGAACATTTTGTATTTTTTTTTTTTAATTATAGCATTGCCTTTGTGGGTTGTCGAGATCTAGCCTAGCAAACCATTGATTCTATTCATTCACTTGTTAATTCTATAAGCATGTATTACATTCCCACTGTGTCTAGAGTTGTCTTAGTTGTTGGGGAGCTTACAGAAGGAGGATACTATACAAGGGTCACTGTTTGCAATACAATCCTATGATCCTATGATGGAGGTATATGCATGCATAAAGAGGCATTATTATATTTTGAGCAGTCCAAAACACAGAGTATTTTTAATATAAAGTTTTACCATATAGTCAGTTTTGACTCGGCTTGCAAAGCCTGAAATGTTTACTATCTGGCCCCTTAAAGAATGTTTGCTGACGCTTTCTCTAAGGAGCAATTAAAATATTTAATTAAGAGATTATTAAGAAAGAAACGGGCGCGATTAATGGGACGAGCAGGGACAGTGAAGCACCCAGGGATTAGAGAGCACAGGAAGGCGTTATCATCTTGTGGACCTGAAGGGCACGGGAGAGGAGATTTTACCAGCATGCAGTTGGAGATACAGTCCCAGAAGTGATGCTACCTCACAGGGGCCATGGAGTTAAGGAATCCAGCTACTGGCGAATCTCTTCGCAGCAGGGAGGAGTAAATCTCCGGACAAGTTTGCAGAAAGGACATTCCCCTCTCTTTCTCCTGTCTTTCTCAGTCTCTCACAGTGCCCCTTGTTGGTCAAATCCATCAGAAAGTCAGGAGGCAAGGGAGCCCAGGACTCCACAAAACAGTCTCCCAGGACCCAGAGTAGGTTGGCAGGGAATAGGGGCTGGATTTGTAGTGACAGAAACAGGATTCCCAGCACAAAATGCAAGTTGTAAGTAGGTATTTGGATATAAACATATAGAATGCAGAAAAGAAAACTAGGCAGAACACACAGATTTTAGAAGCTTTGGGCAGTTGGTGGTAATGGAATTTATGAATCTATATAAGGCTTTTCAAGAAAATTACTTCCAGTTAGAAGAGGATGTGGGCTGAAAACAAACCCATAGGTAACAAAGGCATTTAATAAATAAAGAAAAATTGCTTGCAGAAAAGCTATAAAGAGGAAAAACTATTAAAAACCAAAAAGAATGCCTCCTGAATTATATAAATTTAATAAAGATTCATGAATTAACTGCTATCCAAATGCTTGTGGCTTAAAAAGGAAGATAAATAATATATGACTTCAACCGCTTCGGCTCAAAATGTATATATGTGTGAATACAGATCCAAATTTTAAAATAATTATCAAACTCTATCATCCTTTACTATCATTATGACTAGCACCTTGCAGGATGCAACAATTCTTACCTTATCTACTGCCATAGAGTCCAAGCTGACTTAATTTCCATATATGTTCTACAACGTATCTATTCATCACCCAATGGCCTGGATGAAATTTTTTGACAAATGTCACTTTATTCTTCTGTTTCAAACCCATTTGAAACATTTTCATCACATTTTAAACCCAACCCAAACTTCTTACAGCTGGTCCTCAGAGAAAACGAATTTTCTGTATTGAAGACCTCTCTCTGTTTCATGGATCTCATTCTGTTTCACTCTTTTTCATAGACTTTATAACCACTTAAAATCGTGTTTATTCATGTGTTTTCTTCTTTATTTTCTGCATTTTATCATAAATAAGGCTTGTTAAAGATAAAATAATAATCTCCCTGTTTGTGTCTCTATCTCCAGTGTTTATGTATCAAGTGAGTGGGGCGAATTTCATCATAGGCAAGTAGCTTGACTGCAACATCCACCATTCCTGACTCTCAGATAAAGTGCAACTATTATATAGATGGGTTATCAGATGCATGGCTATACACATTTACTAGTAAGGATTAAAGACAAAGCAACAGGTGAGAAGTGGTTGGAGGTAAGCATGAGGAAGCCATAACTGTTTTGTGCCTGTGTGTTTTATCAGCAGAAGCTCTGTTTGTTCTTTGAGGTTCGTCTTGTTTCATAATTAATTTCCGGTAGTTCCTCTGATATGTTTACATTAATTGCAGGCCCAAGCTCATATCGCTATCACCTCTGATCAATGTGGGTTTTTTACTAGTTTTCATAAAACTTCAAACCACCTCATCAAGTCGTTTGGCCTTGTTTCTAGTTCAAGTGTAGACCCAAACCACTTCCTTAATTTCCCAAGAGCCCAACAGAGACCAAGACTGTAGTCATTAATGAACTGCAGCTAATACTGTATTCAGGGGCCCCTCTCGCTAACATGTCCTCATAAGTGAACCTCAGGACTTCTTCCTAAATCCACTTAGATTCCTGTATAACAGGAAACTAATAAAAAAACTGTTGTATCTTTACTTTCAGAGACCAAGTTTCCAAATTATTCAGGCCTCAAAGTCAAAAGCATCCTCTCTTTCTCACATAAAGTGTTTGCATTCTACAGCAGAAGGACCTTAAGTGAGGACACTCGTATTCTCCAGAAAAATAATCCATATCCAAAAAGTGGTTGATTTCAAGGGAGTAGAATAAAATAGAGTAATCAATAGTGCAACTTCCCAAAGTCCAGATTTTGATACATTAAATAAATTATTTTACAACATTACATTTTAAGTAATATCTGACCTAGTGCATAGTTATGAAAAATATATTCCTAATTCTTCAAGGGCACAGACTGCCTAAGACAAATTTAATATATGTTTCTCAACAAAGCACATTAATATCTCTCAGTCTTTAGCTTCTGAATTCAGATTTATAGTGACGTCTCACTTTTCTCCAAGAATAATAGGCAGGCACTTGCTCTAAATTAGTCTAAAAAAAGGCCCACCATGGTAATTTTTTCCCCAAACCCAGGAATTCCCTTCCAGAAGTAATTTATTCTCTTCTCCCACATGCTGAAACTGCCAACAATCCGTTAATGTCATTTTCCTCAATTTGAACATACCAAGAAGTTAATAAATCAGTGCATTTCTCACCAGCTACCCAGTTATAACATATATCATATAGACTCACTTCCTACTGCTTAGCAGTCTTGCAAGTCCTGTTTACCTATTCAGTGAGGTCTAAAACCCTTAACTTATTTCATAAGATGCTTTGTAACAGTTCTTCAACATCCCTATTTTCTTTTTCACATTTCTCCCATCATCCTACCAGTCTGTTCTCTAATCTCTTGCATCCAGAAAAAGAAAAAAAAAAAAAAAGACTCATTTCCCTCTGCGTATATTTAAGTATTTCTTAAGTGCAGACTATGAAACATGTCATGCTGTCCAGGGGCTGGGGATCCAGTGAGCTTTAAGTTTAAATCTCATCCATGGCCTTAATGAACTGAAGATCCCATACATAAACATGAGAGTTTTGAAAAAAAGGAAAGGAAGAACATGATGTTTCAAAAATTTTAGCATGGGAATGTAAGCTAGTTTTGGACATCAGGGAGAGCCACGATGTAGAAATATTCTTATCATGAGAATTAAAGATTGAGTAACATTTTCCCATATTCAGTGCTTAGGGAATGGGGGTAAACTGCTCAAAAAGAGAAGGGACATTTGACGCGTCTTTGTTTTCCTGGCTTTCTCACCAGTGAGTTCTCTCCTGTCTTTGTGACCTTTTACAAAATGCAACTCGCATTTTAAAACCTTCCCAACATCTTAACCTGAATTTATCATTCATAAAAGCTTTTATTTCCACTGATAGAATCATTGATTACATATTCTATATTGACTCCTAGATAGGAATGTCTTTAAGAGTGGAGAATCATACCAGGGTTTAGCCTCTCTACATTCTCCTTCCAGGCCTTAGTAGAGTCTCGCAGATGACAGTAATATGCGTTCAATCAAGGAACGTTTTGGTCTAAAGAGCATTTGGTCTAGGCCAAACAACAAAGCAATGTAAAGTCCAGATTAAACCTAAGCCTTCTAATTATGAATCCAGTGTTTTCCATCAATAGTTCATGAGGTTATTAGTTTCGAGACTATTGCCCTGATTTTCAGAGTTTCTGATTCTGTGGAAGATATTTTTTTTTATGGATATAGAGCAAACAGTCCCAGTCAGGAAGCTGAGAGCATGAAAATTTGTCCTGAGGTAAGAAAACACTGGAGTGAAATGTTCATTTTCTCTACCCTCTGAAACCTTGTGTTAATAACAGGAAAGCTTGCTGCATGCGTTAGCAGGGTTTTGTGCAAAGCACTTGGGTTGCCTTCCCCAGATTTGTTCTCCTCTCCTTCGGTTCAAAAACAATAGCGTTAAAAAAAATCCCAGCATAATATGTAGATAAGATACCATTGTGCATGTAAATTAAAATCTGCCAGGTAGATGCACTTGTGTGAAAATCGGACGGTGAGATGGCTAATAGCATTTTCAGATGCGGCTGGAAGACAGACGTGCTCTGAGAGAAGTAAGCGGCTGCGGAGCTGGCCTGCGCGTCGTCCCGTTCCGTCCCAGCTACCTGGGTGTGGCGTCTGCAACCCTGACCTTCTCCTGCCCTTTGGCGCTGCGGGTGGTGAGGTCCAAAAGCCGCAGGCGGAGAGCCCTGCGCGAGCTTCTCCTCGCTGCCCCTTCCCAGTCCCCGGGCTCAGCTGTTCTCTGATAGAAGTACTTTGGCAAGCTTGTTTTCTGAGTCGTTCTGACTGCACAGAGTGATCGATAATATTTGCTAGCAGATTCACCTTTTAAAAAAACTTATGTGATCAATGTGTGTGTGTGTGTGTATTTTTTTTTTTTTTCATTTCTTTGAGTATTGTCTACAATGCTATGGCTCTGTGTTAAAGTATATGAGATGATACAGAGATTGTTAGATATTTCACAGGAGCTGCCACTAGGAAGCAAACTAAATCTGGACCTATTTTATGATTAAGAGGACTTCTGTGGATTTACCGGTAATCCTCAAATGCATAAATAACAGTGATTAATCAAAATCCATTTCAAAATTTCCCAAACTGCTTCTAATTGATTAAGCTCTTCACATAGTATTTTAGAATCTTAAATACAACTCTCAATTATTATGCACTTTTATTACCTCCAAATATAATACTTCAATGACATTGAACATCTTCAGAAAATAGTTTCCCACTGCATCCTAAATGCTGAGTCAAAGGCAAGGAAGTTATGAAAGATAAATGAGGCAAAGCTGAGATGTTTACTCTCAAAGTAGGAGGCACTAATCTTGTAACAATGCTCTGTTCCACCAGCATTGTTATTGCTGCCACAGGGAGTGATTGATGGGGATTTAATCATTTTATCTAATAGCTCCAGGTATTGGAGAATGATTTGTGCTACGCTACAGCTTTTAGAACAGTTCAAAGTTTTCCAAAAGTAAAAAATCAGGTACAAAGCTGCAGAATTTTTCCTTTCCTTCACCTGAAGTAATTTGGAGATTCTCTGATACTAATTACAGAGAATTTAGGATTATATGTCATTCTTTTGGAGGCTAAAAATAGTAATCAAGCCTGAAAGTTAGATAAGTCCTACTGACATATGAAAGTAACATACTCCTATATTTCAAGTAATGAGCATTTAAAACAAACAAGATAATTTAGCACTCATCTGAGCACACTACACATTTGAAAACAAACTCTTGTAAACATCGGCAATATATAAATGACATTGGTCATATTCCTTTCTAATTTTTAAAAAATTATTTTTATTAGTTTAAGATATCTAGATAGTTTAAGTTGTACTTGGTCTACTTGATGTCAAACAAGCAAATCATATCTGTTATACTATTAATAATATCCAGTGTCAATTTATTTAATACATAGGAGAGAGATTGAACTCAACTCTAGTGATAATGAGAGATAGAGATTTAAAGTGCTTTAGTGGAAAGAACTAGGGGCCATTGAGGCAAGCTTGGTCACTGTGATCACCAGATCTGTATTTTCTAATCAACTTCTGCTAAACTGGGGCCTTATCTTCCCACAGATATTACAGAAGAGAGGCTCTATAACTTAATGATTATATTTCAAAGGGATGGATTCCAGGTCTTGAGAAAGACATTCTTGAGTTTTAAAACTGGCAAGAGACTGGGAGATTTACATGTCAAAAGGGCAGAGAAAGAATTTACAACTGCAAATTCCCTCAAGTAAATGCTTGAAGAAAAGAAAGGTCAGGGACCTGAAGTCAAGAAGAAACCTGCTTAACATTTAGCGCAGTTGAAGGGAAGGCTAAGACCAGACCCTCCTGGTCACTAACCTAAAGGAAAATTGTCAGTGATAGACTGGAAAACTTTTATTTGATTTTAAAACCATAGCTTATTAAGTTAAAGAAAACAAGAACTTAAGAGTTCTATTTAGCAAATATATTTTTGAAGTAACATGATTATAAATTGTTTCAAACACACTACTGCCAATTTGCTGAGATTCCCCTTTTAGGGTATGTAATAGTGTGCCCTTTAAGTCACTTTATTTACTTATCCACTCATCCATCCATCCCTCCATCCTATATCATACTGACCTATTCAGAATTTAAGGCACATAGCAAATATCTTTAAATTCCTCCCCATATCCTGCAACCCACTAATTTAACAAAATTCCATTCAAGTGATTTCATATTTTGACATTTAAACACAGAAAATATATATGCTATATATTTACCCATGCTGAGCTTATTTTGTTTGCTCCAAATTTATGTTTCCACTTCAACAAATAATCCTTTTTTCCAGTATCCTGGTTATTTCCTGGTAATGAGACTCTTTTGCCTAAAGAGTACATCTTTTTTTTTTTTTTTTTAAACAGTACATCTTAACCTATGTGCCCACTTAGCTTTCTCTCTTCTGGCTGTATGGTTTTAATCTTGTGAGATTTTTTTCATTTGAAACTGTATCTTCATCCCTTTTCATTCTTTTGTGTACCTTTTCCAGTTCTCTTTCCTAGTTCTTAAAATGTTCTAGTAACAAGTTTTGGGCTGATCAAATGCTTAAACAAGGACTGTTGTTCAGTTGCCCAGTCATGTCCAACTCTTTGCAAACCCATGGACTTGCAGCATGCCAGGCCTCCCTGTCCCTCACCATCTCCCAAAGTTTGCCCAAGTTCATGTCCATTGCATCGGTGATGCCATCCAGCCATCTCATCCTCTGATACCCTCTTCTCCTTCTGCCCTTAATCTTTCCCAGCATCAGGGATGTTTCCAGTGAGTTGGCTCTTAGCATCAGATGGGAGCTTCAGCTTCAGCATCAGTCCTTCCAATGAGTAATCAGGGTTTTAATTTAAGGGTTTTAATTTGATTTAAGATTGACTGGTTGATCCCCTTGCTGTCCAGGGGGCTTTCAGGAGTCTTCTCCAGCACCACAATTCAAAGGCATCAACTCTTTTGCATTCTGCTTTCTTTATGGTCCAGCTCTCACACCATATGTGACCACTGGGAAGACCCTAATTTTGACTGTATGGACCTTTGTTGGCACAGTAATACCTCTGCTTTTCAGTATGCTGTCTAGGTTTGTCATAACTTACCTGCCAAGCTTACCTGTGTGGATCACCACATAGTGTGGAAAATTCTGAAAGAGGTGGGAATACCAGACCACCTGACTTGCCTCCAGAGAAATCTGTATGCAGGTCAGGAAGCAACAGCTAGAACTGGACATAGAACAACAGACTGGTTCCAAGTAGGAAAAGGAGTCCGTCAAGGCTGTATATTGTCACCCTGCTTATTTAACTTATATGCAGAGTACATCATGAGAAACCCTGGGCTGGAGAAGCACAAGCTGGAATCAAGATTGCTGGGAGAAGTATCAATAACCTCAGATATGCAGAGGATACCACCCTTATGGCAGAAAGCAAGAACTAAAGAGCCTCTTGATGAAAGTAAAAGAAGAGAGTGAAAAAGTTAGCTTAAAACCCAAAATTCAGAAAACTAAGATCATGGCATCCAGTCCCATCACTTCATGGCAAATAGATGAGGAAACAATGGAAACAGTGTCAGACTTTATTTTTTTGGGCTCCAAAATACCTGCAGATGGTGACTGCAGCCATGAAATTAAAAGATGCATTCTCCTTGGAAGAAAAGTTATGACCAACCTAGACAGCATATTAAAAAGCAGAGACATTACTTTGCCATCAAAGGTACATTCAGTCAAGGCTATGGTTTTTCCAGTGGTCATGTATGGATGTGAGAGTTGGGCTATAAAGAAAGCTGAACTGAACTGAACTGACTCTTTGTGACTCCGTGGACTGTAGCCCACCAGGATCCTCCGTCCATAGGATTCTCCAGGCAAGAATACTGGAGTGGGTTGCCATTTCCTTCTCTCAACCCAGGAATCTAACCCAGGTCTCCCACATTGTAGGCAGATGTTTTAACCTCTGAGCCACCAGAGAAGTCCCAGGGAAAGAAAGCTGAGCGCCGTCCAAAATGACTGTCAAGAAGCCCCAGGGGAAAGAAAGCTGAATGCGGAAGAATTGATGCTTTTGAACCATGGTATTGGAGGACTCTTGACAGTCCTTTGGACTGCAAAGTGATCCAACCAGTCCATCATAAAGGATATCAATCCTGAGTGTTCATTGGAAGGACTGATATTGAAGCTGAAACTCCAATACTTTGGCCACCTGATCCAAAGAACTGCCTCATTGGAAAAGTCCCTGATGCTGGGAAAGATTGAGGGCAGGAAGAGAAGGGGATGAC